>NC_133382.1:13932652-14106687 GCF_049309525.1 Garra rufa
GCACCTTTACAGCCTGAAGTCTTTTTGGTGTGATGCAACAAGCTTTGCACATCTGCATTTGGCAATTATTCTGCCATTCTTTCCTCACTCTTCACCCTTCAAGCTCTGTCAGCTTGGATGGGGGCTGACAGACATTTTCAGGTTTCTTTAGAGATGTTTGATCGGGTTCAAGCCCAGGCTGCGGCTGGGCCACTCAAGGACATTCACATAGTTGTCTATAAGCCACTGGAACGTGGACCTTCTGTCTGAGTGTTGCAGTGATGTTTGTCCTACTATAAGTTTCTGTCATCTGCACATATGATCATGGAGCTCAACTAGAGTTACCATCTCTAACAAAGAGCTTCTCCATCAATTGCAACAGCAGAATTTTTTCTGAACTCTTCCTCTTGAAAGGGGTGCCTTGACACTGAGCTCTATAGGCAGTTATTTTGCTCTCAGGGCTTGGTTTTTGCTCTGATATGCATTTTCAGCTGTTAGATCTTTTATTGAGAGGTGTGTGCCTTTTCAAATCATACTCATTGAAATGAATTTGCCACATGTTAACTCCACTTGAAGTGTAGTAACATCTACAAGCAATATAAATGCTCCTGAGCTAAATTTCAGCTGTCCCGGATAAGGGTATGAAAACTTATGCAATGGACTTTAATGGAAAATTCTAATAAACTTTGTTACAAACCTGTTTTGTGCTTTGTCATTATGCTGTATAGAGTGTAGATTAATGTGGGGGAAAATTAATTTAAAGCAGTAAGACAAAGCAAAAAACAAATCCACTGCACTGAAGGATCACAGTGCACAGTGGCCCCCATAATTCTTAATGGAAGAAGTTTGAACAACCAGGAGGACTCATAGAATTGGACAAGTTGCATAATCTGGAAAAAAGGGATTTGGTAAAAGAGGTGACCAAGAACCTGATGTTCATTCTGGTTGAACTCCAGAGATCATATGTGTCACTGAGTGGCTCAGTGAGAGCCTGGATGTGAACCCAGTAAAACATCTCTGGAGAAACCTGTAAATGACTGTCCACTGTGGGCCCCCACCCAACCTGACAAAGTTTGAGAGGATTTACAGAGAAGAATAGCAACCCCCCCCCCCCCCCCCAAATCCAGATGTGCAAAACTTGTTCACATGCACCCAAAAAGACTGTAAGTAATGAGGTAAGCTATGTAACTATTTGAGTTTTTACTTTTAATACATTTTATATAATTGTTCAGAAATCAGTTTTTTGCTTTGTCATTATGAACTGTGGAACTCTGACTGACGTGAAAAAAATATTTCAAAGCATTTTAGTATATACTATGAATATAATAACATATGGCAAAATATATATAAAAAATACAGGGTATGAATAATTTCGCAAAGCACAGCACTATCAGGGTGTGGCTGTTTTTTACTGCTGGAACAGACTGTATGTGAAATAAGCTTATTGTGAAATAAGAATCTTATTTAAACTTACCAACAGCCTTTCCTGTTTGCACAACACTTCGGCTCGTCGACATCACAGCGTTCCCGATCTTCTTCCCACGCTCGCTGTTCTGCATTGAGCTGAAAAATCAGGAGAGAGCTATCACAAAAAAATCAATTTGTACTATTTCTTGAACAATTTCATGACTAACCTATTATTAATTTCTAAACACAGAAAAGAGGAGAGCTTCAATAACAATAATCCCCAACTAATGTGGCAACAATGCATACAAACTGTTACAGACTACAAAAGGAATCATATCATCCATAACCGTCAATGTCTGTATGGCAGAGGAACTAAACATGTTCTTTAGTTGCTTTGACAGTGAGATCAACGGTAGAGCAAGAGCCACGCCTGCACTGCCACTTGACCAACTTCAGCCATTGACACTGAGTACTGATGAAGTCAGAAGGGTTTTGCACAATGTAAATGTGAGAAAAGTGTCTGGCTCTGATGGTCTTCATGAGTCTGTATTTGGGGTATGTGCTGACCAGCCGACAGAGGTTTTCCTCAGCATTTTTAACCTCTCCCTGACCAGAACTGTCTTTAAACTACAGTAGTCAACATTTGAAGAGAATCAAAATCTTTCATCAAAGCTGTCCTAAAACCAAAACAATACCTGTTCTTGTCTTAGAACAACTTTGATGAACTTTTTTTGATCCACTTCAAATGTTGACTACTGTACAACAATCATGCTTATACCTAAACAACAATGAGTGTTTTGTTAAGTGATAATTAACCTATTGCACTCATGCATCTAATTTTAAAGTGCTTTAAGAAGTTTATTTTGACACATATATCAAGTAACAGCCCAGCCACTTTAGACCGGTATCAGTTTGCTTAACGGGTGAATAGATTAGCAGAGAATGCAATTAGCCTTGCTCTGCATAGAGCCTTGGGGCACCTGGATAAGTCAAACATGTATGTCAGAATGTAGTTTGTTGACTTTAGCTTGCCCGTTAATATAGTCATCCCCTAAATCCTGGCATCCCAAACTCTATATAGCTTGGGAAAAAGTGCAACCTGGACTTCGAGATATTAGGATATTAGGAAGACAAGGAGAACTGGTCTGAGTACTGTGCTCCTAAACGGAGCAGAGTGCCCAGTTTTAAATTCTTGGCGTTGAACATTATAGAAGACTTTTATGGGCTACACATACCTCCACTGTCTTTGGAAAAGTACAACAGCTTTACTTCTTGAGAAGAAGAAACTGCCCCAGGAACTTCTTATGAACTTTTATCCATGTGCATTGGAGAGTGTACTGCCATACTGCATTACATACTGGTATGTCAACTGCATGAGAACAGGCCCAAACATCATGCTTGAACTTGCCATTAGATAAAAACATCTTGCTAAATGAATAAATGTACAACACGATCAACTCTGGCCTTGTAGGCATTTGGTGTTCACCTTCAGTTTGTTTTTTTGGTTTGATGTCCTCAATGGTTAGGCCTTTCCAGTACTGCTAATAAATGTACAACATAATCAACTCTGGCCTTGTAGGCATTTGGTGTTCACCTTCAGTTTGTTTTTGGATTTGATATCTTCAAAGGTTAGACCTTTGTACAAAGAGCTAACATGGTAGTTGTCACAAATTCAATCAGAAGATTGCCAGTACTGCTAATAGAACCCTAGTGCATTACAGTCCACTTCAAACACAGAAAAATAAGTCAAAAGTTTCTTGCAAGTTTAATTAGTGTTTATCCCAAGGCTTTTCTCTCCATGTATGTCACCTGATGGATTTTGGGTTCCTTGCCACTGTTGCCTTTTGGCTTGCTTGGGGTTTAAAATATTCCGAAATATTGTCAATTTGATGGCACTAACATGATTGGATGAAAACAAACCTTGAACTGAACTGAGCTGAATAATGACACTACTGTTTTGTGTAAAGCTGCTTTATAACTTAACTGATTTATAATTAAACTTTACACAGTTATTGAACTGAACTGAATCAACACTGACTTAAATGGACATGAATTGAATAATGACACTATTGTCTTTTTATACCTGCTTTACAATTTGGTTGTCTTATATTGGAAGTTGGCCTCACTGATTCTGTTACTTTTCTGTTTAGTACTGTGAAGTAACTTTGAAAATCTATTGTAATAAAGTGCTATATAAATACAGGCGACTTGACATGCACTTGACATCTAAACATCATTCTTGCAAAAGTGTAATTTATTCTTCAACAATTATAACTAATTAAACTAATGGCGCTTTTCCACTACACAGTACCAGCTCGCCTCGGCTCGACTCGACTCGACTCGGCTCGGCTCGGCTCGACTCGGCTCTGTTTGGTTTTCCACTGTGTAAAAGTTGTACCTGTACCTCTACAATAGTACCTGGTTTGTCATAGCGACGCTGCAGGAAACTGCCGTGATGTAATCTTCTACGCGACACACACCCGCTGTCTGCACCTCCTCGTTTGACCACGGCGTATTCTTCCGAGTTGCCATAATATGTAATGGATTGGATATGTCACGCAATCTCTGGCCAAACTTTTTAAAAATGGTGGGGTTATTCTGGATACTATTGCTGGCGCGTGCAATGATGACGCAGTGAATAGTGACGATTCTCTCTGACCAATCAGCAGTCTGCTGTGTTTTCACGTCACATTTAGTATCGCCTCAGCTCGCCTGGAACCTCGCCGGAGGTGGTACGAAAAAAAGTACCTGGAAGCCGGTACAGGTACAACTTTTACACAGTGGAAAACCAAACAGAGCCGAGTCGAGTCGAGCCGAGGCGAGCTGAGGCGAGCTGAGGCGAGCTGGTACTGTGTAGTGGAAAAGCGCCATAAAGCTCTACAGACACATGTGGATAAAAAAATGACCCAATTATAGAGTATGCAAACAAAATTATATAGAGTGTTTAACACTTACTGTGACAAGCGGATCTTCATATCGGCCACACTGTACTGACCCTGGAATGGATGGCTAAGAACAACATCAATGATATAAGGTCAAAATTCAATTTTCCTTTGTTATGGTCATTTGTTAGAAAAGGTACTTTAACATTTGTTACTTTTTTTTCGAAAGAAAAAAAAGTAACCTTTGAAAGTAAAAAAAACATGACTTGTAAAGTAACAGCTAACTAACCAACACATGCTAATGCTGCATATAAGATGACAAAACTTAAAAATGTGTTACCAGAAATTATGGTTGGTGAAGGAGAGTGCAGGTAAACATGTTTTACAAATTAACATTATGTTATAAATGAGTAAGTACATAACTGTGTTTAAATATTACATTCGTGTCCAAGCAAGGATTGCTGAAGGTAGTTTACATCCTGTTTGTTTGTAACGTTAGCTCTCTGCAGCTTCGTTTTTCTACTGGATTTTCTACTGGATTCTCTATCTTATTGTTAATTCTGCCGTTTTAAATTGATAGATATAGCTTAATTTAATTTCTGGTCTTATCCATCAAACTAATCTGACTAATTTGATTGTTCGCCTTACTCTATAATCACAAGTGCAGCACGTTAGCATTCCATAGCCGGTTAATTTGCCGCTCGCACTCCATTCACGCTTTTAACTCTTGTTTACTATTTTTAGCATTGCGCTGGCCGGTTAACTTGCCATCTGCGTTCCATTCACGTTTTTATTTATTTTTTTTCTCGTGTTTAATATCGTTAGTACTCTTTTAGCCGGTTCCGTTCCGTTTTTTCTCCCCCTGATCTGTTCTTCAGGAACTCTAACAACATTGGTAAGTTGAAATCATTCTACAATCACGGTGAGTAATGGCTTCTTCTCCTACAATTGTAGTCTGCACTGCTTGCCACATGTATAGCTTATCTATCTCTGTCAGCAGTGAGCCTTATACATGTGATAAATGCAGGAATATAGTCAGGCTGACAGAGAAGATTTCAGAACTAGAGTCACGCATCCAAACTTTAATGGAGGATAGTAAGAATGTGAGGGCCTTAGATACGGTTTTGGATGTGACTAGCTCAGAAAGCCCTGTACATTGTTCGGTTCCGGTAACAACGCCCATGCAGCAGGGCAATTGGGTGACTGTGAGGCGGCATAGTCGCGGGTCAAAACACCGCTCTTCCGTTCCGATCAGAACATCAAACAGGTTCTCCCCACTCAGTGAAGCACCCACTGAGAAACCTGATGAAAGTGCTCTAGTAATTGGCGATTCTATTGTACGGAACGTGAAAATAGAGACACCAGCCAACATAGTCCAATGTTTACCGGGAGCCAGAGCGCCTGACATCTTGGCAAATTTAAAAGTGCTGGCTAATGCTAAACGTAAATTCAGTAAGATTGTTATTCACGTCGGCGCTAATGATGTTCGACTTCGCCAGTCGGAGATCACTAAAAATAATGTTAAAGAGGTGTGTGATCTTGCAAGTACGATGTCAGACACTGTAATATGCTCTGGTCCCCTCCCGGCTTACCGTGGTGACGAGATTCACAGTAGACTGTGGTCACTCCATGGCTGGATGTCAAAGTGGTGCCCGCGAAATAACATAGGTTTCATAGACAATTGGACAAGCTTTTGGGGCAGACCTGACCTGTTGAAAAGAGATGGTGTTCATCCCTCCGGATGTGGAGCATCTCTTCTATCTAGAAATATGGCACATAGTCTTAGAGTTTGCACTTGACTCACTGGGGCCCAGGTCAGGAAGCAGACAGACTGGCTAAACCGACCGTCTGCTAGCCGCCTCACGTCACAGAAATCAGTTAATTCTCAGCACATAGAGACCCTTTCACCTAGATATCACTCTATAGAGACTGTGTCTGTTCCCCGAGCTAGAAAATACAAAAAACGCCTGAATCAAATCAAGACTAACAATTTAATTGATGTTCAACAAATAAAAAATATATATAATACAGAGAAACAATTAATAAAGCTTGGCTTATTGAATATCAGGTCCCTTTCTACGAAAGCACTTTTTGTAAATGATATGATCACTGATCATAACCTAGATATGCTCTGTTTGACAGAAACCTGGCTAAAACCAGACGATTACATTATTTTAAACGAGTCCACCCCCCAAGATTACTGTTATAAACATGAACCGCGTCTAAAAGGTAAAGGAGGAGGTGTTTCTACTATTTATAGCAGTATTCTCAATGTCTCTCAGAGAACGGGCTTCAATTATAACTCGTTTGAAGTTATGGTGCTTCATATAGCATTATCCAGAGAAACAAGTACTAATGATAAATCCCCTGTGACGTTTGTGTTAGCTACTGTATACAGGCCACCGGGGCACCATACAGACTTTATTAAAGAATTTGCTGATTTTCTATCCGAATTAGTGCTGGCCGCAGATAAAGTCTTAATAGTGGGTGATTTTAACATCCATGTTGATAATGAAAAAGATGCATTAGGAACAGCATTTATAGATATTTTGAACTCGATTGGGGTTAGACAACACGTGTCAGGTCCTACTCATTGCCGAAATCATACTCTAGATTTAATACTGTCACATGGAATTGATGTTAATGGCGTTGAAATTCTGCAGCAAAGCGATGATATCTCAGATCATTATCTAGTCTCCTGTATAATCCAGATAGCTAAAACTGTTAATTCAATTCCTTGCTACAAATACGGTAGAACCATCACTTCTACTACAAAAGACTGCTTTGTAAGTAATCTTCCTGACTTATCTGAATTCCTCAGCATATCCAATAGCTCAGAAAAACTTGATGATGTAATAGAAACTATGGACTCTCTCTTTTCTAGCACTTTAGATACAGTTGCTCCAGTGCGCCTAAAAAAGATTAAGAAAAACAGTGTAACACCGTGGTATATCATACCCGCGCCCTAAAGAGAAAAGCACGAAAAATGGAACGCAGCTGGAGGAAAACAAAACTAGAGGTTTTTCGTACTGCTTGGCGTGAATGTAATTTATCTTATAGGAAAGCATTAAAAACTGCCAGATCAGATTACTTTTCATCTCTCTTAGAAGAAAACAAACATAACCCTAGGTATTTGTTCAATACTGTGGTTAAATTAACTAAAAATATAGCAGCAACAGGTGCAGACATTTCCCAAAAGCACAGCAGTAATGACTTTATGACATACTTTACCTCCAAGATAGACACTATTAGAGATAAAATTGTAACCATACAGCCGCCCGCTACAGTATCGCATCAGATAGTGCGTTGTAGATCTCCTGAGGAACAATTCCATTCATTCTCTATTATAGGAGAGGAGGAATTGTATAAACTTGTTAAATCATCTAAACCCACAACATGTATGTTAGACCCTATTCCATCTAAGCTACTAAAGGAGGTACTTCCAGAAGTCATAGATCCTCTTCTGAATATTATTAATTCGTCACTATCATTAGGATATGTCCCCAAAACCTTCAAAATAGCTGTTATTAAGCCACTCATTAAAAAACCACAACTTGACCCCTATGAATTAATTAACTACAGACCAATTTCGAATCTCCCTTTTCTGTCAAAGATACTAGAAAAGGTAGTATCCTCACAATTATGCTCCTTCTTAGAGAAAAATGGTATCTGCGAGGATTTCCAGTCAGGTTTTAGACCATATCATAGTACTGAGACTGCTCTAATTAGAGTAACAAATGACCTGCTATTGTCAAGCGATCGTGGTTGCATCTCTCTATTAGTGCTACTGGATCTTAGTGCCGCATTTGATACTATTGACCACAACATTCTTTTAAATAGACTTGAAAATTATGTAGGCATTAGTGGTAGTGCACTGGCATGGTTCGAATCGTACTTATCAGACCGTCATCAGTTTGTGGCAATAAATGAAGAGGTATCATTTAAATCGCAAGTGCAGTATGGAGTACCTCAAGGCTCAGTGCTAGGGCCATTACTTTTTACGCTTTACATGTTACCCTTGGGAGGTATCATCAGGAAACATGGTGTTAGCTTTCATTGTTACGCTGATGATACTCAGCTCTATATTTCTTCGCAGCCCGGCAAAACATATCCATTCGAAAAACTAACAGAATGCATAGCTGATATTAAAAACTGGATGGCGAATAACTTCTTACTGTTAAATTCTGAAAAAACAGAGGTATTAATTATTGGACCTAAAACCTCCACAAGTAATGACCTAAAACACAGTCTAATACTAAATGGCTGCTCTGTAAATTCGTCATCATCAGTTAGGAACCTAGGCGTCCTATTCGATAGCAATCTCTCCTTTGAAAGCCACATTTCTAGCATCTGCAAAACCGCATTTTTCCATCTTAAAAATATATCGAAATTACGACCTATGCTATCAATGTCAAATGCTGAAACATTAATTCATGCGTTCATGACTTCAAGGGTAGATTATTGTAATGCTTTATTGGGTGGTTGTTCTGCACGCTTAATAAATAAACTCCAGCTGGTCCAAAATGCAGCAGCTAGAGTTCTTACTAGAACCAGAAAGTATGACCATATTAGCCCGGTTCTGTCAGCACTGCATTGGCTCCCTATTAAACATCGTATAGATTTTAAAATCTTGCTAATTACTTATAAAGCCCTCAATGGTTTAGCTCCTCAGTACTTGAACGAGCTCCTATCGTATTATAGTCCTTCACGTCCGCTGCGTTCTCAAAATTCTGGCAATTTGATAATACCTAGAATATCAAAATCAACTGCCGGCGGCAGATCATTTTCTTATCTAGCGCCTAAACTCTGGAACAATCTACCTAACACTGTTCGGGAGGCAGACACACTCTGTCAGTTTAAATCTAGATTAAAGACACATCTCTTTAACCTGGCTTACACATAAAATCATTAACACATTTCTATAATTCAAATCCGTTAAAGGATTGTTAGGCTGCATTAATTAGGTCAACCGGAACCGAAAACACCTCCCATAACACCTGATGCACTCGTTGCATCGTAAAAAGAATGGCATCTACGCTAATATTAGTCTGTTTCATTCTTATTCCGAGGTCACCGTAGCCTCCAGACCCAGCCTGTATCCAGATCAGATGGTCACTCCAGTCCCCCGGATCCAGTCCGTACCCAGCTTAGATCGTGGATCACCACCTAGAGATGACTTCAATAGCCGTGGATGTCAACCAGATGAGCTCCAAGACGGATCATCAATAAAGACCTCGCCAACCTTGACGGCCATCGGCACTACACCACAGGATCCTGATGAGTTCTCTACAATCAGACATTGGTACAAACTGTTGTTTGGTCTGGCCAGAGGAGAACTGGTCCCCCGACTGAGCCTGGTTTCTCCCAAGGTTTTTTTTCTCCATTTCTGTCACCTGTGGAGTTTTGGTTCCTTGCCGCTGTCGCCTCTGGCTTGCTTAGTTGGGGACATTTTCCAGCGATATCGTATACTATTTGAACTGAACTGACGATGATATCACTGAATTCATTGATGAACTGCCTTTAACTGAAAATTGATTGTTACAATAATGCGTTACTTACACACTATTGTGCTGTTTAAATACTGTGCAGTTGCTTTGACACAATCTGTATTGTAAAAGGCGCTATATAAATAAAGGTGACTTGACTTGACTTGACATCACAGTTCTTCAAATGTTCTTCATGATTTGTGACCTACTGTTATGAATTGCTCATATAGTGATTCATATTTTCTGTGAGTTGAATAGGGAGACCAGAGACTGTTGTGACAATCTGTCCAATTTAAATACTTAAAATTAGCTACAAATTATGAATCATGACACCACCCTTTTTACAGGTTTACAGTAGAAGTTGTGTGTAAAAATTTGAAGGATTTACTGGACAGAAAATTATTTTTAGCAGGAGAAAATGATCTGGTTTAATATTTGATTTAAAATAAAGCTGAACATAATAATAATGCATATCCAAAATGAAAACTGATCCTTATGTTTTCTAGAGTTACAGCCCGCACAACCTACTGTAACAAACTTGCAGTAGTTAGGTAGATTGCGAAATCTGCACTCTTCGTCCTTGACAATAACTTTAAGTTTAGGAGTAAGTTGAAATTTTAACAAAGTAAAATGTGGTACAACCATCCCTGGTCTCACATATTTTTCTAAGCTTTCAAAATATTGCCGACATTATTTTAAGTAATGTATAGTAAGCCATATACAGTAAACAGAATATTACTACTCCAAACTGATTTGTCTGAACTGTATTTGACTCAGTTGTCGTACCCTGGTGCGATATTGGCCATGGCTGGATACTTGTTGCTGATCCACACTCTGTAGTTGTGTGTGATTTTCCAGGCGGACGTGAACGTAGTTCCATAATCTGCCAACAGACGTTCATGATCTAATAAACAAATGAATAAATACAAAATAAAACCTCATGTAATGACACAGCATGACACACACATGAATTTAAACTGAACTAATCTCAGCTCAAAAATTACATTATTGTCTTCTGTAAAGCTGCTTATTGAAGCGTGGTGTGAAGTGGTGTGAAAACGTGTTGGCCCCCTTCCTGATTTCCTGCATGTTTGTCACACTTTAATGTTTCAGATCATCAAACAAATTTAAATATTAATCAAAGATAACACAAGTAAACAGAACATGCAGTTTTCAAATGAAGGTTTTTTTTTATGAAGGGAAAGCAAAATTCAAACCCACATGGCCCTGTGTGAAAAAGTGACATTATCCACAAATGGCGAAAACATGGAACAGTGGTGAACCTTTTCAGGAGTGGCCGGCCGACCAAAATTACCCCAAGAGAGCAGTAACGACTCATCCAAGAGGTCACAAAAGACCCCACAACAACATCTAAAGAACTGCAGGCCTCTCTTGCCTCAGTTAAGGTCAGTGTTCATGACTCCACCATAAGAAAGAGACTGGGCAAAAATGGCCTACATGGCAGAGTTCCAAGACAAAAACTGCTGCTGAGCAAAAAGAACATAAAGGCTCGTCTCAGTTTTTCCAGAAAACATCTTGATGATCCCCAAGACTTTTTGGAAAATACTCTGTGGACTGATGAGACAAAAGTTGAACTTTTTGGAAGGTGTGTGTCCCATTACATCTGGCGTAAAAGTAACACAGCATTTCAGAAAAAGAACATCATACCAACAGTAAAATGTGGTGGCAGTGTGATGGTCTGGGGCTGTTTTGCTGCTTCTGGACCTGGAAGACTTGCTGTGATAAATGGAACCATGAATTCTGCTGTCTACCACAAACTCCTGAAGGACAATGTCTGACCATCTGTTCATGACCTTAAGCTGAAGTGAACTTGGGTTCTGCAGCAGGACAATGATCCAAAACACACCAGCAAATCCACTTCTGAATGGCTGACGAAAAATAAAAAAATGAAGACTTTTGGAGTGGCCTAGTCAAAGTCCTAACCTGAGATGCTGTGGCATGACCTTAAAAAGGTGGTTCATGCTCAAAAACGCTCCAATGTGGATGAATTACAACAATTCTGCCAAGATGGTCAAACCCTTCATTTAAAAACTGCATGTTGTGTTTACTTGTGTTATCTTTGATTAATATTGAAATTTGTTTGATGACCTGAAACATTAAAGTGTGACAAGCATGCAAAAAAAAAAAAAAAAAAAAATCAGGAAGGGGGCCAACACTTTTTCACACCACTGTATGATGAATCTGGAGTAAGGTGTTCAGTTGGTAACTTGACCCTATTAAAGAAAAATGAGCATTGATTTTTTTGCCGTGGTAAAACACGGATACTCTGAGGCAAAGATAACTTGCCAACTTGGAATTATGAAGTTCTATCTGCATTCTAAGCTTTGCATTTCATAGACTTCTGTAGATAGAAATCTTTTTGTCTTTTTTGTTTTTTTAAAAAAGTCCCAAAATATACACAGCTTACAAAAGAAACATCACATAATGTACATAAGTTGTCGCAGAAAAAGAATATGTGAATAACTCAATTTTGACAAAAATGTCAGAACCTTATAAATTCCAATGCGGCGAACTGTTGTGGATACTTTAAATAAATGTGGCTCAGTGGGTAACACACTCGCCTCACAGCAAGGTCCACAGTTTGAGTGCTGAGTGACTGAGCCGACATCTCATGTTTTAGTGTGGGACATGGTTTAATATTAATTTAATTACTATTTTTCATTGTTAATTCATGTTCATTCATAATACATACAGGTATTCTGATACATTTTATGCAGTATTAATATTAGTTAGGTAAGTGTATGTGTGTTGTAATGCACCTTCTTGTAGAGCAGAAGACAACAGCGAGTGGACATATAGGCCAAACTGTGCCCGTATCCACTCGTCTCCACCCTCCCAGCCTGTCCCATCCAGAAACACATCCTCTTTGTTTTCAGTGACATGTTTTACCAGATAATCAGCAAATCGTAGATCAGCTGTGCTTAAATACAACATTTTGCGCAACTCTGGATCATGGATCTGAATACGAGCCTCATCCACCTGCACACAGGCAAATAAAAAAAAGTTTAACAGCTGTAGCACATCTGAAAAGATATTTGGTATATATTTCACTTGAAAACCATAAAGAATAAAATTTTGCATATTTTGTATAAAGTAAATGAAGCCTGTTTTAAAGGCCATTAAGACTGCAGTGTTTTGCATTATGGCATTATTTTTTATGACAGTTAAAGGAAGTTCACCCAAATGAATGAAATAATGAGTCGTCGCTGTGAATTTGCTAGTCGTTCTTTTCCATGCAATCGCAATGAATGGGGACAGAAGGTTTAATGCGTTCGAAAGGATGATAAAGCACCTCAAAAGTATAATAAAAGTGGCCAAACAACTTGTGCAATCTCTGGCTCCAGAACAATATTTAATATAACTCTTGATTGCATTTGTCTGAAAGAAGGAAGTCATATACACCTAGGATGCCTTGAGGGTGAGTAAATAATGGGCTAACTTTTATTTTTGGGTGAACTAACCCCATACACTCCTTTGTACTGAAAATGTTTGTTTGTGGACTTGCTAGCATTGGCTGTAGCTGAAATATCTAAACCCATTAATTAAAAATGGTCCACTTTGGCCATTTATATTAGTTTAAATTATTTTATTATTTATTATCATTTTGGGTTTCCTAAAAGGATGATTTTCATGATTGTACTACAATAATGTGAATCATCATGAAGAATAAAGAGAATTATCAACAGAAGTAAAACTACAGATGCATTACAGTAATGAGAATTTAGATTTTACATTTTTTATGACAGTCATGCTTAATTTTCATGAAAATAATGCCATAATGCAAAAACTACACAGAACTCAATATGATAAAATATGAGCTGCACACATTCTTGATAGGTCTTGTGAGATTCATCCAATAAAATCCCATAAGAACGCTCTATAATAGAGTGATTATGGAGCAAAGAGAAAAAAGCTTATGGACTCACATCCACAATGGCATCACTCAAGTGCCGCTGCTGACGGAAGAGGATGTTGGTCGCTCCAGCAACATAACCTCGAACACTTATGTCTGACAGCAGATGGTGCTGTTGGAGTGCCATATATGGCATACACAGGTAACCCTAGAAACAGGCCAATAGGCAATGAGGTCAAAATGTCGAACAACAAACTGGGATGATTATTTCAGTGGTCAGGGTTTGGATGGTTAGCAGTTAGTTCAAACTAGTTTCTAGAGAAAAACACATTTCTCTGCATTCTCATTTTTGATGACATCTTGTCAGTTAACCTTGCTATTCGATGTGCACATCTGCTTAGATTTTGACATTATGGACCAGTTGCATAAACACAGCCACTATGTTTCAATTGTCTTAAGAACCAGTTTGACCACCTAGCAGTTAAACAAGAGGTAATTATCAGCCTTACTTTTCAGATTCAAATTAGACCAAATCTACCATTTTGTAAATGAATATAAAAAGTTAATGACCAGTTTTGAAGAAAAAAAATAGATGACTAACTTTTTTAAGACTAGTCTATTCAATTTATGCAACTGGCCTGGGAATTTTGTTAGATTGGAATGTTGTCAGTATACTGAATTGCATATTTATGATTAACTAATTTACTGTGTAACCAATATATGGTGATTCCTGTTCTCATTACATTGTATCAATAGTTTAAATCAATATATTTGCATTTAAGGATGCAAAAGAAAAATTTAAGTAAATTTCCAGAAACACTCCAAAGGTTTCAGAAAATTTCCAAACTATGATGCTGGCAAATTATTGGTTCCGTCACAGTAAAGACTTAACCTTTGTGCTGCTGCTTCTTTTTGATTGCAGTTACCTAATTTGCTGTAAGATTAAAAGGCATGTTTAATTTTTCTGTTCTTTTGCAAAGACCTACAGTGCCTTGCGAAATTATTCATACCCCTTCATTTTTTTTTTTTTTTCACATTTTGTTATGTTGCTGCCTTATGTTAAACTACTTTAAATTACTTTTTTCCCACATCAATCTACACTCACTACTCCAAAATGGCAAAGCAAAAAATAGGTTTTTAACATTTGTGCAAATTTATTAAAAATAAAAAACGCACACTTTTCTGGGACACTCGAAATTTAGCTCAGGAGCATTCATATTGCTTCTAGATGTTACTACACTTCGAATGGAGTTAAACTGTGGCAAATTCATTTGAATGAGTATGATTTAGAAAATGCATATCAGAGCAAAAACCAAGTCCTGAGGTCAAGATAACTGCCTGTAGAGCTCAGTGACAGACTTGCATTAAGGAAATGATCTAGGGAAGAGTTCAGAAAAAAAATCTGCTGCACTGAAGGTTCACAAAAGCATGTAGCCTCCATTATCCATAATGGAAGACGATTGGAACAACTAGGACTCTAGAAAATGTCTGCGAGCCCCCATCTAAGCTGACAGAGCTTGAGAGGTGAAAAGGTGAGGCAAAGAATGGCAGATAATTGCCAAATGCAGATGTGCAAAGCTTGTCACATCATACCCAAAAAGACTTGAGGCTGTAAAGGTGCTTCAAATATGTACTGAGTTAAGAGTATGAATACTTATGCAATGTACTTATTTCAGTGTTTTATTTCTAATTTGTAAAATTTGCAAATCTGTTTTTTGCTTTGTCATTATTATGGTGTATGGAGTGTAAACTGATGTGGGGAAAAACTAATTTAATACTTTTGCAAGGCACTGTACATGCATTTGAAAATTATATTAGAAAAGCAAACATTGCTGCTGAGAAAAATGCACTACACTACTACCTTTAATAAATTCTTCTTGCCACATGAACAGTGGTCAAGCTTACTTATTTTATGTATTTTTATATGTGAGTAATCTAATACATTGGCCACCGAAAAGACTGCTCAGAAAATTAAAAAATATCTAACAGTTGGCTTTATGAGCCAATATGGACTTGAGGTAATCCAGAAATTGTTCATACTATGGTATTTAGATGACACATAGTATATACCGTTCTAACATATATAATTAAAATATTATAATAAAAGTTAACTTGATAACTTGAGTATAGAGTTTTGCTTTTCAGAGTATATTGGATGTGGGTTGTTTTGTGTGCACACCTTTGTAAAGATAGCGAGCGGTAGTCCATACTGGTCCTCTTGCAGCCCAGATACTAGGCCCGAAGTCAACGTCCCCTGTCCTGTGGCTGACTGTGGCTGTACTGTTATTGGCAGCCCTGAATCTGTGTCAAAAATATGTGAATGAGGTATGTCTATTTTCCCTTCCATCTCATCCATCACATGAGGCTCCAGCGTCTCCCATTCGCACTCAGAGTCCAGCAAGTTTCCTGCATGAGGCTGAGGGTAGTGTGTGTCCAGAGTAGTGTTACAAGGCTTTGACTGATCCAGCTGGTCACTGATGTCATACCTGCCTTCAAGCTTTTTTGATATGTCAGTAATATCTGTAGCAGATATAGAGAGTGATTCTTCATCTGCAGATATGATTTCTGGTGAACTGAAGTCTTCTGAGACGCTCTTCCGGGGCTGATAGTGAGAGGAATCTGCCAGCCCATGCTCTATTATACCTAAAAATAAATAAATACTTAATATTAAATACTTAAAATATTTCCTTCTCTCAAATAGCCAGACATTTTTCCCCATAAGAGTTGCTTGACTTAAAGAACTGGCAAATTATGAATGAGATTCACTTTGCTTATGATGTTTTATTTAGTGGTGTATTATATACAAGTGCAATGTCAATGGGCTGGAGCACTGCCATCTTTCACCAAATAAAAGTTACTTTTGGGAATAAACCATATTGCTTGTCAATCTTGTTCGAAACATGATTGGCCAAACATTGCAGCCTGAGCATTGGGTGACTTTCTGTGAGCTGCTGCAGCTCAATCTAGTCTGTTGCTGTCACTGGCAAAAGAAACAATAAACACTGGGAAAAACAGCCTTGCTGACACGAATATTGATCTGAATATTTCATTGTTTACAAATCACACATGATAAACATGATGAAACAGTTAAGCTAAATGATAGAAAAATATTACCAGTGTTGAAATCTGTGAATTAATTTTCAACATTTTAAGCTGTATAATAAGTGAGTACTATTGAATAAAGCAGGACGAACCAGCTCAGAGTTTCAAGGTAGGTTTAGGGTTAACATAACCACACCAAACCAAACCTTCCCATTTTAGATCAGGTTTAGCAGGCCCACTGCACTCATCATTCTCTGTCAACTCAGTTTGATTTAAAGTTTATTTATTTTTGTAAGAAACAAACACAATCTTGCATAATGAAACCTTTTAGTATAAGCTACTGTGGAGATTTAACTACAAAAACATTCCATCTTCTTGGGTCCTGAAAAAACAGAGTTTGTTTACAGGATTTTAAAGAAATTAAGGTTTTTGAGGAAAAACATTCCAGGATTTATCTCCATATAGTGGACTATATGGATTGAAGCTCCAAACTGCAGTTTCAATGCAGGGCTCTACACAATCCCAGCCGAGAAATAATGGTATTATCTAGCGGAATGATCATTCATTTCTAAAAAATATATAAATTTATATACTTTTTAACCACAAATGCTCGTCTTGCCTAGCTGTGCAATGCGCATTACATAATCGCGTTTGAAAGGTCACACACAGTTAGTTCTTTGTCTGTGTACACTTGTTCAAAAAGGTAGGGTAGGGGGGAAAACTCCATCTCATTTTCTCCTCAACTTTAAAATCGTCCAACATCTTTGTTTTACCTTTTTTTGTAAAGGCCGTTTGACTTTCTTTGCACGTTTGCTTTGTAAACACTGGGTCAGTACTTCTGATGACCTGTCCAACAAGAGTATGAAATGTGTGAATTTGAGCTAGTGCAAGACAAGCATTTGTGGTTAAAAAGTACTTTTTTTTAAAAAGAGATTTTTTTTAATTGATCTATTTTGTAGAGCCCTTTGAAGCTGCACTGAAACTGCAATTTGGACTTTCAACCCATTTGCTCCCATTGAAGTCCACTATATGGAGAAAAATCCTGGAATGTTTTCCTCAAAAACCTTAATTTCTTTTTGACTGAAGAAAAAGACATGAACATCTTGGATGACATGGGGGTGAGTAAATTATCTTGAAATTTTTATTCTAGGAGTGAACTAATCCTTATAAAAATAAAAATGCACAGCGACACGATGAGAGAAGGCATTGGAGTTTTTTTTTTTTTTTTTAAGAAAACAAGCAGTAAGTAAATGAATAGAGTATAAAAGAATAAAATATATAAAGTATAAAAGGTCAAGTGTTTTTTAAGAATAGAATTAGAATAGAGGGTGCTAGAGTTAGAGGGTCAAATAAAGATTGAAGAGATGTGTTTTTAACCTATTCTTGAAGATGGCTAAGGACTCAGCTGTTCGGATTGCGTTAGGTAGGTTATTCCACCAGGAGGGTACATTTAATGTCCGTGAAAGTGATTTTGTGCCTTTTTGGGATGGCACAATTATCCGCCGTTCACTTGCAGAACACAAGCTTCTAGAGGGCACATAAGTCTGAAGTAATTTAGGTAAAGGGGTGCAGAGCCAGTGGTGGTTTTGTAGGCAAACATTAATGCCTTGAATTTTATTCGAGCAGTTATTGGTAGCCAGTGCAAACTGATTAAGAGAGGTATGACATGCATTCTTTTTGGCTCATAAAAAAATTAATCTTGCAGCCGTATTCTGGATTAATTGTAAATGTTTGATAGAACTGGCTGGAAGACCTGCCAAAAGGGAATTGCAATAGACCAGCCTGGACAGAACAAGAGCTTGAACAATGAGCTGTGAAGCAAATTCCGAAAGAAAGGGCCTGATCTTCCTGATGTTGAAAAAAGCAAAGCTGCAGGATCGGGCCATTTTAGCAATGCGGTCTGAGAAAGTCAGCTGATCATCAATTACATCTCCAAGGTTTCTGGCTGTTATTGAAGGAGTTACGGTTGATGTGCCTAACTGGATGGTGAAATTGTGATGAAACTATGTGTTTGATGAAACCACAAGCAGTTTTGTCATGAAAAGGTTGAGTTGAAGATGATGGTCCTTCATCCAGGAAGAAATGACTGTTAGACAAGCTGACATCCGAGCAGCTATCATCAGATCATCAGGATGGAATGACATGTAGAGTAATGGAATGTGCTGATGGTCGGGTCCTATGCCTTCCACAGATGATATAAATACATTTAGACCACTTAACTTAGTGATTGCTATTGGGATGTGAATAGACTTCCGACCAGCATAGCACAAAATGTTTTTTAACCAAACTAGCCTGTCTTTAACATATTATAAAATGATTAACTGATCAAGTAACTCGCATTTAAAAGTCAACATTTTCATCCAACAATTTGTTTGTATTAGATCATTTAATAACATTTTTTTGTATCTTGTTAATGTCAAGTTACTAAGTTATTTCTTAATTTTTATGTCAGTGTTTCACTTTTTTAGTAGAATAACACACCCACCAATACAAATCTGGCACCAGATCACAAACTTTTTACCTGGAAACAATGACAGGACGGTCATCAGAGTTTCAACCAATTTCTTCACCGGATTCACATAAAATAGGATCTATAGGAAGATAGTAAATACTTGTGTATTTAGGACAAGACTCATCCATTAGAACCAACTTTACTACAAAATGTGTATTGAGATGGTAATAATGACCTTCTTTTCCAGCAGAATCAGTTTAAAGAGAATCAGAACCTACACAGCAAATAAAGAGAAACAACACAACCATTTATAAAAAAAGCAGATTTGTAAGTTTCATAATAAACATCAAAACAAATATATATTATGCAACAGGAGGAAGCAGCATTTAAAAAGAGTCCAGTCCTTTACCTTGTGTTTAAAGTGCAGAATCAAATCTCTGGCAGACATCCCTTTAGCAAAAAAAAAATAAAAAATACTGTCATTTAGAACAGTGATTCTCAACTCCAGTCCTCAGGGCCCACTGCTTTGCACATTTTGTATGTCTCCCTCATTTAACGAACCTGAAAGATCCATTAACTCAACCGAACGTGTCAGATTCAGAAACATGCAAAATGTGTAGAGCAATGTGCCCCGAGTCCTGGAGTTGAGAACCACTGATTTAGAGGTAAAAGGATTCATTGTATTTTTGAAAAGCAGATTCTTGAATTACTAATTACTAGTGAAAAGTTTTTGAATTACCCAAATAAATTTGTGAACCCTCCAGCGCTGTACAGCTTAAAGATCTGTTCATATGATCATAGAGCTCCTACAGAGAACCAAAAACAAAAATACATGAAAGGCGCATTGAGTGATCTCAGCTCCTGGCTAATATATATGACAGCTGTCTTTTTATACTGACATCTGTGGGTAATTCACAGCTAGCAAGATGGATAACAAAGGCATTTTTTTAAACTTTGGTGCTACATGACTACAGAAAACAGAAAAGGGGCTGTAGCTTTCTCTTTTGCCAGAAAGACAGGGAAACTTCAACACTCATAATGCACTAATATTTGTTTTGCACGACACAAAGTTGACTGCCGTTGTTTAACCAAGTAAAAAAAAAAAAGGTTTTGCAACACCAATACATTAATAAAACAATTTTAAAAAATTACATTATTAAAAATAAGAAAAATTAAAAAATGGACTGTACTGAAAAATGTCATGTAGCTCTTCAGTAACAAAAATTATATTAATAAAGTCACATGGCAGAGCTGACAACAAGTTTTGGTGTATTTTGCATGAATCTCTGTGTATGTGTGAGAGAGAGAGAGTTAGAGTGATTAACTAATTAAAGGTCATTTTGTGTTCCAAATTAAAATTATTTGTCATATTTATTTTTCTTTCTAAGGGTTTGTTAATTTTAGACCATTTAATTTTTCTTTAACACTTATATAACTAGAATTTTACATTTTAAAACAAATCTGTATTCATCATAAGGTAAATAATTTATAATAGCTGTATAAGTTCTTAATATATCAGACAATGAAATGTGTGTGAAAGATCTTGCCTTTAGGATGGAGATCTGAGAGAAATCTTTTTCTTCAAAGTAAGCATGAGTTATGAGCTGAAGTTTAGCCTGTATCAGACCAAACAGCGGCTGAAACAACAATACATCACATTACCAATCTGCAGAATCAAGCAATCATTTTTATATAAATAAAGGCTTCTTGTTCATATACGTCTTACCAATCGACTGAGAACACAAACACTCTTCTGAACCGTCTCTCTTGTGATATCTGCCTCTCGTACTTTCAGTGCCTATAACACAAAACATTACAATAATATCAGATTAGACACAATATGATTCTTTTACAGTATTTCAAAGAAAACTGTTTATTCATTTAATATTAAGAAAGGATTATGTTAGATTAAGGAACTATTTTATGTTGTTCTTTCATTCTGACTTAATTCATTAGGAAACATCTCTTTCACTAATAACTGCATGCAATCATTATGGTAGCATTTGGGAACACATACAGTGCCTTGAAAAAGTATTCATATTCATATCATATCCCTTCATTTTTTTCACATTTTGTTTTGTTGCAGCATTATGTTAAACTGCTTTAAATCAGTTTTTCCCCACATCAATTTACACTCCATACACCATAATAATGACAAAGCAAAAACCAGATTTGCAAATTTTACAAATTTATTAAAAATAAAATTAAGTACATTGCATAAGTATTCATACCCTTAACTCAGTACATAGTTGAAGCTCCTTTACAGCCTCATGTCTTTTTGGGTATGATGTGACAAGCTTTGCACATCTGCATTTGGCAATTATCTGCCATTCTTTGCCTCACCTTTTCACCTCTCAAGCTCTGTCAGCTTGGATGGGGGCTGGCAGACATTTTCTAGAGTCCTAGTTGTTCCAATCATCTTCCATTATGGATAATGGAGGCTACATGCTTCTGTGAACCTTCAATGCAGCAATGTATTTTTTTTCTGAACTCCTCCCTAGATCATTGCCTTAACGCAAGTCTGTCACTGAGCTCTACAGGCAGTTATCTTGACCTCAGGACTTGGTTTTTGCTCTGATATGCATTTTCAGCTGTTAGACCTTTTCTGAGAGATGTGTGCCTTTCTAAATCATACTCATTCAAATGAATTTGCCACAGTTTAACTCCACTCGAAGTGTAGTAACATCTAGAAGCAATATGAATGCTCCTGAGCTAAATTTCGAGTGTCCCAGAAAAGGGTATGAATACTTATGCAACGGGATCTTTTCAGTTTTTTTATTTATAATAAATTTGCACAAACGTTAAAAACCTATTTTTTGCTTTGCCATTATGGAGTAGGGAGTGTAGATTGACGTGGGGAAAAGGTAACTTAAAGTAGTTTAACATAAGCAGGGCTCGACATTAACGCTTGTCCGCTTGTCCGGGACAAGTGGATTTTATGAATGGGCAAGTGAAGGAGAATTTTATATTGCAATAACTAGCGCAACACCAAAACTTTGGTGAGAATGATTCTGATTGTATTACTTACAGTGTAAACGGTGACTGAAAACGGACAGTATCAATTAAGCTCGTGCAGCCTATCTGAATCACGGAAATTTTAAAACTAGAAACAAACATACTGCGGTAGAAAAAAAAGATAAATATTTTATAACATATTATATAGGTAAGCACCATTACGATTGCAAACGTGACAATGATTTTATACAACAGTAGTTCAATAAACTAGTAGTTAATATTAACTGACTTACATTTTAGACACATCACTGACCGTATTTGTTAATCGAAATAGTTATAGACCCTTTTACAACCCACGTGATCAAATAGTTGCGCGCGCATTTTGGCAACGGAAGTGGTGTTGTTCCCCACTGGCTCTAACGTGTTAGCAACTAAAGTTTATCAAAACGGTTTCCCAGCATCAAAATGTCTGGTTGTTGTGTTTACGGTTGCACTAATAGATATTCCACCAAGGGGCTTAAGTTTTATAGGATTCCGACAGGATCACGGCCGTTTCAGAAGAACCGGTGGCGCCTGTGGCTGCAGGCGACTATAGGGATAGTTCACCCAAAAATGAAAATTTGATGTTTATCTGCTTACCCCCAATGCATCCAAGATGTAGGTTACTTTGTTTCCTCAGAAAAACACAAACGAAGATTTTTAACAAAAACCGGTGCAGTCTGCCAGCCTTACCATGGACATGGATGGGCACCAACCCTTTAAAAGTAAAAAAAAACATGCACAGACAAATCCAAATCACACCCTGTGGCTCGTGATGATACATTGATGTCTTAAGACACGAAACGATCGATTTTTGTGAGAAACTGAACAGTATTTATATCATTTTTTACCTTTGATACACAGCCACCTCCATCTGTCATGTGCACGAGTTTGGCATCAGTCACGTCACATGAGCACGCGCTCTGGCGTAGAATACGCAAACGTCGTAAGGGGAAATCAGTGAAAAGTCCCGGATGAGTTTGCGCAAACTAATGTAATCTTTTAGCTTTAAATCGGTTTAAACAATCAGGATACGCGCAAGTAATTACCATTTTGAATAGCCGCTATACCCACAATCTCTGTGCTCTGTGTAAACAATGAGTGTCGTATACATGCGACAGATCGCTTCCGGCGTTTGCGTATTCTACGACAGAGCGCGTGCTCATGTGACGTGACTGATGCCAAACTCGTGCACATTACAGATGGACGTGGCTGTGTATCAAAGGTAAAAAATGATATAAATACTGTTCAGTTTCTCACAAAAACCGATCGTTTCATGTCTTAGGACATCAATGTATCATCACGAGCCGCAGGGTGTAATTTGGATTTGTCTGTGCATGTTTTTGTTTACTTTTAAAGGTTTGGTGCCCATCCACGTCCATGATAAGGCTGGCAGACTGCACCGGTTTTCGTTAAAAAATCTTCGTTTGTGTTTTTCTGAGGAAACAAAGTAACCTACATCTTGGATGCATTGGGGGTAAGCAGATAAACATCAAATTTTCATTTTTGGGTGAACTATCCCTTTAAACGTGTTGATTTCAACACACAAAACTCTGAGTCTATGTCATGGTATTTGACGTTCTGTACATGACCACAGACAACGTATTCATAAGCATCCAGTGATTTATATGCTCGTAATTTCTCTCGGGTGTACACGCTCGGTTTCTCAACTAAATACGTATATATATCTGGCCACTGTATATTTGGCCATCTGCTAACGTCTTCTATCCACTCCACTATAGTACACGGATCTGGTAGCCGGATACCATTTGATAAAGTCAACTTTTCCAAATAACTTTCTCTGTCTGTGTTGCTTAATCCGCTCGCGTAGCTTGACACGCTGCTGATTCTCGCCATACTTCCGTTGCCAATATGCGCGCGCATACGTTGCTACGTCATCATTGTGTACAAACAGTAAAAGGGTCTATACGTAAAGACACAGCAGAACAGTCGCGAATCTGAGAAACACACAGTGCTGTTTCAATACTGAATGATTTAGCATTTAATTTAATGAATCAGGTTTGTCAGTGAACGAACTGGTTGAATCCATCTATGGTTGAATCCGTGACTCACTCATTAAGACAGTGACTTACTGCCACCTATTGGTGGTTCGGTTTCATATTTAAAAGTATTGCATTTTTTCAACATTATAGATTTATATGTTAAAAAAGTACAACATTAATCTTATAACATTATTTATGTACTTTCAATTTTACTGTGTAAATGCATTTTTGGAACCTCTCATCTTCATTAAACAGTACAGTAAAGTAAATACATTTAAATAGCATTTTCAATGCTGGGTTTTTCCTATGCAGTGGAAAGATGGAGTTTGTTGATACTGATTTAATATGAATGGTAACCATAGAGTATAGGTAACCTAGAAATCAATTTAAGGTAAATATCACAAATATTCTGATTAAAGCAAGACCTTATAGAGTAGTGATGAGACTATTGCTTCAGAATGGATTAATTTTCGGCAAAAAAAGGCTCTTTTTTGCCTCGGACAAGTAAATTTTTTACTCGGACAAGCAAATGTCTGATTTACTTGTCCGAAGGACAAGCACATGTCAAACCTTAATGTCAAGCCCTGATAAGGCAGCAACATAACAAAATGTGAAAAAAATTAAGGGGTATGAATAATTTCGCAAGGCACTGTAAGTGACCCTGGACCACAAAACCAGTCATAAGTGTCAATTTTTGAGCTGAATAAATATGCTTTCCATTGATGTATGGTTTGGTAGGATAGGACAATATTTGGCCGAGACAAAAAAAAAAAAAACACACAATACTAAGAAAAATTGCCTTTAAAGTTGTCCAAATGAAGCTCTTAGCAATGCATATTACTAATCAAAAATTTAGTTTTTATATATTTATGGTAGGAAACTTTGAAAATATCTTCATGGAACATGATCTTTACTTAATATCCCAATGATTTTTGGCTTAAAAGAAAAATTCATCATTTTGACCCATACAATGTATTTTCATGCTACTTAAGACTAGTTTTGTGGTCCAGGGTCACATATTCACTATTATGACAACAATTAGTATAAATTATTTATACACAAACCTTAGCTTCCATCTGTCTGTAGCAAGAAACTCCATAAACACATTTCTGCTGTCCATCAAGAGGGGGCAAATGAAAGTAGACAGTGTCTGTCCGTAAAGAAACATAACACAATGTACTTTTTAAAAACATATGCAGATAAAATGTCATACATAAAATATCACAGGCAGAAGCCTCAATATTATTGAGATATATCCAAATGCGATTAAAGTATATGTGAGGAGTAAATACAATATATCAAGAGCAGCAAAAGAACAATATCTCTTAAAATTGTATGTCAGCCCTTAATAGAAGGGAACTTATCTCTGATCTAAGACATCAAAATATTTTTCCCAGCAGCCTGGCATGTTTTTTGGAAATTAGTTTATAAGGAAGATCTAGAAGTACTGATAATAGGTTTAACTCCAAGACCATCTGACTCAATTTGATCAAAATTTTAGCCCACCAGGCTTTAATTACATGACAATTCCATCAACAGTGGATGTATTCTCTTGTATCCACCCTGCATAAGGGATAATATGTAATCTGTGCAAGATCTTTAGCTAAATGGCTCTTGTCTGGATCTCTGGTTGTGGGAAACAATGAAAATTAACGAGCTGTTTGCAAGGTCTGTATTCATCTGGATCACACTTTCTTCTATATAATAACTGGTGGTTGATCCTGCAATATACGGCGGGGGAACTGTTTCTACCATGCTTCTGCCTTTCTGAATGTCCACCGGCCTTACATCTCCATGGCATGTATTGACTATACTTATTTTGCTCGATCTGAGAGCGGCCTTTGATAAAATCTCACACAACATCAAATTTTTAAAGTCATCTCAAGTTACCACTGGTGTTTTAGGCCCTATTCTTTCACTTATTTATATACACTATCTATTATTTATAAAAATATGGTATTTACTTTCACTGCTGTTCTGATGGCACCCAGCTATACCTGTCTTCCAAGCCTAGTTCTGCCCTTCCCTGCTTTCCCTGTTCAGCTGTTTAGTTAAATTAAACACTGTTTTTCATCCAATTTCCTTAAACTTAATAGTGGTAAAACTGAGATCCTTCTTTTAGGCAAAAAATCTAAAAGAAAAAAATGACTGTTTTCCGTGACTACTGACAACTGCTTGCAGTGCATTACATTGAAGTCAAAATTCTGCTTTTTACCTTTAAGGCTCTTGATAATCTCTCAATCTTCATACCTCTCTGATCTCCATATTTAGCCATCAACCTATTCAGACCATCATAAACTTTTCCAAACACTTTTGTAGAATTATCTTAATGCATTTGGCTGAAAGTAGGGGTCCTATTAATGTCAAAGTAAATAAAGGCAGGATCAAAACACCTAAACAGAAAGGAAGTAAGTACAAATGTGAACTTATTGTGCCCCACAAAGCAGTGCAATTGATTTAGAAAACATTTAAACTTACGCCCAGAAAATTGCCACTCCAACAACCACCCCAGCACTGACATGTCAGGATCTGAGAGAAAGCCTGTTCTATGACCATTTGTAATAACCTCTTCAAGCGGATGCATAAAACGTATCCATAATCCAAATTTTTCTAAAGTATAAAATAAATAAGATCACTTCACAAGGTCAAACGCCTTTTCAGCATCCAAAGATAAAATAAGAGCAATTAGTCAGATAATGTCATAGTTTCATGTCCACAAATAAAGGTTGGATAGTAGCCTACTGCACCAGTGTTAATTTCCTCAATGAAGATGATGACGAAAAATATTTGTTAAAGGACATTTTTTTCTGTGAATAAAACGAGACGCTGGAGATCTAAAATTAATATATTATAATAAAAACTATTACGAAATTTATGTCTTCGTTAACAAGACAAGACGGGACTAAAATGTTATTTGAGGACTATGGGACATTTCAAAAAGTGCCTCCCTGTCATTGGATTGCAATCGGAAATGGGGCATTTGCATATCAGGTCTCAGTTGAGCTGCAGTGGACGGATAGGCTACCAAATCGCGAACTAGTGTTATAAGTATACTAGGCACTCAGAATTTACAATTTCCAAGTAAAAATTGAACACACCATTAGCCCTATAATTATGAGGTCTTACATAATACATCGATGATCAATGACCGATCACAGGTCATGGTGGTCATAAAATGCATTTTCAGATTTTTATATAATGTTTCTCAAGGTTGGTTTATAAAGTACTTGCTAATGCTTTCTGTGTCATTTCTGGTGTAAGTATGCTGTGCCATGGGAAGGAGAGAGGCTTGCTTCTAAAAGAGTAAGAATCGTACAGTACTTCTGAAATGTACTAATGAGGCAAAACACTGAAATGCGGAGGCTGTCACTGAGGCAACTGCCAACCTAGAGGAAAGTAAAGAATGACCCTAATGGAAGAGAAAGTGCTCAAGATCATGAAAGATTACGTGTACTTCAGTGATCCTAAGTCAGATGCATTTACATTGTGACTCAACTGTATTTGTGTTAACAAAATTATGTACTACCATCTTCAGTATTTTTTTCTTCCCACAAGAACTTTTGTAAAGCTTATTTTATGCATTACAGAAATTTAGTACATTGACGAGCTACCCAAACAACTGCACAGCCAAGTACAGCAATATCTATCAATCATAAGAAGGGGGTCTCACCACTGTGAAAGCTGATTCTTATACTGAGCTCACCAAGGAACCACTTGACAACTGGAACAGTCCAGCATGGTATATCAGTTATCTGGTGGCACCTAATCCACACCCAGTTAACGCTGAACAAGCATGTATCAACTATGCTATGTTATCCAAACATGCTAGGTTAAACAAATTCTCAGTTGGATTTGTTCAGTTGACCAATCAGTGAGTTGTAAAACAACCCAAATTAGGTTACTTTCAACCCAACGTTTTTTAATGTTTAAACTCAATCTACATAACCACATCTTACTCAACCTGGCTCAGGCCCAACCTGATGTAATCCCTCTCAGTTACAAGGCAACTGGCAAATCAGGGAAGTTCTCAAAGAGATTACTGGAGTAACTTGACACAAGTGTGGAACAAACTGAGTGGATGAGCTAAAGAGATTATCTGGATCTGACTAATTGAACTGGGACTAAATTGGTTGAACTATTACAACTTGCTCGGGGTGTCTGTTAAATACAATAAAATGGGTTAACTCTAGTAAATTCTACTGAAAATTTGAATTTAAGTTTGAAAGTCTATTAGGAGTCGTTTTTGTGTCCTGTGATTGACACCTTTAGTAGTTGAGTATATTTACAGTACAAACCTTTAATAAACTTTGAGGGCAAAAAAAACAAAACAAAACAAAAAAATCTTCATTAATCATAATCCGGCTAAAATGTTTCATTAATTGTGATTTTGATATTATGTTGTTCAGCCCACTCAAGCTAAACACCCCAATACTACTCGAAACTCTAATGAGCCTTTAAGAATCCTATTTAGTCTATTTAAAGACCTTCTGTGGTGAACAGTGTTTATTTTGTTCTAATGTTTGAAACATGCTTAAAGACAAACCATGTGCAAATTCATCAATCGACACAACTGCTGAGAATTCTGTCCTTAAAACTGCAGTGTAGTAAGGAACTTGGTTTCAAACCACCAGTTTCCTACTATCACAAACAATCCCGTTGCCCAAGGGTGTCAAACTCAGTTCCCGGAGGACCACAGCCCTGCAGAGTTTATCTTAAACCCTAATTAAACACACCTGATCCAGCTAATCAAGTCCTTCAGGCTTGTTTGAAAACGACATGGTTTGTGTGTTGGAACAGGATTGGAACTAGGGGTGTAACGATACACCAAAGGCACGATTCGGTTCGGTTCACGGTTTTGGAGCCACGGTTCGGTTCGGTTCCTGTTTGCTGTGGGGTTAGGGTTGATGTCAACTTAACAGCAATGCTAAGGAACAATAGATTCACTTAATAACAAGAACAACTAAACTTTTTCTTTATTAACTTTGCCAACCCATTTAGTACAGTCAGGATACTTGAGGAAGTTAGTGAAAATTAGACATTCACTTGTCAGAGTGAAAATTTTACTTGTCCGGGCAAAAAAAAAGCCCTTTTTGCTGTAAATTAATCCATTCTGAAGCAACAGTCTCATCACTACTCTATAAGGTCTTACTTTAATCTGAATATTTGTGATATTTGCCTTAAATTGATTTCTAGGACACTTTTTAACTTTATTTTCCTAACCTTACTAACTGTATGTGTCATCATTCACATCAAATTCTTAAATTTTATCAATACATCAAATTATAATAATTAGACTCTGTATGGTTGCACAAATTAAATCAGTATCAACAAACTCCATCTTTCCATTGCACAGGAAAAACCGGGCCTGCAATGAAATTGACATTTAACTGTATTTACTTAGACTGTTTAATGAAGATAAGAGGTTCCAAAAAATGCATTTACACAGTAAAATTGCAAATACATAATGTAATAAGATTAATGTTATACTTTTTTTTAAACATAAATCTAAAATATTGGAAAAATGCAATACCTTTAAATGTAAAATCGAACCACCAATAGGTGGCAGTAGTCACTGTCTTAATGAGCGAGTCACGGATTCAACCATAGATGGAATCAACCAGTTCGTTCACTGACTCTTCATTAAAAAAATGCTAAATCCTTCAGTACTGAAATACCGCTGTGTCGCTCGGAGATTCACGGAGGTTCTGCTGTTGCTTTTCTTAGAACTATTTTCGTTTGCAAAAATGGTTAATGATGTGTCTAAAATGTAAGTCAGTTAATATTAACTACTAGTTTATTGAAATACTGTTGTATAAAATCAATGTCACTCACGTTTGCAATCGTAATGGTGCTTTCCTACCGCAGTGTTTGTTCATGCTTGTTTCTTTGTGTATGCTGTTGAGCCTATTAGTGTTGATTTTCTGTGAGTCAGATAGCCTGCACGAGCTTGATACCGTCCGTTTTCAGTTATCTTAAGTAATAAAATCTGAATTATGCTCACCAAAGTTTCGTTGCTGCGCTAGTTATTGTTTGTAATTGATGTTTTAATCAGGTTACTTGTCCGGTTGGGCAAGTAAAATCCCCTTTCACTTGCCCTTTCACAAAATCCACTTGTCCCGGACAAGCGTTAATGTCGTGCCCTGAGTAGTAACCGAGTGTGTCACATGACATGACATGCACTTGGAAAATACTAACTTTAGAATACAATATTTAGAACAAAAGCTCATCATTACTAATACAATTTAATCAAATGTGATAAAATAAAGATGTGTTTAAATTGGTTAAATTATTCAACCTCAACAATGGGCAGCAGGGGGCGTGAGAGTACCGCGGTACGCCACGAAAGTTTCGCGATACGTATCGTGGTTGGTGTATCGCGATATTTCGGTTCGGTTTGTAATATCGTTACACCCCTAATTGGAACCAAACTCTGCAGGGCTGCGGCCCTCCAGGAATTGACACCCATGCTGTAACCTATCCTGTCAACTTGCGGGTAGGGGCTGGTCATAAGTTTCTGTTTTCAATGTGCTTTTGCAGCATTGAGTAATGTAGCCAATCACAGACATACACTATATTGCCAAAAGTATTGGGATGCCCCCTTCTAATTAACATGTTTGACTACTTCCGTAATTTCCATGAGTGCAAATCTTAATGTTTAAGCATATAATGATATTCTAGGGAATTGTGTGCATCTAATTTTATAGCAACAGTTTGGACAGGACACTTTTCTATTCTATCATGACAATGCCTCTGTGTATTAGGCAAGGTTCAAAAATAAATGATTGATTCAGTCAGTGTGAAAGAACTTGACTGGTCTGCATAAAGCCAAGTCCTAATCCCAATTGAACACCTCTGGTGTGAATTTAAATGCAAACCTTGTGCCAACAAGTCATTTTACACACTTCCAAAACTGTTGCAACAGAGATGGAAATTATTTAACACATGAATTATGCTTCCATGTTTGTTGCCGCAGTTTTGGAAGAGCCTTTTTCTGTTCTAAAGAAGGGGGTGTCCCGATACTTTTGTACATATAGTGTATGTACAAGTAATTGGTGTTTGGTGATGAGTTTTTGGCTCAAGGTCTGCATTTAAAGTCACACCAGAGGTGTTCAACTGGGATTAGGATTTTGCTTTCTGGAGACCAGTCTAGTTCTTCCACACTGACTGAATCAATCATTTCTTTTTGCATTATCATGTTAGAACAGAAAATGTCCTGTCCAAACTGTTGCTATAAAATTAAAAGCACACAATTCCCGAGAATAACATTATATGCTTAAACATTAAGATTTGTACTCATGAAAATTACAAAAATAGTCAAACCTGTTCAGTAGAAGGGGGTGTCCCAATACTTTTGGCTATATAGTGTATCTGTTAATTTCATGAATGCAATGACCAATGAGAGCTTTTTAAGTTATACAGAATCAGCTCAAAACAACAGAATTTTCTTCAGTGCTGAGTTCTGCATGCTTGCAAATCTACTCATCATAACAAACAGTGCAGTATCACAGTGTCATTTTGATAGTCAAAGATGAGATTTAAGGGATAAACTTAATGACTGCCAGTGGACTTTAAATCCATAAAAGACCTAATCAACCAAAGAGTGAGCTTAGTGATGGACCGAGTTAATGATCTTGAAGTGCAAAATTATTTCACTTCAGCTTTGCAAAACATTTTGACAAATTGCAATTGCAATTAAAGACAAAGTATTTAGGTAGAATTTTACAAATACTGGAAATTTTGTTTAAGTAAAGTGTAGTGTAAATTGAAACGTTACCTTCCTGATGATTGTGTGCTCCATCAGGCAGTGCCAGGAAAGGCAGATACTTCCATTCTTCTGGGAGTGTGTTACTGTCATGACCCGCCCCGGGAACAATGGGAGGATATGAGAATTCTACCTGAAATAAAAATAAAAATACAACTGTAGACTGATTTGGGGTCAATGACTGAATAAGATTCTCAAAGGGCTATCTGCAAACTACAAAAATCTAGCATATTTTTAACATAACTCAAATATTTGAACATCTTTGTTCTCAACTATTTTAATAAAACCATGAAATTACATTAAAATGTCTATTATATTATAAATGTGAATAAAACCATTAAATAAACAAAATAATTGACTTTTTACCATGTTAATCTATTTTTGCCATGCTAACTTACGACGTGGCATAAATAATATATATACCTTAGCATGTATAACATTTTAAGTACATTGTTTTGAAAACTAACTTTCACTTTTTTTGAGAACACTCTTTCAGGGATTTGTAAGATGCAAACTTCCATGTTTCTTATATGTTAGACACACCAGAACATGTGTTAATAAAACCCTTCAAAATTTGAATGATAAAAACAACCCACCAAGTAAATAAGTTATCAAAATCTCAAGAAAATAAACAGGATTTTCTGCTCTCAAATGCTGGAGGCATGTCCGCTGACAGTGGTGAAACCACACCCACTCGCAGGAAAGCTGGCGCCTTTATCAACTGTTAAATACAAATAAATTTAAGTAAGGAGACCAAGCTGTTTTGTAAATTATTGCAAGCAGGTAATATGCTTTTACGTGACAAAAACATAGCTAGCTAGAAAACTGCAGGCTGTAACGGTAATTGAGCGGGCATACCACTGAAGCTAATGCGCTCTATTATAGTGTTAGGGGAGGGGCCATGCTCGGCGGCTCCATTCAGAGAGACATGATTTCAGGCCCGCCCAAAAAGTTCTGAACACAAAAATCTCCACAATTCAGTACTACAGAGTTCACAGTCTTTGTAATTTCTTTTCAGCAATAAATTTCTAACATCCATAATGTGTTTAGAAACAATTCTCTGAATTGCCTTTAGACGGACTTTAAAGGTGCAGTATGTACAGCTAGTGGTTGAAATGGTTACTGCAGTCAAAATTTTGGAGAGTTCAACCCCTTCCTTCTAAGACTCACAGGAACCAGAGCAATTAACAATAAATTGCCACAAGCCTTAGACTGTAAGTTGATAAATTGGTTCATCTGCTTTTTAATATTCCTCTGGTTATAGATCTTTTTAAATGGATGCCCAGGCTATTTTGGTCGGGTGGATTCTGCCATCTCTGACCTAGTTTGTTTGCTGGCTTCATTTGGCTTCAATACGCAGTATTTAACGCCAACTGGCAAACCGGGATGTCAAATTAGGTAAATTGGCGGGTTCACACAGACCAAAACAAAAACAGACTTTTACGTCAGTGTGCAAGTACCAAATTAAGTTCTCTTTGGCACCTTCTTGCACCTGAATGGGTTAAACCACTTTTTTTGTGTGTTTTTCTCAGAAAGAGCTGTACCAACTCTGTGCCACAACACGAATACCCAAATTGTCAGGGCAATTGGAAAAGATCACAAATAGACTGGTGTCAGCATCAGCAAGCTGTATATTTGTATATGTTCTTTCTTCAGTGCATGAAAAAGCAGCAGTTTAAAAATCCCAGCTCTTCATCTCCCCAGGTATGAAACACATTAGTATTCTTATCCATTGACATTCCCTTGCATACAGTCTGTTTCAAACACAAAAAGCTTCTCACAGAAGTTAAATCAATATATTGTTTTATGTGAATGAGTGGACAGGATGATTTTTACATCATCTTGTAACAATCTTCTATAAAAAAAAACTGCAATTATCTAAACAAAATTCAGTACAGTCTTGTGGAAAATATTTAGTAAGCCTGTGCGTTTTGGTCTTATTTCAATAACTTTTTTTCTACTAACCATGACTCAAAATGACAAACTTACAAACTTACTTAGCATACATCTTGCTCACATATTATTATAGTACAGTTTGTGCTGAATACAGACTTTAGTCACAACACACTGTTTTAGAAACCATATCTAAAAAAACAAAAAAACAAAACAAAAAAAAAACAGAAAACTTTGTGAAAATACCAACCTGGTATGTTAAAAGAAAATAAAATTTTAGCATTAAAACAATTCCAAAACCGAGTAACAGATGAGATGGTGTAGGTGATCTGCGAGCATTCAATATCACAAGGACTTAAAGGTAACATGTCAATGCATATTAATGCAAGTTTTTTAAATAAATAAATAAATATATAAACACTGAATGGCCAACAATGTTCCAACCACTAAGTTGTGGTAACATACCCCATTTTAGTTAAATCACTACTAAAGTTCTAGCATAAAAATGCTTGATTAACTGATGTTAAAAAGTGTACTTGTTATTGCTATCAGATCATATTACATTTACAAAATTAGGAGGGTTGTGAATATTTGACATATTACTAACATCCCTACTAAATTTTATCCCCTTGTCAGCAGTAATTTAACTCTATACCCAACCCAACCTGTTCAAGATAAAGACCCTAATCCAAACCACACCTGCACAAAATCAAGAGAGCGATATACATGCATCACAGTCTCAAACAAAGGAGACTTAGTAAATTAAAATGTGCAAATAAAACAATAAAAACAATGAACATACTAGAAAAAATGCCTTGGCTTTTTAACCAGCAATCTGATATTGGAATTGAGAACCATGAAATTTCACTGGTATTACCAGAACTTCTGAAATGTTGATGTCTTTAAGATTTAAGTTCCACAAATGAACATTTCTCATATATTTTTTTTTACAGAGTTTACAGAGATAAAAGCAAAATCTAAAATTTAAATGCCAGTTAATTTATAAGTTTACTCCTACTAAATGTTTATGTACATTACCTAAATATTTATGTGATACCTTGATGTGTTAGCGCTTTCTGATACAGCCAGTGTGCGCTGTTCAGCTGGTCATGTGATCTCAACATGGCAGGCACCATGAGGAAGGAACATCCTTATTAAGAATAAATCAGGTTTTGCTCTGACTTATGACTTAAGTCTTTTAATGTGAATGAACACACTAATAAACAAATACTCAAACAATAAGTGCTATTCGTTTCTATACCTTTATAACTTTTGTGGGAATAGAAAAACGTAAAGGCCTGCATGATATAAAGGCTTTTTTGGTTTGTGTTTGTTCTTGTTTTTTGGAGGAGAGAAAAGGGGCAGTACTGCTGGATCTCTCACACTCGATCAACATCAGTACTGAATTACAGGCTTTGTTTATTATTTATAATCATTAATCATTCAGTGCTCCTCCAGCTGCTCTTTTTTATTTCTACACTGTATATCAGCGTACCATGATAAATAACAAACGGTGCAATGGTAAAGCCATTTTCCGAAAGAGTGATAGTGAAGCACACCACTGTTTATAGCAGAATTATATTTATAAACAAACATGAGGACAGTCTCTTACCTGACAGCCTTTCTTATGGTGAAATCCTACCACCACGATGTGCAACACGGGTTCCTCTTTACAGTGAGACTCCATCAGCTCAATTATAATTAGTTCAGAGTCCAAAAGAGAATGGAAAAATAATAAAATAACCGTTTATTGTGTAGAGTCTATAACTTCCGCACCCTTGACCGTCAGTGCGTATGTCATGCGATGCTCCGCCTCCAGCACAAACAAACATCCCAGACGAAAAGTAGACCTATTCGGGGCTGCCGACAGAGGGCGCGCCATGGCTCGCAACGATCACTCAGCCATCGTTTTTTCCACATTACTGGCAAAATAAATAAATAAAGATTCCCTTTTATTTTCTGAGAAAAAACGAAATGTAATTTTTAAAATTGTTGATCACAAATGAATATAAGAGAATTCACATCTGTTGCTTGAGTCTTTGTCAAAACAAAACCCACTTGCACCACCGCCTGGTGAGAAGGCTAACAGCAGATGGATTTTATGCATCGGTACTCTAATGCTTTACCTGCAGTTCCCGGATGTAAAATGCTGCTGAATTTGAAGCACAGAAGTATGAGAAACAGTGAGAGATGGAGGGAACCTTAACATTTTTGGGAGTGACCAGACTTTTTGATGCATCTTCAAAATCATGTATAAATGTATATATGTGGCTTTGATTAGGTCATTGTTGGATTATGACAGCATTGCATTCTGGTCAGCAACCAAATCTTATTTAAAGAGACTGGATGTGATCCTGATACAAGCACTAAGAATTTGTTGTGGAGTTTTTAAAATCAGTACCAGCCATACAGAATTAGGACTCACATCCAACAAAAGCTATTGCAGGAGTGCTGGGAGAATAAAATAAATACAGGTCCTTCTCAAAAAAAAAATAGCATATTGTGATAAAGTTCATTATTTTCTGTAATGTACTGATAAACATTAGACTTTCATATATTTTAGATTCATTACACACAACTGAAGTAGTTCAGGCCTTTTATTGTTTTAATATTGATGATTTTGGCATACAGCTCATAAAAACCCAAAATTCCTATCTCAAAAAATTAGCATATTTCATCCGACCAATAAAAGAAAAGTGTTTTTAATACAAAAAAAGTAAACCTTCAAATAATTATGTTCAGTTATGCACTCAATACTTGGTCGGGAATCCTTTTGCAGAAATGACTGCTTCAATGCGCCGTGGCATGGATGCAATCAGCCTGTGGCACTGCTGAGGTGTTATGGAGGCCCAGGATGCTTCGATAGCGGCCTTAAGCTCATCCAGAGTGTTGGGTCTTGCGTCTCTCAACTTTCTCTTCACAATATCCTACAGATTCTCTATGGGGTTCAGGTCAGGAGAGTTGGCAGGCCAGTTGAGCACAGTAATACCATGGTCAGTAAACCATTTACCAGTGGTTTTGGCACTGTGAGCAGGTGCCAGGTCGTGCTGAAAAATGAAATCTTCATCTCCATAAAGCTTTTCAGCAGATGGAAGCACGAAGTGCTCCAAAATCTCCTGATAGCTAGCTGCATTGACCCTGCCCTTGATAAAACACAGTGGACCAACACCAGCAGCTGACATGGCACCCCAGCCCATCACTGACTGTGGGTACTTGACACTGGACTTCAGGCATTTTGGCATTTCCCTCTCCCCAGTCTTCCTCCAGACTCTGGCACCTTGATTTCCGAATGACATGCAAAATTTGCTTTCATCCAAAAAAATGTACTTTGGACCACTGAGCAACAGTCCAGTGCTGCTTCTCTGTAGCCCAGGTCAGGCGCTTCTGCCGCTGTTTCTGGTTCAAAAGTGGCTTGACCTGGGGAATGCGGCACCTGTAGCCCATTTCCTGCACACGCCTGTACACAGTGGCTCTGGATGTTTCTACTCCAGACTCAGTCCACTGCTTCCGCAGGTCCCCCAAGGTCTGGAATCGGTCCTTCTCCACAATCTTCCTCAGGGTCCGGTCACCTCTTCTCGTTGTGCAGCGTTTTCTGCCACACTTTTTCCTTCCCACAGACTTCCCACTGAGGTGCCTTGATACAGCATTCTGGGAACAGCCTATTCATTCAGAAATTTCTTTCTGTGTCTTACCCTCTTGCTTGAGGGTGTCAATGATGGCCTTCTGGACAGCAGTCAGGTCGGCAGTCTCACCCATGATTGCGGTTTTGAGTAATGAACCAGGCTGGGAGTTTTTAAAAGCCTCAGGAATCTTTTGCAGGTGTTTAGAGTTAATTAGTTGATTCAGATGATTAGGTTAATAGCTCGTTTAGAGAACCTTTTCATGATATGCTAATTTTTTGAGATAGGAATTTTGGGTTTTCATGAGCTGTATGCCAAAATCATCAGTATTAAAACTAGGGATGCACCGATACCAATCGGTCGATAAAGCTTGCGCGTTTTGTCAGTAAAGCCGGTTCTGTAATCAGCGGTAAATGCCATCAGGTGCGTGATTTCACGTTGAGCCGTATATACTACACACAGCCGTTGTTTACCGACGAGCTGCGCATAGCAATGTTCATTATCAGTGTGAATGTGCGCAGCTCGTCTGTAAACAACGGCTGTGTGTAGTATATACGGCTCAACGTGAAATCACGCACCTGATGGCATTTACTGCTGATTACAGAACCGGCTTTACTGACAAAACGCGCAAGTTATCGACCGATACATATCGTGCATCCCTAATTAAAACAATAAAAGGCTTGAACTACTTCAGTTGTGTGTAATGAATCTAAAATATATGAAAGTCTAATGTTTATCAGTACATTACAGAAAATAATGAACTTTATCACAATATGCTAATTTTTTGAGAAGGACCTGTATAAGGGAAAACGTTTGTCAGATTGGAAATAATATAGCGATAAGTGTTTACAGTGGTGGCCAAAATTATTTGCCAGAATAGGCAAACTGAATATCTTTGCAACAGCCTCTGTGGCCATGACAGTAGGAGCAGCCAGCTCAGTGCCTTTGTGAACATAACACAGAGTAATATCTCTGAGACATGACTGGCAGACTGGCAGGAACATATTTTGTGGGCATGATTTTATTCATTGGCACAACTTTAGTGGGCACAACAAGAAGGGCAGACAACTCAGGAACTGTCACTTCTGTCTTAGCAGGTAAAGTGGACAGCAGTTTTGCCTGGAAAGTTTATTTCCAACCTGCTTTTGCACACCCGCGTGCAATTTTTTAAGTAGTCTTGAGGAGCTTGATTGGCCACTTCAGGTGTCCTCCATCCTATGACCCGGAAACCGATCAAGCTTAGCCATCTTGTAGGACATCTCAATTCTCTAATTGCACTGCGAGGAGACGAGGATCGAGGAGTGAGGAGGCTTTCTGAGGAGTCTTGAGCAAGGATACACAGGTCTATCCTATGCGGAAGTGTTTTATCGACTAAACGTGACGCACTCCTCCCCCTTCACATCTGTCGTAAAAATTTGCATTTAAATTTTACCTTTTTGTAAATAATGTCATATATTTCAACAGGACATCTTGTTTTGTTAAGAATTATCATGAATGCCTTAAATAATGAACTATAACAACATATGGGCAGATCCCTTTAGCGCAGCTGATGACACTTTGAAGTGACGCTTGAATGGTCAAGCATATTCCAGTGTTCATCCTTTGATTCCTCCGTCCTCATTTCCTTTCCTTAAATCCTTCCCTCGTTTTCTAAGGGGGTGGAGCTAAGACGCGAGGAAAGGAAGCAAGGAAAGGAAACGAGGATGCAAAAATAAGAAATGAGAAGCACCCACTATACAGAATAGTGGGTGCCCAGGAACAGGGTTGAAGACCTCTAGACTAAGAGCTTCTTGATTCAGGCCCTCCTGGACCAATAGGCTGGAGCTGACTCACAGACTGATGCAGTGGTCTGGACCACTCTTTTGCTTCTCAATCTTGGTATTTTCACTGGGATTCAGAAAAGCATCTGGAATTTGACTCGGGGGTAGGAGGGCAGGTTGTTCACTTCAGACAGACTCTGGATGTGTAAGGATCTGCCAGTCTTTGTGATGGTGAAGATAATTGGAAAGGTTCCAATAGTCTAGGATCCTTAGTTGCTCCATCTCCCATTGTGGCAGGGGATCATCTAAGCAGAGATTAAACACCTCTTAAAGGGCTGAATTAAGGTACTCCAAGCCCCCTTGCCCTGGTCCAGAAGAACTGGGCAAAGGACCCCACATCCTGGCCCTGCTGGTGAAGCGATGCCAATCCTCACTGGAGAGCAATTCTCTCTTTCGCAGTAACAAGAGAAACTACATAGATGCTCATTGCTGGGTCCTGAGTTGGCTGGTTCATTTTCTCAGGGTTCTGCAAAAGATAGGACCCAGATGCAAAAGAGCAGAGAATGGGTTTTTATTAACAGTAAACTAGAGACAGCAAGGAGAGTGAGGTGTAAAACACAGTTCAAACAGTGAGGCAAGGCAGACAACATGACGACAGGCAGGAAGGATGACCACCTAGATAGTGGGAGCAGTTGTGACCTAATAATTAGACAGTCAGACTTGTAACCTGGAGGTCGCAGGTTTGAGTCTCAGTACTGGAAGGAGTTGTAGGTGGTGGGAGTGAATGACCAGCGCCCTCCTCCACCTTGACCAAGGCACTGAACCCCCAATTGCCCCAACCCCTGGGCACTGTGGCAAATGACTGCACACTGCTCTGTGTGTATTCATGGTGTGTGTGTGTGTGTGTGCACACAAATTAGGAGGATCATGCATCTGGATCTGTCTGTTTCTGAAGATGTTAGAGAGAAGATTGTGCAGCAAAACGTTCTTAGGCTGGTGCTTCCGTTTTAACGATGAGTAAAGTTTAAGGTAAGATATAGGCTATAGCTAAACATTTGATATGTGCCAACTATTTTACGATTGAAAAGTTAAACGATTAATTCTCTGATCATCATCTATGGTCACCATTTTGATACAGATCTCCGGGTCTCCGGCATGGGAGGCGGGCGCACTAACAAGGAGGCTAAAGACTGCAGCCACTTGTGTCAGTTGCTAGTGCGCCTCTTGAGATCAGGGGAGTGAGTTTACCTGCATAGCACTTACTGCTGGCCTCTGTTACACTCACCCTCCTAAACCTCACAACTACCCAGGTCACGGCACCAATGTACCCCTGCACCCAGGTCCTACTCGCACCCCTTCCGAGCGGGTCTCAAACCCGGGTCTCCAGCATGGGAGGCGGGCGCACTAACAACTAGGCTAAAGACTGCAGCCACTAGTGTCAGTTGCTAGTGCGCTTCTTGAGATCAAGGGAGTGAGTTTACCTGCACAGCACCTACCGCTGGCCTCCGTTACACTCACCCACTAAACCTCACTAAATCCGGGTCACGGCACCAATATAACCCCTACACCCAGGTCCTACTCGCACCCACTCTGAGCGGGTATCGAACCCAGGTCTCCGGCATTGGAGGCAGGTGCACTAACAAGGAGGCTAAAGACTGCAGCCCCTAGCGTCTGTCGCTAGTGCACCTTTTGAGATCAGGGAAGTGAGGTTTACCTATTGTGTAAGAGACATGCACAGACAAAGTGGCAGTTTGTGTGACCTCCTTGACAATGAAGAAACAGACAGAAAAGCAGTAAAGTGAGTGGCAACTAAGTTTCAGTTTCATATTGCCCCTCCCCAAATGTGATTTTAAGAGAGGGAAAGGCAAAACCTATCCAGGGGGCCCAGAAACCCTAGCGGCCTCCCTGGCTAGGACTACCTTTTATTCAGCATCATTAGAGCTACAAACTTTGGAAAAAATTACAAAACTTTTGCAACAATTTTGAATGTCCATTTAGATCAAGGTAATTTAAATGACAGTATGGGTTGCTAGTCCTCTTTATCCTTTATTAAATTAGTTAACCCTGTAAGTGTTATGTAATATATTAACCTGGACTAACATGTAGTTAAGGTGGGCATTACTGACACATGAATATGAATCAAGTTAAATCAGATTTATTGGTACATTCTGTTCACAATACACATCATTTCAAAACAGCTTTACAGAAAGTAATACTGTCCATAATGCCTTGAATTAGGGCTGTGCAATATATCGAACGATATTGTGAGGCGCGTTTAGTCAGTGAAGCCGGTGCTTTGATTAGTAGTAAATCTCCATCACGTGCGTTCCGCTCAGGTTCCGCTGGAGCGGCAATTGATACACAGAGACGTAAATCTCTGACAAGCTACGCCATATCGAGCTTAATATCGCATTCGATATTTAGCGTTCGATATATTGCACAGCCCTACCTTGAATGCATGACCCCATTAGCAAAGGCTAGCCTTTTTTTTAGTTAGAAACAACAAGAAAAAACTCACCACTATCCTAAATGCTTGAGATTTTTTTTTCTTTTTATATAACCAGTTAATGTACTTTTGAGAGTGTTTGTCATCCCTTTGATGGTCTGGCCATCCGTGCAGGGTGTTTACCAAGCCTGAGATGTTGGGCTAGGCTCCAGCATCCGCTACATCGTACATAGAAAAAACTGTTTGGAAAATGGATGGATTGAAATAGTTTTAGTTTTACAGAAAATACTGTTTTACTCCACCCCAACACTGATTGTTTTCACATTTAGTCCTGTTAGACTTTTGTAATATTGCTGTTACTAACAAAAACCAGGTGATTAATGAATCCGGATCAATGTAATTTATTTACAAATGGGTTTGATGAATTCTGTTTTCTTTTATGGTAGTAGTTTATTACTGGTTTGTGTAACATCCCCTGTGTAATATCAACTGCATGATAATACTATTTCAGAATGAATTGAATTGAACACCATCATGTACTCACCATCATGTAATTCTCAGTCCCTCGCTGATCAGTGGCTAACTCTTATTTGGATAATGGCTAACTCTTTATTTCTATGATTTTATGTTTAATCCTGTCAAATGTCTTGCTGTATAATCAAGCTATAATTAATTAAAAGTCTTTTTATAGAAATAATGAATTTAAAATTTGTTCTAAATAAAATTAAATGAAAATAAAATAAAATTCTCATACAAATTTTTGCAATCACTGAGATCAGGCGAGTAGAATGTTATACCTAATGACATCGGGCAAGCTTTCTATTATATATTGCATACATTTATTGTTGCAAAAAATTACTTAGGGATCAAATGCTAAAGCGGAATGGAATGTCCACATCTTTCATTTGGTTTGCGTAGTCTTCATCAAACATCTGGGATTGAGCTGGGGTGAAATGGTTAACCCAGTCTCCAACCTCTCCTGTGTAAACAAACACACTTAGTCATTCATTATGAACAGTATTCTGTATATCATTTATTATTACATGGTCCTTGGAATTCTGATTGTTCAACTGCCATATTGAGTGATCAAAAAGTTTGCATAATGACAGCTAAACTAAATTTAATGTTGTCCATAACAACAGACTAGAGACAACATTAAACACAGGACAGTATGTTAACATTCTATGTTAGCTAACAATCAATTGAAATTGTATTTTGTTGAATTGTTAATTTATAGGCTGTTTTTTTATGCTGCAACATACAACTTTTTTTAGCTAATCAACGAGATAAACAATTTTACAACATCTCGTCAACATCTCATATTCCTGTATGCTAAACAGCCATCTAAGCAGGATTTATGTGTCCATATGGTTTCCTTAGAATCTAAAAACAAAGTATAAATAAAAAATAATTAATTGATTCTAATAAAGGATATTTAGTATGGTTTTTATATGAACCTTTTCTCATGAAGGCACAAACAGACTGATCAAACACAGGTTTGGGGATGTAGGAGTAGTTAGCCATTGGATTGTCTTTCATGACTTGGAAGGACGTTAGCTGCACAATCCTCTGTAAAATATCTTCAGAAACAGACAGGTCCAGATACTCCATGATCCTCTTAATCTCCCTATAAGGATTCTTTGATAAAAGAAAAATATACAAGAAACTCAGAGAAGCAGGCATAAAAGAAATGAAATCATCAAATTTTAGGAAACCGACACAACTGTAGATAATATGTTGTATAAAAACTACCTCCTTCATGTCCTCATAGAGTATGTAGAGAATATTCCTTTTCTTGCGTTCCTTCCAGTAATCCTTTACATGGTCATACCACGAGCCCCAACCTACTGTAAAAACAATAGACAGACAGAGTGACCAAAGATTCCAGATTAAATATTTCATTCTATGTTAGTAAAAAAATAATAATCTGAAAATTTAGAGGAGTGTTTAGTAGAGAGATATTTCACCCAAAAATGGAACACTGTCTCACTTACTCCATACAATAAAAGTCAGTGGGTCTAATATATAGAATACAAGAACTGAATTACATTGCATGGACAAAAACAATTTGTTAAAATGTTTACTTATTGTTACCCAGAGAGAAAAAAGTCAGTCAGATAGGTTTGGTATGACTCAAATGTGATTAGATGACGACAGAATTTTGTGAATTATATTTAGTTTTCTCTCACATTGTCCCTTCATGAACTTTTGAATGTAGCCATCCCAAGGTCCTGGCTCTGGCTGGGTAAGGTTCATGCGATCAAAGTGGAAGTAGCTTACAAGGTTATCCTTAGCATTCCGGGCCATATAGATGACCTGGAAAAACAGGACGGCTAGTGGACATGATTTGCAGTACTTAGTGGTCAGATAAAGTTCAAGGGGTTTTAACATTGCAAGGCTGAGTACCTTTTATAACCAATACATTCTAGAAAGAAGTCATTTTTTTGTATCTTCTGTGTTGGGGAGGAGAAGTTAAACTAAACCCAAATTTGACCTTGTTTTTGAAATTAATTTCAAGTTTTTCTGTGTATGTATTTCATTAATTCATTCATTTATTCCAAAAAGTTGGTTTAATTGAATTATTACCTTGCATTTATTTTCCCAGAATCCTTTAGGCACTAACTGAATGGGTAGATGAGTTTTGATGACTCTTGGTGGTTTCATCTGTCTAAGTAAGTCAAGCCCTGAAATGAAGCGTAAAGATAAATGAGTTGTGTATACACGGGTGCATTGACATGTCCTTCATATCTATACAACCCCTGGCAAAAATTATGGAATCACTACACTTAGAAGATGCTCACCCTTTTTTTACTTTACAACAAATAAACCAATAGATATGGCACAAAACATTTTTTGTTTAATTTGTCAACACTCTGGTTATGTGAAACATACCTTAAACAAATTAAATTAAAATAGTTGAATTAATGGAAAATTACTTTATCAAAAATTATGGAATCATTCAGTGTTGAAGAAAAAATTATGGAATCAGCTTATAATTGTTTTTTCTAAAAACAAATATCTAAACATGTCTAAAAGGGTAATTAGTCAGCAGTTAAAGGAGAGTGCTTACAGACCTTAACAAGCTGTTGAACTTGGCTAATTGTGTCACAATTCACCTGTCACTTCTTGTCTTTTGCCTTGCACTGTTTGTCATTTGGTTTCTCCCTCTGTCTTCCCCCGTCTGTTTGTGATCAGTTGGTTTAGTCCTTGTTTAGTCATTATCTGTATCACCTGTCTTTGATTATTAGTCATCTGTGTCACCTGTGTTCTATCATTAGTTACCCTTTATAAGTCGTTTGCCCTTTTGTGTCATTGTGTCGTCTTAAAGTTAGTTTGCTGGTGTTTGTTCGGATTCTCTGTCTATCATTTGGAAATAAATACGTTCTTTGGATACTCCTGGCTATTGGACTTTCACTAGAGCTCTGTGTCACCCAGCAACCCTGACAGAAGACGACACCAAGACATTAAAGATGGCTGAGGACAGGCTATGGAGACTACGGCAGAGTGGTCGGACATTGGAGAGGTATGTGGAGGAGTTCCTCGAGCTTGCACATCAGGTGGGCTGGCACGATGCTTCACTCGGCGCTGTGTTTGTTTTGGGACTGGATGATGAGATTATTCGCTGCGATCTTCCTACCTGTCAATTCCCCTTGATCGAGCTAGTCAATCTCATTCTGTTTTTAAATGGGTCTGATTTCGAAGTTGAAGAAATTGATTCTATCAGTCCGATTAAGTCTCATCATCCAGCCCCCTCTGCCACACAGCACATCGTGCCAGCCTTCCATAAGCCAGGACCCCCCACATACCCCACCAATGGTTCCGGCCACCTGCCAACCCAGAGACACCCCAAGATGTCCAGCCTTCCTGAGCCTCCGCTGGTTCCGCCCAGCCTTCCTGATCCTCCGCTGGTCTTGTCCAGCCTTCCTGAGCCTCCGCTGGTTCCGCCCAGCATTCCTGATCCTCCACTGGTCCCGTCCAGCCTGCCTGAACCTCCGCTGGTCCCGCCCAGCCTTCCTGATCCTCTGCTGGTCCTGTCCAGCCCTCCTGAACCTCCGCTGGTCCCGCCCAGCCTTCCTGATCCTCTGCTGGTCCTGTCCAGCCCTCCTGAACCTCCGCTGGTTCCGCCCAGCCTTCCTGATCCTCCGCTGGTCTTGTCCAGCCCTCCTGAACCTCCGCTGGTTCCGCCCAGCCTTCCTGATCCTCCGCTGGTCCTGTCCAGCCTACCTGAGCCTCCGCTGGTTCCGCCCAGCCTTCCTGATCCTCCGCTGGTCCTGTCCAGCCTTCCTGAAACCCTGCTGGTCCAGTCCAGCCTTCAAGAGCGCCCTCCAGTGACCGCGCCGCCAGAGCGCCCTCCAGTGACCGCGCCGCCAGAGCGCCCTCCAGTGACCGCGCCGCCAGAGCGCCCTCCAGTGACCGCGCCGCCAGAGCGCCCTCCAGTGACAGCGCCGCCAGAGCGTCCTCCAGAGCCCGCTCCTCAAGAGCGCCGTCCAGAGCCCGCTCCTCAAGAGCGCCGTCCAGAGCCCGCTCCTCAAGAGCGCCGTCCAGAGCCCGCTCCTCAAGAGCGCCGTCCAGAGCCCGCTCCTCAAGAGCGCCGTCCAGAGCCCGCTCCTCAAGAGCGCCGTCCAGAGCCCGCTCCTCAAGAGCGCCGTCCAGAGCCTCAGCTGGTCCCGTCCGGCCGTCCAGAGCCTCAGCTGGTCCCGTCCGGCCGTCCAGAGCCTCAGCTGGTCCCGTCCTGCCGTCCAGAGTCTCAGCTGATCCCGGCCAGCCTTCCAGAGCCTCCCCCCTATGAACTGCTGAATTTCCCAAAGAAAATTTTGGGGGGGGGCTATATACCCCGAGTCCACGTGGCCTGGCCGAGGACCGAGGCCAGGGCCACGGGGACTGCTCAGCCACGGCCACCTAAACTGCCAGTCCGGTCATGGCCTCCTGACCCACCATGGCCACCTGAACTGCCTGTCTGGCCGTGGCCTCCTGACCCACCATGGCCACCCGAACTGCCTGTCTGGCCGTGGCCTCCTGACCCACCATGGCCACCCGAACTACCGGTCCGGCCGTGGCCGCCTGACCCGCCATGGCCGCTCGAACTGCCTGTTCCGCCCTGGAGGCCTTCCCAACTCAGCAAGGTCCTGCTCCGTAACAGCCTCCAGGGCGCCCGCCCCCCCTCCCCGGTGTTTCCATCACGGCGCGAGACGCGCCTACCGGGAGGGGGAGGTACTGTCACAATTCACCTGTCACTTCTTGTCTTTTGCCTTGCACTGTTTGTCATTTGGTTTCTCCCTCTGTCTTCCCCCGTCTGTTTGTGATCAGTTGGTTTAGTCCTTGTTTAGTCATTATCTGTATCACCTGTCTTTGATTATTAGTCATCTGTGTCACCTGTGTTCTATCATTAGTTACCCTTTATAAGTCGTTTGCCCTTTTGTGTCATTGTGTCGTCTTAAAGTTAGTTTGCTGGTGTTTGTTCGGATTCTCTGTCTATCATTTGGAAATAAATACGTTCTTTGGATACTCCTGGCTATTGGACTTTCACTAGAGCTCTGTGTCACCCAGCAACCCTGACAATTGTAAGGAAACATAGGCCCAACAAGAAAGCTGTCAGTTGAAATAATAAAAAGGATTATAAAACTCTTTCAAGATGGAAATCCATCATGGAGTGTGGCAAAAAAGTTGGGTTTTCCCAGTCAGCTGTTTCTGAAATTTGGTGTATAAACAAAAGGGAAAAATTATAAAACAAAAACATACAGGCAGATCAAGGAAGACATCAAAGCATCAAGATAGAAAACTCAAAGCAATTTGCCTTGAAAATAGAAAATAAACAACGAAACAAATGAAGAACAAATGGGCGGAAACAGGAGTCGATGTGTGTGATATAACTTTAAGAAACCAGCTGAATGAAATAAGATTTACACATAGAAAGGCCAAATAAAAAAACAGCGTTAACACCTTAAGATTAGAGTGGGCTAAAGAGAAGAAGTCATGGAGTGTGGATAATGGGACGAAATAAGTGATATTCAGTGATGAATCACAAATCTGCAATGGAAAAGGAGATAATGCTTTGTCTTGTGCCGTTTTAATAAAATATATAAAGATGACTGCCTGAAGAAAACTATCAAATTTTCCAACTCATTTATAATATGGGGTTGCATGTCAGGTAAAAGACCAGGGGAAATGGCTATCCTTACAGTCAATTCACAGGTTTACATTAAAACTTTGGACACTTTTCTCATTCTATCAATAGAAAAGAATTTTGGTGATGATGTTAGTATGATAATGGACCATGCCATAGAGCAAAGAGTGTTAAAGTTTTTCATCAGGAAAGGCATATCAACTCAATCACATGGCCTGCAAACAGTCCAGATCTCAATCCGATTGAAAATGTATGTTGGAAAATGAAAAAACTGGTTCATGACTAGGCTCCATCTTGCAAAGCTGATCTGTCAACCGCTATTCAAGAAAGTTAGAACCAGCTTGATGAAGAATATTGTTCTTCATTGTGAAGTCCATACCCTAAAGATTTCAGGCCGTCATAAATGCCAGAAGAGGAGAAGAGGTTGATGATTCCAAATTTTTTTCCTCAAAATGGAATGATTCCATCATTTTTTTCCTGTACTTGATATGGAAAATAATTTTTCATTAATTAAAATAGTTTAATTTCATTTGTTTGAGGTATGTTTCACATAACCAGAATGTTGAATTATTAAACACATTTTTTGTGTCATATCTGTGATTCATTTATTTGCTATGAAGTGAGAACATTTAGGTGAACAAAAAAAAAAAAAAAACTTGTATGGGTATAGATGAAACGTCCACTGATATGTTAATGTGTACCTGTTGGTATGGGCGGAGGAGCACAAATCTCCATAAATGGAATACGGACAGCTGTTGGCGCTCTCTTGCACACCTCAGCATCTCCATTGTGCAGCAGAAGATCTACTATCTCTTGAGTCCACGTTGTGCCTCAACACAAAGACAAAAATTAGACCAGTAGTTCTCGACCAGGGGACCTCAGCAAACCTCTAAGAAATTACTTAAAATTTAAATTAATAAATTATGAATAATCTATTAAAACAACTCTAAGCCAAATTATGCAACAATTATTATAAATAATGATAATATAATAATATAAAATATTTATAAATAATTTTTTTATAAAAAACAAAATCAAGATGTGCATTTTCATTAAAAAAAATCCTTAAGAACCACTGCAAATGAACATATGTACTAAACTGCAGAATGGTGTAAAGATTAAGGATACTAAATAATACTAAAGAATAACAAGGTTAAGTCCATTACCAATGCCCTGCAGTACAATTGAATCAGATATGAGCAGATTTCCACAATGTCACAAGGTTTGGTGTTGATATGCCAAAGTGTTGTAGTCTTTGACTTTGAGTTATACGAAAATGGTTTAATAAATAAAAAAGCTTTTAATAACTTTTTGCCAGCATGATCTGATTCAGTTGTCATGTAGATCAAACAAATAGTCTCAGACAAGGTTTTAGTCGACAGAAGAAAAGCATATACCATTGGTTTCTGTAAAACTCAGCATATTTGTACAATTTACTATATCTTTTGACCACGGGCTGGCAAAACTTATAGGTTGCTTCGAGGCATGGTGCCAAAGACACATAACATGTTTTGTAATATTACACTTATCAGTTAAGCACACGGTTGCTCAACTTTAGAACAGTACAGAGGCAGCTCACTCCCATTACTAATTACAGTGCTCTTTAATGTCGCTATTAAGAAATAACATGAGTATTGCACAACAAAATACACTACATCCAAACACCGTCCTACACATTTATTATAAATCTTAAAATCCCAATAACAGAAACATAAAAGTCTGTACATAAATCTTTTCTAACATATTGTGCTGAGCCAAAAGGCTTTAAAGGGGTCCAATTATGCTTTTTCACTTTTTGATTTTTAGCCAGTGTGTGGTGTGTATGTTTGGGCATAAAAAACATCTACAAAGTTACAAATATCAAAGTCTACTCCAAAGGGAGATATTTAGTTTAAAAAAAAAATAATCAATTTTCAAGAACTACAATGAACGGCCCATTTGGACTACAGTGTTTGTTTTTCGGATGCTATGATGTCACAACGCGGTCTATTAGAATATCATTGTGGGTGGGGAGGGACGAGGTGGGGAATTAGCTTAACTTTAGCGATGTAGCATGAACAGCCGCTTCTGGGATGCTAAATCGCTGATGCCCAAAATCATTAGGATATTAAGTAAAGATCATGGTATTTTGTTAATTTCCTACTGTAAATATATCAAAACTTAATTTCTGATAAGTAATATGCATTGCTAAGAACTTTATTTAGACAACTTTTCTCAATATTTTGATTTTTTTGCACCCTCAGATTCCACATTTTTCAAATAGTTGTATAGTTGTATCCAAAAATTGTCCTATCCCAACAAACCATACATTAATGGAAAGCTTATTTATTTAGCTTTCAGATGATGTATAAATCTCTATTTAAAAAATTGACCCTTATGACTTTCTAAGATAACATTCTATACATTGTCACTGGTGAGGCCAGAAATTGCACTGTAGTGTAGTTTCTTCAATTAAATATTAAACATATATCACTTTCCTTTGTAATTCCTAATGCAGTTTTTTCTGTTGCATATACAAAAAACAAAAACAAAACATTGTTGTCACATATTTCATATCTCTACTTACAACTGTTAACTATATTTTTGTATAGAAAAGTATACTGACGTTTCAATATAAAAAGTATACTTACATATTAGAACTTTTTTTTTTAAGATATTTTAACATATCAGTGCTTTAGTGATTCCCTAACAGTGATCCCATATAAAATATTCTTCCACTGTTTGGTTCTCTCTGATGGAGCCTCGCTCTTTGATAGCCGCTGTGAATGGTATCAAGTATAGCCCATCACAGGGATTTCTTCATTATGTAGTACCTCCCAGAACTTTATTGAACTGAACTGGGCTGAATAATCACACTATTGCTTTCTGTAGGACTGTTTATAACTGAATTTAACTAATTTCATAATTCTATTCTATTCTATTCATAGTTTTATTGAACGGAACTGAATCAACACTAAACTGACTTCAGCGATGAACTGCCTTTAACTCAAAACTGATTGTTTACTGTTGTCCTTTTGCATTATTGACACACTGTTGTCCTATTTGATATTGCTTTGCTATGACTTAACTTGACTAACGCTGGCACTACTGTCTTCAGTTATACTTTATAAAAGCTAAAATTGAAACAAAATTGTGCAACATTTTCTTTTTTTTTCAATATTTTTCACAATCTGAACTGTATAACATGCTATATAACTAAATGTAAATTATTTATTTATGAATAAATCAAAAAGGTGACTGCATAACCAAAGTACAGTATCTAAAGATAACACAGAAAATTCCCCCTGACCGTGAGCTCTATCAGACCTAGTCCTTATTGATAACATTATAACATTTTAAGACCAGTTTAAACTAGTCACAAAAACAAGAGATATGCCAACATTCATATGTAGCTTTACCCTCAGTATTAAGATCAGTCTGGCAGAACCCCCTCACTGTAAACTATTTAATCTAACCTTTAAACTGATGCCATCATGTTTACATTAAACGTAGTTCACATTAGTTTTTTCATGTGATGCTATGTCAGGACATAGAATCAGACAAACTAAAACAGATTCTTAAATTTGTATGTCAATAAAAGATGATAGTCATTCACTATGAAAGCGAGTAAATAATGATAGAATTTAAATTTGGGGTAGACTGTTTCTTTAAATACATTGCTCAAACACTATCACGAGGAAGTGCATAGTAAAAATGTAATTGTACCTTGTAGTCTAGTCATACAGTAACTGCACATTAAAAAGCACTTGACTTTAGGATGATTAGCGGTTATCGGTATTTTACCTGCTTTGGGGTAAGTAGAGATGAGTAGGTCTGATGCGTCAGGACAGAATTCCGAAATTGATTTCCATTTTTCAGCAATGGTGCTCATGAGAGGGATACCCTGAACATCTATTAGAGGAAAACGATGAATAGCATCCTTTGCCTGCAAAATGGCTTCTTCATAGCTTAGCTGTTCCTTTTCCATCACCACACAAATGTCCTCTGGAATATTCTCTTGTTCTTTTTAGTCCTGCTTTCTGAAGTTTTCCTCCCCTTTTACTCTTGTTGAAATCTTTCCTTTTAGTATCGTTGAAGGGTCTTGAGTATATGTTCTTGTCTTGTTTCCTTATCGTTAGGCTCTGCTTTTGAAAGGTCACAATGACATATATTTTCTTTATTGAGCTCTTAAAGTTTGCTTAACCTCCCCCAACTGTTATCAGGTTCTGTTTGCTTTCCAAAGTTTCTTGCTACTAGAATTTCAGCATTCTTATTATCAGTATTCTTGTGATTTTTAGTGTTCTCTCTCAGTCTTTTTCCAACTGTGCCCTTATATTTCTATCTACTCTGCTTTGGGTGTTACTGTAATGAGTTCCTGAGGTGCAAGGCATTTATATAACTCGTGGACAGCCGGGGCTGAATTCCAAACTTTCAGTGATGTTATCTTAACTTAGGTTCAAGGGAGTGTCTGACAAGTATCACTCTAAATGGAAAAAGTGGACAGACCAAATTTCCTTTTAAAGCACTCAGAATCATATAAAACTTAGTAAGAAATTCTCAAATTAGTTCAGCTAGATCATTATTTCATACTTGATTTATGTGACCATTTAGAAAACTACATTTCTGTGTATACTGAACTAGAAGCAATGATGCAATGAAGCAATTTTGGTGTTTCAATGTCCTGTTTTGTTAATGAACATGTAAATACCCTCTGCAAATCAAGAGTGTCTATATACAGACACTCCCTCATCTTGCATGGGTTGACTTTGTACTCCAGGTTTGAGTTATGAGCTAAGCAGACACTAGCCATAAGGAATGTTGAAAAAGTTAAACTCCCCCCACAGTTTAGCCTCACAGGAAACGCACAAGACATACCATAAACACTCATTGTACAAACTGTTTTCATTCATTAGACTTGTTCATTTTGAGGGGGAAAAAGCCAATAAAACCATAAATACTTTTATGTCTTCTAACCTTTGGTTTATGAATCATTTAGTGTCCATTCACCCCTGTTCTAAACTTCATTTTTCTTTTCCCTTTTCGGTAACACTTTATTTCGATGGTCCATCTGTTGACACTACTAGTTTTCAGTTTTCATTTAGTAGCATGTCAACAGTGCATCAGTTGACATTCAACAACATTGTTTCAACAGACAAGCAACATACATTCAACTAATTGCCTGTAGATCATAAGGTGCTTTTTAATTTCTAATCTATAGATTTTACAAAAAGTGCATGTTGACTGTCAGTATGTCTTTTGCAACATGTTATTAACTAATAGTCAGCTAACTTTCTGTAGATTGTGTTACCATCCTCTAAATTGTCTACCAACTTATTAAAATTAATCTGTCAGTTGATAGCCTACAGTCATGTCAACATATGATCAACAGCATATTATATCATCCTTACTTAAGAGCCTCAAATGCATCAAATTAATAATTACTTAACCATCTCATTTTTATCAAAATCACTAGTTTATTATCTGTTGATAGTTAACTAAACATTAGTTGTGCATCTGTTGTGTGTCAACTAATCTAAAGTTTACATTCAGCAGACTATTAGTAGGCATTCTCAACTAAGCATTTGTAGATATATTTTAGGACTATCCAATTAAAGTGAAAAACAGTTGATAACAGTAGAAAGTCTATAAGCTATCAACAGAACACATACAACCATGCATTAATTGTATGCAATATATTTGCAGTTTAAAATGAAAGTCAATACCAGACAATGAAAATACAATAGAACAAACACTACAGGCAGGATATTGGAGAAAGTATTTCGTATTTATTTTACATAAAATGTGGTTCTACGAAATGTACATTTACTTACGTTTTTCCAGACACTAAAACGTACAATACTGACGAATTTACAGCATCTAAACGTACAAATACATGCGTATTTTTAGCATTTTAATGTACAATACTAACATATTGACGACACCTAAAAAGAAATCCTTATGAATACTGAAATCGCAGCACTAATTTAATTATTATTGCTGTTTTTAGTTGTCATACAAATTGCATTGTGTATTCAACTGCATTATTAAATAATTTAATAGTTTACTTAATATGAAATTATAACATTAACTTACATTCTGTTCTGTGATTTCGGTTACCAGCTCGTTTCCAAGAACAGGTCTACAAAATGTTCAATAAGACTACACTTTAAACCATTAAAATAAATGTCATTTCTGCTATCGTTTAACCATTCATGTAACGTCAATATTAATTAACTTTGTTTGCCGTGGTGGGACACAACAGGCGTTCTCTTACGAGAGGTCTCTCGTACTGCGTAAGTATCTTACGCTATGGGGAAAATCCTTTTCTGCGAGATATTGAAGCCAAAAATTATCCTTAATTTTGAAATAATGTAAAGCGCGTTGCAGCAGCATACAGACATAGGCGAAACAGCTTGCGCGCCTATTGGCTGCTCTGCGGCAACTGCAGCAGCCTATAGAGCGAGGCCTGACGCGACGCTAGATCCAATGGGGGCATTTCGCGCCCTTTGCGTCGCTTCGCGCCCTTTTCGTAGCTTCCCGCCTAAAAGGGCATGGTCTAGGCCTATAAAGACCGCTCGTAGGCAGCTATTATCTGATTTTTCATCCTTCAAGCGAAGCACATGCATCGCTGGAGCCGGAGAAGAAGCCGCCGTCGACTGCAAGCATCTCAGCGGGACGAGCCACTGAAGCTGCTGGCCACGCCGCCTTCCGTGCCTTCCTGCTGCGCTTTCCGGCGCCTATATCCTTTATAATCTACAGCGTGTGTCGCCGCTGCGAGAAGAGGCGATAGCAGCCCACTTATGTCTGCCCTCCGCTGGACGGCGTGCTAAGTCGACCCTCCCCTCTAAAACTTGCCGTCAGACGTCAAACCTGCTCCGCCGCGCTTTCGCCGCCGCCAAGCCGCGTCAGCGCTGTGTAACATGGTCTCTCACCATTGCTGAGAGGCACCCGTGGCTAACGCTTTCTGACGTTTTTCTCGTCTGGCCGCCGCCCCGCCAGACGCGGCCCGCGGCCCAGGATTGAGTTGAAACCTGAGCCTCCGAAATCGTCCTAGCACAACTAGGAAAACGACTGTGTACGAGTCCCGCTGTTGCCGGACCCCCACCAAAGTTATTCGCTCGTCCAGTTCCAGAAAATGTGACTGTTCCAGTGTTTTCTGCAGCCAACAAACCGGCTCCGTCGCCCGTTTGCCTGCACACAAAAGTCGTTCCCACGGCTACACAGATAAACCCCCAATAGAGTGTATTGTCTGGTGTCCCGGCCACGGCCGATGGTGTTTCACGTGTCATAAGAATGGCCACTACCCAGTGCTCATCTCTAACGTTACACACAAGCACAGCTCACATAAAATCGACTCAGATCGATTGCGCTTCACAACCGGCCACGGCCGATGGTGTTTCACGTGTAGTAAGAATGCCCACTACCTAGTGCTCATCTCTAACGTTACACACAAGCACAGCTCACATAAAATCGACTCAGATCGATTGCGCTTCACAACCGGCGACGGCCGATGGTGTTTCACGTGTCGTAAGAATGCCCACTACCTAGTGCTCATCTCTACACACAAGCACAGCGCACATAAAATCGACTCAGATCGATTGCGCTTCACAACCGGCCACGGCCAATGGTGTTTCATGTGTCGGAAGAATGCCCACTACCCAGTGCTCATCTCTACACGCAAGCACAGCCTGTCACACAGGTCCCGCGCGCACATAAAATCGACTCAGATCGATTGCGCTTCACACGTGGTAAATGTGCCTGCTTCACAGTGGCCACAGACACCACATTATGCACGTCAAACGGTTTCTGTAAAAACGAAACCAAAAGTGCATTCGCTCTATGCAGGCGAACGTTGTTTGGAGTGTGTTAAATGTGCCCGCTGCCCCACAGCCACATCCACACACAGACATAATAGTTCCCGCTATCAGCGTGCCCCATGCCTCAAATGTCACGAGCACGTTTTGCATGAAATCTACGTGCATTCGCTCCATGCAAGCGAACGATGTTTGGAGTGTGTTAAATGTGACTGTTCCAGTGTTTGCTGCAGCCAACAAGCCGGTTCTGTCGCCCGCTTGCCTGCACACAAAGGTTGTTTTCACGGCTACCCAGATAAACCCCCAATAGAGTGTATTTTCTGGAGTCCCGGCCACGGCCGATGGTGTTTCACGTGTAGTAAGAATGCCCACTACCTAGTGCTCATCTCTACACACAAGCACAGCCTGTCACACAGGCCTGTCGCGCACATAAAATCGACTCAGATCGATTGCGCTTCACATGTGGTAAACGTGCCCACTTCTCAGTGCCCACAGACATCACATTATGCACGCCCCAAGGTTTCTGTAAAAACGAAACCAAAAGGCGTTCCTTATATGCAGGCGAACGGTGTTTGCAGTGTGTTAAATGTGCCTGTTGCCACACAACCACTTCCACACACAGAAATAATAGTTCCCGCTATCAGCGCTCGCGCCCCGAATGTCACGAGCACGTCTCTTGTGCCACAGCACACCGAAACCACTCCGTTACTGAACGAACGGAGCGCGCTTCGTATTCAACCTATAGCTATTCATGCAAACGCATGGGAAAAGCTTCCAGGGGTTTCGAAATGGGTGCTGGACATTATAAAAGGAGGCTATTCGCTACAGTTTCACCGACGCCCGCGCCGCTATATAGCGCGTGTCGAGACCACAATGCAGACAGAAGCAGCACACCTGCTTCGAGCCGAAGTGGCGAAACTATTGAGCAAAGGGGTCATAGAGCCCCTTTCTCAAGCTCAAAGCGAAGGAGAGCTGTACAGCAGATATCCTGGTACCGAAAAAAGACGGTGGTCTCAGACCCATATTAGATCTAAGGCAACTGAACAAAGCGCTGGTGAAGCGTCGGTTCAGGATGCTCACGACCAGAAAAATCCTCGCGCAAGTTCGCCAAGGAGACTGGTTCGTGTCAGTGGATCTGAAAGACGCGTATTTTCAAATACAGATAGAGTCACGTCACAGGCGATTTTTGAGATTCACCTTCGAGGGCCAGGCATATCAGTACACAGTCCTGCCGTTCGGTTTGTCCCAGGCACCCCGTACATTTACGAAGTGCATGGACGCAGCGCTCGTTCCTCTCAGACTGAAAGGCGTGCGCATACTGAACTATTTGGACGATTGGCTGATTCTAGCGCAGTCTCGCTCAGTGCTTGTACAGCATACGACCATGTTACTCGATCACCTCGAGAATTTGGGTCTCAGAGTCAATTGGGCGAAGAGCTCCCTGTCCCCCAGTCAGAAAACTTCCTTCCTGGGCACAGAATTGGACTCGCTGTCAATGATAGCGCGGCTGTCATCACAGCGCGCAGCGGACATTCAGCACACAGCGGGCTCGTTCCGCTGCGGCGCGTCCGTCCCGCTCAAAAAATTTCAGAAAATGCTGGGTCTCATGGCCTCAGCGTCATCAGTTCTGCAGCTGGGTCTGCTATGTATGTCCGGTCGGCTTCGTCTCACGGTCAATCAGAAATGTGTCACAGCCCTGAAACCGTGGAAAGCAGTTCGACTGGTACCAGTCAGGTGTAAGCCTGGGGACTTCCTCGAGAAAAAAAGTGGTGTCTACGGACGCGTCCACCTCGGGATGGGGGGCTCTGCTCAAGGGCAGACCGTCTTTTGGCCAGTGGTCAGAACGGGAAAAGCTCCTGCATATCAACTGCCTCGAAATGCTGGCAGTACAGAACGCGCTGATGCGCTTCTGTCCCCAAATAAAAGGAAACCATGTACTAGTCCGCTCGGACAACATGTCAGTGGTTTCCTATATAAATCGCCAGGGCGGTCTCAGGTCCAAAAACCTATACAGACTTGCAGAACGCCTCCTGGTATGGGCTCAGCGCAACCTGCGCTCGCTGAAAGCAGCGCATGTGCCGGGGCTTCTAAACATAGGGCCAGACAGACTGTCCAGGAACAATGTTCCAGCAGGCGAATGGTCTCTACACCCACAGACAGTACAACTACTGTGGAAAAAAAAAAAAAAAAAAAAAAAACTTCGGCAGAGCGGAAATAGACCTGTTTGCGTCTCCGAACAACGCTCACTGTCTGGAATTTTACTCAAAAAGCAGAGACGCGCTGGCCCACGAATGGCCCCGCTGTCATCTCTATGCTTTTCCCCCCGTCTCTCTCCTACCTCAGGTGATAGAGAGGGTCAGGGAAAAAGGATGTTCAATACTGCTGATATCGCCGTTTTGGGAAAACCAGCCCTGGTTCCCAGCGCTGATGCAGCTGACGAGCACTGTCCCGTGGCCGATACCAGTGAGGAGAGACCTTCTCTCTCAGGCCAGCGGCTCGATTTGGCATCCTCACCCAGAGCTGTGGTCCCTTCATGTCTGGGCCACCAGCGAATATATGATGAACTCCCTAAAGGAGTATTAAACACGATCACGCAGGCTAGAGCCCCTTCTACGAGACAGCTCTATTCCTCAAAATGGTCAGTGTTTTCAGGCTGGTGCGCAGCCCGCGGCTCGTCACCCACTAACTGTGGTGTGATGGAGGTGCTTTCCTTTCTACAAGAGCTGCTGGACAAGGGCAGAACCCCGTCCACGCTCAAAGTCTATGTGGCGGCCATAACAGCGTTTTCGAGCACAACGCTAGGTCAGTCAATAGGAAGGAACGATTTAGTTATTCGCTTCCTGAGGGGAGCTAGAAGACTAAATCCCCCCAGACCTCCCTCAGTCCCCGTATGGGACCTTTCTGTGGTACTAGAGGCCATGAAAGGTGGACCATTCGAGCCTCTGCAGACGATTGATTTGAAATACCTGTCTCTTAAGACTGTGTTTCTGCTGGCTCTCGCTTCAGTGAAGCGCATAGGGGATTTGCACGCACTCTCTGTGAGCGCGATGTGCATGGAATTTGGACCTAATGACTCTAAAGTCATACTCAAACCCAAACATGGTTACGTTCCAAAATCACTCAACACACCGTTTAGGGCACAGGTCATCGCGCTGTCAGCCCTACCGGTCAATGATGAGGAAATGGACGCGAGCCTCCTATGCCCAGTCAGGGCATTACGAGCTTACGTGTCTCGCTCGTCTGCTTTTAGACAGACAGAACAGCTTTTTGTTTCGTTTCACGGGCGTCCCAAGGGACTGGCTGCGTCGAAACAGAGCTTATCCAGATGGATAGTTGATGCTATTGCGTTGGCATATGCTTCCAAGGGCATGCAGTGCCCGCTAGGTGTCAGAGCACATTCCACGAGGGGCGTGGCCTCATCGTGGGCTTGGTCGAGTGGGATTGCCTTGCAAGATATTTGTACGGCGGCGGGCTGGGCCTCTCCGTCTACATTTACAAGGTTTTACAACCTGGAGCTTCCCGCCTTACAGGCCAGACTGCTGTCAGTCTAGATGTTCAGTGTTGTCTGACCTGATGTTCAGCTCGGAATGCTGGGTCTACTGAGCACAGCTCTAGGGTCGACAGTGAAAGTAATAGCACAAGATGTGTCTGGGCAAACTGTGTGAAGACCCTTATTCTTACGTCAGCTCAGGCCGTAACCCCGCCTTGTATGTACATTTACTTAGCGTCTGAGTGACGCTGCACTATGTGGAAGAGTGCGGCGTTGCCCCTCCCTCTTCCCCCGGACTCCCTGTGAGTTCTATAGGTAATTATGAACTGTATGAACCCCGGGCTTTCGTCCTTGGGTCTTTGGTGTCAGATCTCAGCATGCACGGCGTTTTACACTGGGTCCCCATAGCGTAAGATACTTACGCAGTACGAGAGACCTCTCGTAAGAGAACGTACTCGGTTACTAACGTAACCTCTGTTCTCTCTAGAGAGAGAACGAGTACTGCGTATCTTGCCGTGCATGCGCACGCTCTGCTTGCTTCGATGATGAAAAACCAGATAATAGCTGCCTACGAGCGGTCTTTATAGGCCTAGACCACGCCCTTTTAGGCGGGAAGCTACGAAAAGGGCGCGAAGCGACGCAAAGGGCGCGAAATGCCCCCATTGGATCTGGCGTCGCGTTAGGCCTCGCTCTATAGGCTGCTGCAGTTGCCGCAGAGCAGCCAATAGGCGCGCAAGCTGTTTCGCCTATGTCTGTATGCTGCTGCAACGCGCTTTACATTATTTCAAAATTAAGGATAATTTTTGGCTTCAATATCTCGCAGAAAAGGATTTTCCCCATAGCGTAAGATACTTACGCAGTACGAGAGACCTCTCTAGAGAGAACAGAGGTTACGTTAGTAACCGAGTACGTTTTCTCTGACATGCTGTGACTAACACTAGAACCATAAAATATGGTACACAGAACACGCATCTTAATTACAAAATTAAACGATTTGATTTGTGCGCTGTAATCCAGATTTTCAGAATTCATGCGATTGCGAGGACCAGACCCAAATTCAAGCCTTTATCTGACGATCTTCATTTCCATCCCAAGCAGCGAGTCTAGCAGCAACAGCCATAAAACCGCGCTCAAATGCATTTTACAATTTCAAATACGGGATGCACTTTTTTCCCAGGGGTTTCAGAACAGCGTAATCGATACTACGTCACCAGGCAGGCGTGGCCTATTTGAGAATTTGCATAGGTCACCGATCATGCACAGTTTGGGAAAAGCCGTTTGCTTCAGATACCTCCACGATCGCAGGGGTTTCGTGCCCTTCATATTTATATTCATATACAGTATTATGAAATACCTGTCCACGATCACAGGGGTTTCATGCAGTTCATATTTATATTCATATACAGTGTCTTGAAATACCTGTCCTCGATCGCAGTGGTTTCAGTTCATATTTATATTCATATACAGTGTCTTGAAATACCTGTCCACGATCACAGGGGTTTCATGCAGTTCATATTTATATTCATATAGTGTCTTGAAATACCTGTCCAAGATCGCAGGGGTTTCATGCAGTTCATATTTATATTCATATAGTGTCTTGAAATACCTGTTCACGATCACAGGGGTTTCATGCAGTTCATATTTATATTCATATAGTGTCTTGAAATACCTGTCCACGATCACAGGGGTTTCATGCAGTTCATATTTATATTCATATAGTGTCTTGAAATACCTGTCCAAGATCGCAGGGGTTTCATGCAGTTCATATTTATATTCATATAGTGTCTTGAAATACCTGTCCAAGATCGCAGGGGTTTCATGCAGTTCATATTTATATTCATATACAGTGTCTTGATTGAAATACCTGTCCACGATCACAGGGGTTTCATGCAGTTCATATTTATATTCATATACAGTGTCTTGAAATACCTGTCCACGATCACAGGGGTTTCAGTTCATATTTATATTCATATACAGTATCATGAAATACCTGTCCACGATCACAGGGGTTTCAGTTCATATTTATATTCATATACAGTGTCTTGAAATACCTTTCCACGATCGCAGGGGTTTCAGTTCATATTTATATTCATATACAGTGTCTTGAAATACCTGTCCACGATCACAGGGGTTTCATGCAGTTCATATTTATATTCATATAGTGTCTTGAAATACCTGTCCAAGATCGCAGGGGTTTCATGCAGTTCATATTTATATTCATATAGTGTCTTGAAATACCTGTTCACGATCACAGGGGTTTCATGCAGTTCATATTTATATTCATATAGTGTCTTGAAATACCTGTTCACGATCACAGGGGTTTCATGCAGTTCATATTTATATTCATATAGTGTCTTGAAATACCTGTTCACAATCACAGGGGTTTCATGCAGTTCATATTTATATTCATATAGTGTCTTGAAATACCTGTTCACGATCACAGGGGTTTCATGCAGTTCATATTTATATTCATATAGTGTCTTGAAATACCTGTCCACGATCACAGGGGTTTCATGCAGTTCATATTTATATTCATATAGTGTCTTGTAGGCCTATATACAGTCATATACAGGCCTATAAAGACCACGATCACAGGGGTTTCATGCAGTTCATATTTATATTCATATACAGTGTCTTGATTGAAATACCTGTCCACGATCACAGGGGTTTCATGCAGTTCATATTTATATTCATATACAGTGTCTTGAAATACCTGTCCACGATCACAGGGGTTTCAGTTCATATTTATATTCATATACAGTATCATGAAATACCTGTCCACGATCACAGGGGTTTCAGTTCATATTTATATTCATATACAGTGTCTTGAAATACCTTTCCACGATCGCAGGGGTTTCAGTTCATATTTATATTCATATACAGTGTCTTGAAATACCTGTCCACGATCACAGGGGTTTCATGCAGTTCATATTTATATTCATATAGTGTCTTGAAATACCTGTTCACAATCACAGGGGTTTCATGCAGTTCATATTTATATTCATATAGTGTCTTGAAATACCTGTCCACGATCACAGGGGTTTCATGCAGTTCATATTTATATTCATATAGTGTCTTGTAGGCCTATATACAGTCATATACAGGCCTATAAAGACCACGATCACAGGGGTTTCATGCAGTTCATATTTATATTCATATACAGTGTCTTGAAATACCTGTCCACGATCACAGGGGTTTCAGTTCATATTTATATTCATATACAGTGTCTTGAAATACCTTTCCACGATCGCAGGGGTTTCAGTTCATATTTATATTCATATACAGTGTCTTGAAATACCTGTCCACGATCACAGGGGTTTCATGCAGTTCATATTTATATTCATATAGTGTCTTGAAATACCTGTCCAAGATCGCAGGGGTTTCATGCAGTTCATATTTATATTCATATAGTGTCTTGAAATACCTGTTCACGATCACAGGGGTTTCATGCAGTTCATATTTATATTCATATAGTGTCTCGTAGGCCTATATACAGTCATATACAGGCCTATAAAGACCACGATCACAGGGGTTTCATGCAGTTCATATTTATATTCATATACAGTGTCTTGAAATACCTGTCCTCGATCGCAGTGGTTTCAGTTCATATTTATATTCATATACAGTGTCTTGAAATACCTGTCCACGATCACAGGGGTTTCATGCAGTTCATATTTATATTCATATAGTGTCTTGAAATACCTGTCCAAGATCGCAGGGGTTTCATGCAGTTCATATTTATATTCATATAGTGTCTTGAAATACCTGTTCACGATCACAGGGGTTTCATGCAGTTCATATTTATATTCATATAGTGTCTTGAAATACCTGTCCACGATCACAGGGGTTTCATGCAGTTCATATTTATATTCATATAGTGTCTTGAAATACCTGTCCACGATCACAGGGGTTTCATGCAGTTCATATGTATATTCATATAGTGTCTTGAAATACCTGTTCACGATCACAGGGGTTTCATGCAGTTCATATTTATATTCATATACAGTGTCTTGATTGAAATACCTGTCCACGATCACAGGGGTTTCATGCAGTTCATATTTATATTCATATACAGTGTCTTGAAATACCTGTCCACGATCACAGGGGTTTCAGTTCATATTTATATTCATATACAGTATCATGAAATACCTGTCCACGATCACAGGGGTTTCAGTTCATATTTATATTCATATACAGTGTCTTGAAATACCTTTCCACGATCGCAGGGGTTTCAGTTCATATTTATATTCATATACAGTGTCTTGAAATACCTGTCCACGATCACAGGGGTTTCATGCAGTTCATATTTATATTCATATAGTGTCTTGAAATACCTGTCCAAGATCGCAGGGGTTTCATGCAGTTCATATTTATATTCATATAGTGTCTTGAAATACCTGTTCACGATCACAGGGGTTTCATGCAGTTAATATTTATATTCATATAGTGTCTTGAAATACCTATCCACGATCACAGGGGTTTCATGCAGTTCATATTTATATTCATATAGTGTCTTGAAATACCTGTCCAAGATCGCAGGGGTTTCATGCAGTTCATATTTATATTCATATAGTGTCTTGAAATACCTGTTCACGATCACAGGGGTTTCATGCAGTTCATATTTATATTCATATAGTGTCTTGAAATACCTGTCCACGATCACAGGGGTTTCATGCAGTTCATATTTATATTCATATAGTGTCTTGAAATACCTGTCTACGATCACAGGGGTTTCATGCAGTTCATATTTATATTCATATAGTGTCTCGTAGGCCTATATACAGTCATATACAGGCCTATAAAGACCACGATCACAGGGGTTTCATGCAGTTCATATTTATATTCATATACAGTGTCTTGAAATACCTGTCCTCGATCGCAGTGGTTTCAGTTCATATTTATATTCATATACAGTGTCTTGAAATACCTGTCCACGATCACAGGGGTTTCATGCAGTTCATATTTATATTCATATAGTGTCTTGAAATACCTGTCCAAGATCGCAGGGGTTTCATGCAGTTCATATTTATATTCATATAGTGTCTTGAAATACCTGTTCACGATCACAGGGGTTTCATGCAGTTCATATTTATATTCATATAGTGTCTTGAAATACCTGTCCACGATCACAGGGGTTTCATGCAGTTCATATTTATATTCATATAGTGTCTTGAAATACCTGTCCAAGATCGCAGGGGTTTCATGCAGTTCATATTTATATTCATATAGTGTCTTGAAATACCTGTCCACGATCACAGGGGTTTCATGCAGTTCATATGTATATTCATATAGTGTCTTGAAATATCTGTTCACGATCACAGGGGTTTCAGTTCATATTTATATTCATATACAGTATCATGAAATACCTGTCCACGATCACAGGGGTTTCATGCAGTTCATATTTATATTCATATACAGTGTCTTGATTGAAATACCTGTCCACGATCACAGGGGTTTCATGCAGTTCATATTTATATTCATATACAGTGTCTTGAAATACCTGTCCACGATCACAGGGGTTTCAGTTCATATTTATATTCATATACAGTATCATGAAATACCTGTCCACGATCACAGGGGTTTCATGCAGTTCATATTTATATTCATATAGTGTCTTGAAATACCTGTCCAAGATCGCAGGGGTTTCATGCAGTTCATATTTATATTCATATAGTGTCTTGAAATACCTGTTCACGATCACAGGGGTTTCATGCAGTTAATATTTATATTCATATAGTGTCTTGAAATACCTATCCACGATCACAGGGGTTTCATGCAGTTCATATTTATATTCATATAGTGTCTTGAAATACCTGTCCAAGATCGCAGGGGTTTCATGCAGTTCATATTTATATTCATATAGTGTCTTGAAATACCTGTTCACGATCACAGGGGTTTCATGCAGTTCATATTTATATTCATATAGTGTCTTGAAATACCTGTCCACGATCACAGGGGTTTCATGCAGTTCATATTTATATTCATATAGTGTCTTGAAATACCTGTCTACGATCACAGGGGTTTCATGCAGTTCATATTTATATTCATATAGTGTCTCGTAGGCCTATATACAGTCATATACAGGCCTATAAAGACCACGATCACAGGGGTTTCATGCAGTTCATATTTATATTCATATACAGTGTCTTGAAATACCTGTCCTCGATCGCAGTGGTTTCAGTTCATATTTATATTCATATACAGTGTCTTGAAATACCTGTCCACGATCACAGGGGTTTCATGCAGTTCATATTTATATTCATATAGTGTCTTGAAATACCTGTCCAAGATCGCAGGGGTTTCATGCAGTTCATATTTATATTCATATAGTGTCTTGAAATACCTGTTCACGATCACAGGGGTTTCATGCAGTTCATATTTATATTCATATAGTGTCTTGAAATACCTGTCCACGATCACAGGGGTTTCATGCAGTTCATATTTATATTCATATAGTGTCTTGAAATACCTGTCCAAGATCGCAGGGGTTTCATGCAGTTCATATTTATATTCATATAGTGTCTTGAAATACCTGTCCACGATCACAGGGGTTTCATGCAGTTCATATGTATATTCATATAGTGTCTTGAAATATCTGTTCACGATCACAGGGGTTTCATGCAGTTCATATTTATATTCATATACAGTGTCTTGATTGAAATACCTGTCCACGATCACAGGGGTTTCATGCAGTTCATATTTATATTCATATACAGTGTCTTGAAATACCTGTCCACGATCACAGGGGTTTCAGTTCATATTTATATTCATATACAGTATCATGAAATACCTGTCCACGATCACAGGGGTTTCAGTTCATATTTATATTCATATACAGTGTCTTGAAATACCTTTCCACGATCGCAGGGGTTTCAGTTCATATTTATATTCATATACAGTGTCTTGAAATACCTGTCCACGATCACAGGGGTTTCATGCAGTTCATATTTATATTCATATAGTGTCTTGAAATACCTGTCCAAGATCGCAGGGGTTTCATGCAGTTCATATTTATATTCATATAGTGTCTTGAAATACCTGTTCACGATCACAGGGGTTTCATGCAGTTAATATTTATATTCATATAGTGTCTTGAAATACCTATCCACGATCACAGGGGTTTCATGCAGTTCATATTTATATTCATATAGTGTCTTGAAATACCTGTCCAAGATCGCAGGGGTTTCATGCAGTTCATATTTATATTCATATAGTGTCTTGAAATACCTGTTCACGATCACAGGGGTTTCATGCAGTTCATATTTATATTCATATAGTGTCTTGAAATACCTGTCCACGATCACAGGGGTTTCATGCAGTTAATATTTATATTCATATAGTGTCTTGAAATACCTATCCACGATCACAGGGGTTTCATGCAGTTCATATTTATATTCATATAGTGTCTTGAAATACCTGTCCAAGATCGCAGGGGTTTCATGCAGTTCATATTTATATTCATATAGTGTCTTGAAATACCTGTTCACGATCACAGGGGTTTCATGCAGTTCATATTTATATTCATATAGTGTCTTGAAATACCTGTCCACGATCACAGGGGTTTCATGCAGTTCATATGTATATTCATATAGTGTCTTGAAATACCTGTTCACGATCACAGGGGTTTCATGCAGTTCATATTTATATTCATATACAGTGTCTTGATTGAAATACCTGTCCACGATCACAGGGGTTTCATGCAGTTCATATTTATATTCATATACAGTGTCTTGAAATACCTGTCCACGATCACAGGGGTTTCAGTTCATATTTATATTCATATACAGTATCATGGAATACCTGTCCACGATCACAGGGGTTTCAGTTCATATTTATATTCATATACAGTGTCTTGAAATACCTTTCCACGATCGCAGGGGTTTCAGTTCATATTTATATTCATATACAGTGTCTTGAAATACCTGTCCACGATCACAGGGGTTTCATGCAGTTCATACTTATATTCATATACAGTGTCTTGAAATACCTGTCCACTATCACAGGGGTTTCATGCAGTTCATACTTATATTCATATTCAGTGTCTTGAAATACCTGTCCACGATCACAGGGGTTTCATGCAGTTCATACTTATATTCATATACAGTGTCTTGAAATACCTGTCCACTATCACAGGGGTTTCATGCAGTTCATACTTATATTCATATACAGTGTCTTGAAATACCTGTCAACAGTAAGGCAAGAATTGATTTATGAGATACTTATAAACCTGCTTAGAATACAAGATATGGGTATAATCCTGAGATTCATATGGGTACCTGCTTATGTAGGAGTACAGGGGAATGAAATAGTTGATAAGCTGGCTAAACAGGCGATGAAACATACGACTATTGAAGTGCAAATTCCACTAAGTAAAGCAGAAATAAAAGGAATAATCAAAAATCACATCAATAAAAAGTGCCAAGAAATGTGGGACAGGGGAATAAAGGGTAGGCACCAGTATTCAAAAACAAGTTGGTAAAGGGAGAGTATGCCTCAACAACAGAAGAGAAGATATCATTATTACACGATTGCGGATAGGACATTCTAGTTTAAATCATTCATTGTACATAATAGGGAAACATCAAACTGGATTGTGTATATTCTGTAGTGAAGTAGAGACAATTGAACATGTACTTCTACACTGTACAGCATATAATAGAGAAAGAGGCGAGTTGACTAAGAAATTGAAGGATCTAAGTATAACTAATTTCAGTTTAACAAATCTATTAAGTTATGCTTCAGAACATTCAAGAGTGCAAAAAGAAATACTGTATTATCTCAAAGTTACAGGATTGGAAGGAAGAATTTATTTATTTATTTATTTTTTATTTTTTTTAAATTGTAACCCCGTCGAAGCTTCACACTCCAGTCCAGTTGGTGGCGGTAATACACCATACATTGGCTTGTCAACCGCCAATAAACGATACAAGACCGTAACGTTATATCTGGCGAGATTTTGCGCCGCTTCCGGCCGCATCCGACGAGATTTTGCGCCACTTCCGGCCGGAGCTGTATCCCTTCTAGCCATAACCCGATCGCAGGGGTTTCGTACTGTACCAGATACACTTCATGTTGTAAACCATGATTAATTTTCGTAAATAGACGCTACACGTTTTACATTTCTATAACGGCTGTTTATTTGTTTTCAAAAATCGTTTAAATGTAAGATTTTAAAACATAAAAATAACCTGTATGACTGTGTTATACTTCATTATCCATCAGTGCTGATCCTAGGTTTTGAAATGCCCGCGCAAAAAAAACTGATTTACTGCACATGATCGGTGACCTCTCCTGATAATTTTTTTTTGGAAACGCTCCTTTTTACGTCGTGGTAATGAAAAACCCCTGGAATTTAGTGAATGCCTTTCAAATACAGACGCACTAGGAAACTACAGGTTTTACAGTAGGAAAACCGAACGCTCATTGGCTCTTGCCAGCATTCGCCACAGATCACGACATGCCGTGTTTCTGGTGAGATGTGTTTGATCGATGCGCAGGCGCCTAGACTGAGAGGATCAGGACAAATCAGGATAATAATCTGGATAATATATATATATATATATATATATATATATATATATATATATATATATATATATATTAAATGCTTTATTAACAACAAATGACATGTAATACATAATACACAACAAACCAAAAAAGCATTTTACATGTCTCAACTAGAGAAAACAAGAAAAGAAAGGAAAAAAATTAATAAAATAAAATAAATATACATACACAGTCAAAGAGGGTACAAGTTTACAAAAAAATGTTACAGGAGGAGCATATATTAACTGTCTTAATAGCTTTTTTGTTTTTTGATTTTAACAGTACATCTACGTACATTTTAATCTCCTTTTTAAGGACCATAAAAAGAGGTTTGCTTTTTGCGAATTTGCTTTTATCTATGTGGAATTTACAGAAAAATAAAATTACATTTATAATAAAACCAACATCCTTTGAGGAGTGATCATTAATAAAATAGCCCAGAATCACATGTTTATAAGATAAGGAAAATGTTTTTAAAATATTATCAGCAATGAAAGCCTTTACATTATTCCAAAAGTCCTGGGTATATTGGCAGGACCAAAATAAATGAGAGATTGTTTCAGTGGATGATTGACAGAAAGAGCATTTTAAGTCAATATCATTTATAAATTTTTGCAGGAATTCTTTTGTAGGATAAACTCTATGAATTAATTTATATGAGATTTCTTTAACCTTATTTGTAAGGAGGAATTTTTGAGGTAAAGACCAAACTCGAGTCCAATTAATATTCTGAAAGATATTGTTCCAATAAAAAATTATATGGGGCGTAGAGATAATCTCATTTAAAAACAAAGATCTGATTTTATAATTGTTAGGTTTTAGACCAGAGAAACATATAGTACCAATTGAGGTAAGTTCAGGTCTCGGGGGACAGACAAAAAGTGCGGGTGTACATACACTGCCTTTAAACAGCATAAGCACACCCGCAGGTATTGCCCTGGTAATCACCTCGAATTCTTTAAGCGTAATAGGTATTTTGTATCTTGAAATAAAGTCTGTAAAAGTAAATAAGGAACCACTATTATTAAATAACTGACTCACTAATAACAACCCATTACTATACCAGTTGTGAAAAAATAAGGATTTGTTTTTAAATAAAATATTGATATTATTCCAAATAAAGAAATTTTGTGGGGAGAAGTTGTGCTTATAAATAAGACTCCAGGAAGTAAGTACTTGTTGGTGAAATTTAGATAGTTTGATTGGAAGTTTTTCTATTTTATAATTACACATCAGAAGAAATTCTAAGCCTCCTAAATGAGAGAATATAAAGCGAGGAATAATATTCCAGACAGATGAGGAATTTTGAAGATATTGTCTAATCCAATTTATTTTAAAATTACCATTTAGAGAGCTAAAATCAATGAAATTCAATCCACCCTTGTCATAAGCATTTAGTATTACAGATTTTTTAATATAATGAATTGTATTTTTCCACAGAAATTTTGTTAAAATGCTGTCAATCAATTTACATGTGTGTTTATCAACGGGGATTGATTGAGCAGCATATGATAAACGGGAGATGCCTTCTGCTTTAGTAAGTAGAATTCTGCCCTTGAATGATAGATCTCTTTGCAACCAATGGTTCAATACTTTACATATTTTTTCAACAATTGGAAGAAAATTGGAAGGGCATCTAATTTTATCGTCTTTGATTATTTTAAAACCTAAATAAGTAACACTTTCTCTAACAGGAATATTTCAAAAGAAGGATTCCAGAAAATTACCAACTGGGAGTAACTCACATTTGTTAATGTTAAGGTGAAGACCTGAGGCTTTGGAGAAGGGTTTAAGAGTCTCTAGTGCTACTGCAACCTGAGAGGCATCCTTCAAAAACAAAACTGTATCATCAGCTAACTGACTTATTACCATTTCAGTTTCACCAACAGTTATTCCTTTTAAAGGGCTTTCTCTTATTTGTAGATTTAGAAGTTCAGTAGCTATCAGAAACAAATATGGGGAGATTGGGCATCCCTGCCTGACTCCCCGATTAAGAGTAAATCTAGGGGAGGTACCATTGCTGAGTTTGATGGAACTATTACAATTAGTATAAAGCATTTTTATTGATCTACAAAAGACGTCTCCAAATCCTAACTTGCCAAGAGTCTGTAACAAAAATTCATGCTCCAGGGAATCAAAAGCTTTATAGTAGTCTAAGAAAAGTATAAGATTATCATTTGAGAGAAAGTCAGAATAATCTAAAATGTCTAAAACCAGACGTATATTATTAAAAATGTGTCTTTTTTTTTTTTAGAAAGCCAGATTGACATTCATCTATTAAATTATTTAATACACCTTTTAATCTTTTGGACAAAACCAAAGCAATAATTTTATAATCGTTATTTAACAATGTAATTGGCCGCCAGTTATCAATTAACAAGAAATCTTTATTTTGTTTTGATATTAACGTTATAAGTCCTTGACACAAAGTCGGAGGAAGCAAGGCTCTTTCTGTACTCTCTTTAAAAACTTATAACTAAAACTAGTATAAAAGGAGATAAAAGTTTGACAAAGGCTTTGTAGATGTCACACCCTCAGCACGTTCCCTCAGTCCCAGTCACCACGATCTGTCACAAACCAACCAATCCCCAATGCACCACACCCGTGAACCATCACCAGAGTTCTAATTAGAAAAAAAAGTGTGGGAAAGTGATTCCAATCCTCAGAGGAGAAAGAACGACTGCGGGTAAGTTGCTGCTTAAATACTATTTTAATAGGCGAACGTTACATTGAGCTGCAGTTAAAAGCACTCGTTTGAATTTATTAATTTATTCGTTTCTGTTTGCTTTGTGCTGCCGTTAAAAGCACTCTGTCGTTGGATTCGTTCATTTATTCGTTTCTGTTTACATTGATCTGCCGTTAAAAGCACTCTGTCGTTGGATTCGTTCATTTATTCGTTTCTGTTTACATTGATCTGCTGTTAAAAGCACTCTGTCGTTGGATTCGTTCATTTATTTGTTTCTGTTTACATTGACCTGCTGTTATAAGCACTCTGTCGTTGGATTCGTTCATTTATTCGTTTCGGTTTACATTGCGCTGTGGTTAAAAGCACTCTTATATCTACTTAATTAGGGTATTCGTTTATTTACATTAAGCTGCTGTTAGTTAAGCACTCGTTGTTCTGTTATTTGCCTTGCTAGTGGTTTCTGCGTTTAATAGTAGTTTTGATTGTGCTTATTAAAATTCAAAACTGAGCGGACGGCAAAGGGAAGCTTTTGTTATTCATATCGCGCCCTTCCAGAGCAATTAGAAGTGCGAAGTTTGTTGCATTTGAGTTTCGATTAGAGCCATTTTGCGTGCGTGCAATACATTTGCGGCTGACTGAGCCCAGGAGGCGTCCCTAGCTGTTTCAGTAAAGCTTTGTTTGGTTGTGTATTTAACGGTGTCATACCTTCAGCCTCCTTGCGTGAAGACCGACAAGAGTAAAGACTTGCGACTTTTCCTGCGCGACTTAACCGAGCAACGACACCGACAACGCACTTAAGTACTCCTTTCCTTTTTCTCACTCTTCTTTCTGTCCTTCTCTATCATGTGTTTCCAACTCATTCCGGTGCTCTCTACACACCTCACTAACATCACACGCACACGTCGACGCAATCTCTCTAACCTGCGTCCTATAGACACCTCTTCCACTGAACCTTTCTCTTTCACGGTTGGACTTTGGAACTGTCAATCAGCCGTCAACAAAGCTGACTTCATTTCGGCATTTTCTTTGCAATCTGGCCTGAGCATCCTAGGTTTGACTGAGACCTGGATATGTCCAGAAGACTCTGTAACCCCAGCCGCTCTATCTAATAAATTCTCCTTCTCTCACACCCCTCGTCAGACTGGAAGGGGTGGGGGTACGGGACTTCTGATTTCCAACAACTGGAAATACTCAACCCATTCTCCTCTATGCAATTATAACTCATTTGAATCTCATACAATCACTATAACATCTCCTATCAAACTCCATGTTGTGGTCATTTACCGCCCTCCTAGTCAACTTGGCATCTTCTTAGAAGAGCTGGATGGGCTGCTTCTTCTTTTCCAGAAGATGGCAGCCCACTTCTAGTCTTTGGAGATTTTAACATTCATCTGGACAAACCCTATGCTGCAGACTTCCATTCACTCCTTGCTTCATTTGACCTAAAACGCACTACCACTGCATACACTCATAAATCCGGCAACCAACTTGATCTCATCTACACACGAAATTGTACTTCAGACGACATTGTGGTCAAACCCCTACACATCTCTGATCATTTCTTCATTACACTAAACCTACATCTTGCTACTTGTGCACCCCCATCCCCCCTACCTGTTACTTTTAGACGAAACCTACGCTCTCTCTCACCCTCCCATCTTTCTTCCTCAATATCCTCCTCTCTTCCCTCTCCTACCCACTTCACATCCCTGGATACTAATGCAGCAACCGACATGTTATGTTCCACTCTTACTTCTTGCCTAGATGATATATGCCCTCTCTCCTCCAGGCCAGCACGGGCTGCTCCTTCCAACCCTTGGCTATCCGATGTTCTTCATGAGCATCGGTCCAAACTTAGGGCAGCTGAGAGAAAATGGCACAAATCTAAGGATCCATCTGACTTGAGTATCAGTCTCTGCTTTCATCTTTCTCTACCCAAGTCCATACTGCCAAATCTTCATACTTCCACAACAAGATCAACAATGCTCCGGACACACGCAACCTTTTGAAAACTTTTAATTCACTGCTCTGTCCCCCTCCACCACCTCCCACCACTTCTGTAACAGCTGATGATTTTGCCACATTTTTTACAGACAAAACTACATCTATCAGTAATAAGTTCTCAGCTCCACATATACAGGAACTAAAACTGACCACACCCACGGCTGAAACTCCCCTCTTCTCCTTCCATCCCCATTCTGAGGCAGAAGTAACCAAACTTCTCCTCTCCAGCCATCCGACGACATGTCCTTTAGACCCCATCCCCTCACACCTTATCCAAGCAATCTCCCCTACAATCCTACCAGCACTCACACACATCATCAACACATCTCTTCTCACAGGCACTTTCCCCACTACATTTAAGCAGGCCTGGGTAACCCCACTGCTCAAAAAACCTACACTTAACACTTCACTCATAGACAACTATAGACCTGTCTCTCTCCTTCCGTTCATAGCAAAAACATTGGAACGAGCTGTTTTCAACCAGCTATCTTTATTTCTCGCACAGAACAACCTATCGGATGCTAACCAGTCAGGGTTCAGGAGTGGCCATTCAACTGAGACGGCACTACTGTCTGTCACTGAAGCCCTGCGGATTGCAAAAGCTGATTCCAAATCATCAGTACTCATCTTGCTGGACCTATCTGCAGCATTTGACACGGTAAATCACCAGATCCTTCTGTCTACCCTCTCATCGTTGGGCATCACAGGGACTTCACTTCGCTGGTTCAAATCCTATCTCTCTGGCAGGTCTTTCAGAGTGGCCTGGGGAGGGGAGGTTTCCAAAACTCATCAACTGGTCACTGGGGTTCCTCAGGGATCAATTCTTGGACCCCTCCTCTTCTCCATATATACCACATCTCTGGGCCCCATCATACAGGCACATGGCTTCTCCTACCATTGCTATGCTGATGACACACAGCTCTATCTTTCTTTCAAACCAGATGATCCATCAGTAGCTGCAAGGATCTCTGGCTGCCTGGCGGATATCTCTGCATGGATGAAGGAACACCATCTTCAGCTCAATCTAGCTAAAACTGAGCTCCTTGTCTTTCCCGCCACTCCAACTTTACAACATGACTTCTCCATCCAGTTAGGTTCATCAACATTTACCCCATCGACTTCAGCCAGAAATCTTGGTGTAATCTTTGATGACCAATTGACTTTTAAAGAACACATAGCTAAAACTGCTCGATCCTGCAGGTTTGCACTGCACAACATCAGAAAGATCAGGCCCTTCCTAACAGACCATGCTGCACAACTCCTCGTCCAGGCCCTGGTCATTTCCAGGCTGGACTACTGCAATGCTCTTTTAGCTGGTCTTCCAGCATGTTCAATCAGGCCTCTACAAATGATTCAGAATGCAGCAGCACGGCTCGTCTTCAATGAGCCCAAGAAGGCCCATGTCACACCTCTCTTCATATCCCTGCACTGGCTACCGGTTACAGCACGCATCAAATTCAAGACACTGATGCTGGCCTATAGGACAGCCACCGGCTCATCACCGGCCTACCTTCATTCACTACTACGCATCTACACTCCCTCCAGAAGTCTGAGATCCTCTAGCGAAAGACGCCTTATTGTACCACCACAGAGAGGCACGAAATCACTTTCCAAAACATTCTCCTTCAATGTCCCTGCCTGGTGGAATGATCTTCCCACCCCCATCCGAAACGCTGACTCCATTACTGTCTTCAAGCGACTGCTGAAAACCCATCTTTTTCGACACTATCTGACTCAATAAAAAAAAAAAAAATTCTTCTCCTCTCTTTCCTGATCTTCCCTTTCTAGCCCGTACTCATCTAACAACGCCTGACATATGGTATTTTTGAGCACTTCCTATGTCGATCTGCCTCCTTAAGATGAATCATTTGTTGTATTCCCAATTGTCGCTTTGGATAAAAGCGTCTGCTAAATGAATAAATGTAAGTAAATGTAAATGTAAATTACCCACACCTGCACCAGCAATCACCCACTCCCTTTAAATACCTACCTCAGTCATTCACTCACCGGCTGGAATCGAAGTTACATGGACACCTTCTGTGGATCTTCTCCTTTCCGCGCTTATTCTCCTGTGCTCCTCATTGGAACCCCTTTGTGTATCTGTGGACACAAAACACACGCCTCTAAGGGAAGTGCCTTTTGCTCTTGCTGGTGACTGTTGATGGACTTGTACTTACCTGCTGGATTGTGCTAGAAGATTTGTATGCCTCAGTCCATACTTGCTTGTTTTTAACCTGTGTGAAGTATGCACTATTCATAATAAACATCACTAATTATTACCTACCTTCTCCGTGTGTGTGTGGACGTGACAGGATTCCAGCCCCGGAAAAGCTTGATCCAGTTTACCCATGGAGGCTAATGCAGCAGCTACCGACACTTCCCCGGATCCATTCGCTGATATGGTGAACGCTCTCCGCCAGTCTTTGCAATCCGTTCCCACAGCTGCCAGAACGAACAGTACAACGATTTCTAACACACCCCTCTCTCGCCCCCTGAGTTATTCCGGCGATCCAGGCAGCTGTAATGGTTTTCTCCTTCAAAGTTCCCTCTATATAGAAGCTAACGCGCACAATTTCCCTAATGAAATTTCCAAAATCTCCTTCATGATTTCCCTCCTCACTGGACCAGCACTCCAATGGGCGGAGGCGCTCTGGAGTGCTAGAAGTCCAGCGCTAGCCTCTCACAATGCATTCGTCACTCATTTCAAGGAGGTGTTTGGAGTAGCTCTCACTCCCCTCTCAGTGCACGATGAACTCATAACCTTGCGTCAAGGTACTTCTAACATTCACGAATATACCTTACGTTTTCGATCACTAGCAGCCAATAGTGGTTGGAACCAGATCGCCCTCTTGGCAGCATATCGTAAGGGACTCAAGCCACAAATTCGCAAGCACATGGTCACTTATGACGACAACGTACCTCTAGAGAATTTCATCAAGAAAGCTACTAGCATCTCTCAACATCTCTCTGCCTGTTCCTCGACGATGTCAGTGGCCAGTTTCCTTCCGTCCAGAGCGCCTTCGCCCCAACGGGACACCGAGGAACCCATGATCACGGATTCCTACCGACTGGATCCTGCAGAGCGGAGGCGACGGATTAGAAGCAGACTATGCCTGTATTGTGGAGAAGCCTCGCACATCATCAATGTCTGCCCAGTTCGCCCGCCTCGCCCAATGGTGAGTTCAGTGTCATTTACTCCTGCAATATCTAATATACCACATATTAAAGCCAACCTAATAGTAGATTCTCGTACTCTCCCCATACATGTACTGGTGGATTCTGGAGCGGCTGGCAACTTCATTTCCTCTCACTACGTCACAAAGTATCAGATTCCCACCATCCTCAGTGAAACTAGGTATCAAATAACCACCATTCAAAACTCACCATTGGGCGATGGTAAAATCTCCCGGAGGACAAGGGAATTAATGCTTATCTCTCAGCATAACCATATTGACCTCACCCTTTTAGTACTTCCCCGAGCGAATGTCGATGTCTTCCTGGGTAGACCCTGGCTCGCAAAGCATCAACTGGAGCACAGGAGAAATCCTAGAATGGAGTGCAGAATGCAAGAACCACGGCTACAGTTCTCCATTAGCAACCTCGAAATCTCCACACCGCTCTATTCCCCTTCATGCCACCACTGTCGAGAGTCCGACCACTCACGCCTCAGTCACCATTCCTGCCATCTATCAATCATTTTCTGACGTCTTCAGCAAGGAACGAGCCACCCAATTACCTCCACACTGGCCCTGGGATTGTAGTATCGACCTGCTGCCAGATGCCAAGTTACCACATGGGAAAATCTACCCACTTTCACGTCCTGAGCAGGAAGCCATGGAAAGTTACATCAAGGAGGCTCTCCATCAGGGGTTCATCAGACCTTCCACGTCCCCTGCAGCGTCTAGTTTCTTCTTTGTCTCCAAGAAGGATGGTGGACTCCGGCCCTGCATAGATTATCGTGTGTTGAACGATGCTACTGTCAAATTTGCCTATCCACTTCCACTTGTACCAGCTGCCTTAGAGGAGCTTCGGGAAGCTTGTATATTCACCAAACTCGACCTCCGCAGTGCATACAATCTGATCCGTATCCGAGAAGGGGACGAGTGGAAGACTGCCTTCATTACCCCAACTGGCCACTATGAATATCAGGTGATGCCCTATGGCCTGGCCAACAGTCCATCCATATTTCAAAATTTCATGAACGAAATCTTTCGTGACTACCTCCACCGTTTTACCATAATCTACATTGACGACATATTGATCTACTCCCGCAACATGGAAGAACACCAGAACCATGTCCGTCAAGTTCTCCAACGCCTTCGAGAGTATCAACTCTACTTAAAGGCCGAAAAATGTGAGTTCCACCAGTCTACCGTCTCTTTCCTCGGGTACGTGATCTCTGCGGAGGGAGTCCGAATGGAGCCAGGTAAAGTGGATGCGGTAGCTAACTGGACAGAACCAAAAACTGTGAAGGAGCTACAACGCTTCCTTGGCTTCGCCAACTTTTACCGTCGCTTCATAAAAAACTACAGTCTTCTCTCAGCACCACTAACCTCCCTCCTGAAAGAAGGACATCGAGTGTTGCACTGGACATCTGAAGCTCAACAAGCTTTCAACCACCTCAAGCACATGTTTGTCTCAGCACCTATCCTCAGACATCCCGATCCTTCACGACCCTTCATAGTGGAAGTGGACGCGGCCGACGTGGGTATCGGAGCTATACTGTCTCAGTGGTCTGGTGAACCCCGGTCTCTCCATCCGTGTGCGTACTACTCCAAAAAACTCACCCAGGCCGAACGGAACTATGGTATAGGAGATCGCGAGTTATTTGCCATTAAGCTTGCCCTCGAGGAGTGGCGGCACTGGTTAGAAGGAGCCCAGTTCCCCTTCACCGTGATCACCGATCACAAAAACCTCCAATACCTCCAACATGCCAAAAGACTCAACGCCCGTCAAGCACGCTGGTCACTGTTCTTCGCTCGCTTCAACTTCCAAATCACCTACCAACCCGGTCACAAGAACACCAAAGCGGATGCCTTATCCCGTATGTATTCGCCTGAACCTACCGTTGACATTCCTGACCCAATCTTACCTCCTTCTGTTTTCCTGGCGCCCATCCTATGGCAAATAGATGAAGAAATCCAGACTGCCACCCTCGAGGAGCCCGCTCCACCCGGGCTTCCCCCGGGTCGTACCTATGTCCCTAGTAATCACCGACTACCCCTACTGGATAGTACGCACACGTCCCCTGGCTCAGGACACCCTGGCAGCAGGCGAACCCTCTCGCTCCTCCAACAAAAGTATTGGTGGCCCAACATGACTAGGGACATCATCCGGTACGTCCGTGGATGCTCGGTCTGCGCAGTTACCACCACACCTCGCCGCCTACCCGAAGGTAAACTTCAACCTTTACCCATTCCCCGCCGGCCCTGGACACATCTGGGAGTGGATTTCGCCACGGACTTACCTCCCTCTCAAGGTTACACAACAATTCTTGTGGCTGTAGACCGTTTTTCAAAAGCCTGTAAACTAATTCCTCTAAAAGGTCTTCCCACAGCTCTTGAAACAGCCGAGGCACTGTTTCACAACGTGTTCCGGAACTATGGGCTCCCAGAGGACATCGTATCTGACAGAGGGCCCCAGTTTATTTCCAGGGTGTGGTGGGCCTTCTTTCAACTTCTGGGAACCACTGTCAGCTTATCATCAGGATATCACCCTCAAACTAACGGGCAGACCGAGCGGAAGATACAAGAAATCTCCCGGTATCTTCGGACGTACTGCTCACAACATCAGGACACCTGGAGCCAGTATCTACCGTGGGCTGAGTATGCTCAAAATTCCCTCCGTCAAACATCCACTGGTTTAACCCCATTTCAATATATTCTAGGATACCAACCATCACTGTTCCCATGGACTGGAGAAACCTCAGAAGTGCCCGCGGTAGATCACTGGTTCCAGGAGAGCGAGAGGGTGTGGGACTCAGCTCATATCCATCTGCAACGGGCTATACGGAGGCACACGGAAGCCGCCAATCGTCGCAGGTTACCCAATCCTACTTACCTCCCTGGAGACCAGGTATGGCTCTCAACTCAGGACATCCGCCTCCGTCTGCCCTGCAAAAAGCTGAGTCCCCGCTACAATCCCGTCACTTACCGTCTAAACTTACCTCCACGCTACCGGATCTCCCCCTCGTTTCACGTCTCCCTACTCAAACGTCACACTGACCCAGTCTTCCCTTCCTCTGCAGAATTGGAGCCGCCCCCCCCTCCAGACCAACCTGAAATCCTCGGAGACAACATCTACCAGGTCCACGAGATCCTCGACTCCCGGCGGCGGAACGGCCAACTCCAGTACCTCGTAGACTGGGAGGGGTTCGGACCTGAGAGATCATGGATGCCCCGCGATGACATCCTGGATCCTGCTCTCCTCGAGGAGTTCCACCGCCAACATCCGGAACGCCCAGCTCCCAGAGGTCGAGGTCGTCCCCGTCGCCGTTCTTGGGTGCCTGGAGTCACCCGTGGAGGGAGGGGTAATGTCACACCCTCAGCACGTTCCCTCAGTCCCAGTCACCACGATCTGTCACAAACCAACCAATCCCCAATGCACCACACCCGTGAACCATCACCAGAGTTCTAATTACCCACACCTGCACCAGCAATCACCCACTCCCTTTAAATACCTACCTCAGTCATTCACTCACCGGCTGGAATCGAAGTTACATGGACACCTTCTGTGGATCTTCTCCTTTCCGCGCTTATTCTCCTGTGCTCCTCATTGGAACCCCTTTGTGTATCTGTGGACACAAAACGCACGCCTCTAAGGGAAGTGCCTTTTGTTCTTGCTGGTGACTGTTGATGGACTTGTACTTACCTGCTGGATTGTGCTTGAAGATTTGTATGCCTCAGTCCATACTTGCCTGTTTTTAACCTGTGTGAAGTATGCACTATTCATAATAAACATCACTAATTATTACCTACCTTCTCCGTGTGTGTGTGGACGTGACAGTAGAATTCAGATGTTAAACCGTCCGTTCTGGGAGCCTTATTATATTTTAAAGAATTAATTGCATCAATAATTTCTTGTAAACTAAGAGGGGCTTCACACATATTAAACTCTTCATTACTAATCTTTTTTATATTATGTAGGGACTCAAAAAACTCAGATGTAGACTGTTGACAGAAATTAGAAGCATACAAATTACTATAAAACAATCTGATTATTTTTAACTTGTTGCCTCTCAAGTCTAAAAAAATAAGCAGAGCTCTTTTCACCCTCCTCAAGCCATTTTCTTCGAGACCTTATAAAAGCTCCTTCAGCCATTTGCTTGTAAATTTCCTCTAATTTAAATTTCTGTTCAGTGAGTTCTGCTTTATCAAGTTCTGACAATTCATCCACATTTTTAGACAATAGAGTAGAGATTTTACATAAAATTTTTTCCTCATCAATTTTCCTCTTTTTAGCAAGTTCACTACAGTACTTCCTAAAGAAATGACCTGCTTCAAATTTGAGAAGTTCCCAATTGCTTCAATATTTTTTTTCCATTTTCGCTTTATTCCAATAAGACAAAATTATTTTTTCAATGCCAGTGATTACTTCGCTATGTTGAAGTACTGAATTATTTAATTTCCAGTATCCAGAATTTTGAGTTTCATTTACAAAAGAGTTAAATGAAATATTTATTGAAATAGCTTTGTGATCAGAGAACGGGGATGGTATTATATTAGTGACAATATTATCTAAATCTTCGGATGTAAGCCAGTAATCGATCCTGGAGTGCCTAGATAAAGAATTATTACTCCAAGTAAAGCATTCTTGTGCTGGATTAAATTTTCTCCATACATCAATTAAAGAAATTTTTTCCATAAATGTAATTACAAAATGAGCATTTAGCTTTGTAGTCAGAGGAGGCCACCTATCTAACCTATTGTCCAGGACGACATTGAAATCACCTCCAAAAATCAAAGAAGAGTTAGGATATGTCGCCAACATACGAGTCACCCGATCACCTAATCTGTCAAAAAAGGCATTATTTTCTCTTTGTAAATTGAAGCCATAAACATTAATAACAATACAGATCAAATTAGAAATTTCAAGGGCAAGTAAAATGTAATGTCCAGATGTATCACATTCAGATCTTAGAATTTTACCTTTAAATCGATTTTTCAATATGCAAACTCCAGCAGAATGAGTAGTGCCATGAGATAACCATAAATCTAGTCCCCATTGTGACCTATCTGGATAATATTTTCAGCCATCAACAATTTAAATCCTGCTCTGCACCTCAAAGAAACCTACTGTATTCCGCCAGAGACGACTGCGGCTGCAAACGCATAGTCATTTGGATTACTTTTTGGTACAGCTGTTGACATTTTTGTTTATGAATAAATTATTGCGATTGCACGTTTCCGTCTTTCATGTTTTTTTTTTTTATTACTGTACAGAGAGATATGGTTAACGTTAGGTTTCGAGGTAGGAGTGTGACTAGCGACTATAAAAATATTTTTTATGTTTTATTATCAAATGAGAATTTTCCTGCATATTTTGGTCAGTTACGTTTTATATCCTTTTATATTCGCTATTAAATGGGTAAGTTATATAAAACAAACAAACAAACAGCACCATGTCACCTCAGGGGTAAAGTAACTTCTGTTTGTTTGTTTTATATATGTTTTATATATAAATATATGTTAATTGATGTCAAACTTGCCACACATAATCAGACTGTTCAGATCGGATACACTAGCAAACAGTGGGTTTGTGTAAATATATTGTTAATAAAACAACTTTCTCCAATATCCTGCCTGTAGTGTTTGTTCTATTGTATTTTCATTGTCTGGTATTGACTTTCATTTTAAACTGCAAATATATTGCATACAATTAATGCATGGTTGTATGTGTACTGTTGATAGCTTATAGACTTTCTACTGTTATCAACTGTTTATTACTTTAATTGGATAGTCCTAAAATATATCTACAAATGCTTAGTTGAGAATGCCTACTAATAGTCTGCTGAATGTAAACTTTAGATTAGTTGACACACAACAGATGCACAACTAATGTTTAGGTAACTATCAACAGATAACAAACTAGTGATTTTGATAAAAATGAAATGGTTAAGTAATTATTCATTTGAGGCTCTTAAGTAAGGATGATATAATATGCTGTTGATCATATGTTGACATGACTGTAGACTCAACTGACAGATTAATTTTAATAAGTTGGTAGACAATTTAGAGGATGGTAACACAATCTACAGAAAGTTAGCTGACTATTAGTTAATAACATGTTGCAAAAGACTTACTGACAGTCAACATGCACTTTTTGTAAAATCTATAAATTAGAAACTAACATGCACTTTATAATCTACAGGCAGTTAGTTGAATGTATGTTGCTTGTCTGTTGAAACAATGTTGTTGAATGTCAACTGATGCACTGTTGACATGCAACTAAATGAATACTGATAACTAGTAGAGTGTCAACAGATGGACCATCGAAATAAAGTGTTACCCCTTTGGGTACTACTTTTTTTGTGCAGAATACAATTTTTGGTCTGTTTGTTTTTGTGTTTGGTGTGTTTGACTTATATAATAATAAAGAATAAATAAGCTTTCTAGTGATGCATGGACAATATTTGGGCGAGATAAAACTTTGAAAATCTGGAATCTGAGGGTGCAAAATCTAAATATCTAAATCTAAAAAAAATGCATTTGTTCAAATAAAGTTCTTATCAATGCATATTACTAATAAAAAATTAAGTTTTGATATATTTATGGTCGGAAATTCACAAAATATCTTCATGGAACATGATCTTAACTTAATATCCTAATGATTTTTGGCATTAAAAAAAATCTATAATTTTGACCTACTGTATACAGTGTATTGTTGGCTATATAGCTACAAATATACCTGTGCTACTTATGTTAAACTGCTTTAAATTAGTTTTTCCCCACATCAATTTACACTCCATACACTATAATAATGACAAAGCAAAAACCAGATTTGCAAATTTTACAAATTTATTAAAAATAAAACACTGAAATAAGTACATTGCATAAGTATTCATACCCTTAACTCTGTACATAGTTGAAGCACCTTTACAGCCTCAAGTCTTTTTGGGTATGATGTGACAAGCTTTGCACATCTGCATTTGGCAATTATCTGCCATTCTTTGCCTCACCTTTTCACCTCTCAAGCTCTGTCAGCTTGGATGGGGGCTGGCAGACATTTTCTAGAGTCCTAGTTGTTCCAGTCGTCTTCCATTATGGATAATGGAGGCTACATGCTTCTGTGAACCTTCAATGCAGCAGATTTTTTTCTGAACTCTTTCCTAGATCATTGCCTTAACGCAAGTCTGTCACTGAGCTCTACAGGCAGTTATCTTGACCTCAGGATTGGTTTTTGCTCTGATATGCATTTTCAGCTGTTAGACCTTTTCTGAGAGGTGTGTGCTTTTCTAAATCGTACTCATTCATATGAATTTGCCACAGTTTAACTCCACTCGAAGTGTAGTAACATCTAGAAGCAATATGAATGCTCCTGAGCTAAATTTCGAGTGTCCCAGGAAAGGGTATGAATACTTATGCAACGGGATCTTTTCAGTTTTTTATTTCTAATAAATTTGCATAGTTGTTACAAAACTGTTTTGTGCTTTGTCATTATGGTGTATGAAATGTAGATTGATGTGGAAAAAAAGTAATTTAAAGCCGTTTAACATAATGCTGCAACAAAACGTGAAAAAGAAGAAGGGGTATGAATACTTTTGCAAGGCACTGTATAGTCTTATGTATATTTAGGAAGGAAGAATGGGTAATGTGATGTGTGGCCAAGTATGGTGACCTATATTCTGAATTTGTGCTCTGCATTTAACCCATCCAAGTGCACACACAGTAGTGAAAACACCCAAAGCAGTGGGCAGCCATATTGCTGCTGCACCCGGGGAACAGTTGGGGGTTCGGTGCCTTGCTCAAGGGACTCACCTCAGTTCGGGTATTGAGGGTGGAAGAGAGCACTGGTTTTCCCCCCACTGACAATCCCTGCCAGACCAGATTTCAACCCACAACCTTCTGGTTACAAGTCCAACTCTCTAACCATTAGGCCAAGACAGCCCCAAAAAACTGCATAAAAAAATTAATTAATTAGCTAAAACTGCTTAAATAAATTAATCATAAATTACGCGCAAATAAAATCAACCAAAACAGCAATGAATGGTAGCAGAGACTGTGACAACTAGAAGAGGCATAGAGGCAGATCCCCTGTGAGGACGTCATGAATATGACAGCATCACAAAGACCACAAGAACTGGTCTTTAGTCCTTTAGAAAACACTATATACATATACATTATATTAATACACTGTAAATTGAGTTTGATATTTTAATAGCATTATCTTACAGTATTTTACAGACACTAGGACACATTTCTCAATACTTAGGTCACTTTTGCAAAACTTTTTCACCTGTCCTGTATGTCTTTAGATTGTGTGAGAAACACAGAGTATTCCACACTATTCTTATCCTATAAAGAAATACTTATATGTGACAAATCATTAAAACTAAAAGTTCATAGTTTATGTAATGCTCCCTGTTGTTAGTATTTTAGATCAGTGTGTTATGGATGAAATGTATATTTTCTGAAAGAGTTGCCAGTGAGCTGGTCAATACTGAAGCCACATTTTCAAAACTGTTCATACAGTCTGCATTACTTGGCCAAACAGTTGATCTCATCTCCAAAAGTCACTCAGACCAACAAAACACTCAAAATATACTTGTTTCACCAACAATTTTCATACAGAAAACATACATTTCATTCATAACACACTGACCTAAAAAGCACTAACAACTTGGAGCATTACATAAACTTTTATCTTTGATGTCTGAATGATTTTTCACATAAGTATTTCATTATAGGTTAAGAATAACATATTTTTATTTTACTGACTGTATTACAGCACAAAGTATGGATGAAAAAGCAGCATGTCCCCCATATTTCTTTACATACAGAAAAACAAATGAAATAATTTCTTGTGGGAAAAAAATAATAAAAACGTTACATAAATATGTGACCCTGGACCACAAAACCAGTCATAAGGTTAAATTTTACAAAACTGAGATGTATACATCATATGAAAGCTCAATAAATAAGCTTTCTATTGATGTATGGTTTGTTAGGATAGGACGATATTTGGCTGAGATACGTCTATTTGAAAATCTGGAATCTGAGGCTGCAAAAAAATCAAAATACTGAGAAAATCACCTTTAAAATTGTCCAAATTAAGTTCTTAACAATGCATATTACTAATCAAAAATTACATTTTGATATGTTTGCAGTAGGAATTTTACAAAAAATGTTCATGGAACATGATCTTTACTTAATTTCCTAATGATTTTTGGCATAAAAGAAAAATCAATAATTTTGACCCATACTATGTATTTTTGGCTATTACTACAAATATACCCCAGCGACTTAAGACTGGTTTTGTGGTCCAGGGTCACATATATAAAATAGAAAAATAGAAAATATGAAATAGAAAAATGAATAAACTCCCGGAGCAATGATTACGAAAAAATAAAATAAAAATCTAGTATAACGAGATACTGTATGTGCAGTCATGGCACGTAAGACATACAGGACAGGTGAACTGGAGACTGTGAGTGTGAATATGAATGTGTGCATGTTTATCATCCCGGTGATGGACTGGCCAAAAAAAGGACATCTAGCCTGGCTTTTAGCTGACATTCCAGTTGTATTTGGAATACTTATTATTCAGTTTCATAGTAAATATTCTGCTAATATTTTATATTTCCGTATAATTTCTGCAGAAATGAACAGTTTGCCATCGTTCTGATTTGAATCTGCTCTTTATCAGTTTTGAAAGCAGTGTGTAAGCATTTGAAAAATGTGCTGAAAATGTATGCAGGATGTGTAGTATAAATGACAAAGGTGTTTTGTGGATTTTGAGAAATAGTGATTGAATGCATTTTGTCTGAAAGCAATGAAAAATGATTCACAGTTTGTTTAGCATAGACTTGTTTCACTGAATGTGTGAATGTGTTACTACAAAACTATTGCTTCAGTAATCCCAGCTTTACATATATAGAGAGAGAGAGGGGGGGGGGGGGGGATATTGCTTCTAATTCATTCTTTGTGCTGTAAAACAGTCAGTAAAATAAAAAAAGATGTTATTCTTATCCTATAATAAAATTAATAAAATACTTAGTGAAAAATCATTCAAACTTTAAAGATAAAAGTTCATAATCTAATACCTTTTTTTTTTTTTTTAGGTCAGTTTGTTATTAATAAAATGTATGTTTTCTGAATTTTGTTTTCAGAATGTTTTTGAAATTGTTACCAGTGTTATGGTGGAATGAGCTAAAGTGTTTTGTTGGTCTGAGTGAGTTTTGGAGGTGAGATTTACTGTTTGACCAAGATTCATGTTGGTAATGCAGACTGTATAAACAGTTTGTATGAAAAATTTGGCTTCAGTACTGAACAATGCTTGTTAGCAAATAAAAATATATATTAGTTAACATGAACTAAGAATGAACAATACTTCTACAGCATTTATTGATCTTATTTCATGTTATTTTCAACATTAACTAATGCGTTATTACAATTAAAAATTATGCTTGTTAACATGAGTTAATACACTCTGAATGAACACAAACTAACAATGAATGACTGTATTTTCATTACAGTTTTTTTCAGACGCTAGGACACATTTCTCAATACTTAGGTCACTTTTGCAAAACTCTTCACACAGTGAGCACAACAGAAGTCTATGTGGGCTAAACTGAGGATCAATTATCATTGTTTTGGCACAAAATGCATTCAATGACTACATCTCTCAAATTTCATGAATTCTTTTCTCACTCAGACACAACAACTGCCAAAAATCTTTGTACGTACAGGACATTTTGCATGTGCTTACATACTGTTTTCAATACTGTTAAACTTATGTTCAAAACAATTAATGCATAATGCAAAACTGAATAAGACAGCAAAATTCAACAGCAATATTTTATTGAAACATATTTCAAATCTAAAAATGCAGTAGATTAGCATTACTATTGTATCTGTATCAGTGGATGGTGTGTATACGAATTCTTGTATTTTGGAATTACTTAGTGCAAAAAAATAAAAATAAATAAACGACATAAAATATTGACGAATTCTGCATCATGTCTGATTCATTCCAGTAACATATATTGCAGTTATAAACAATATATATTGCAATTATAAACAGAGATGTGTCCTTGTTTTACACAAGAAAACACTGTGTAATGCTACATGTTGTTAGTGTATTTTAGGTCATTGTTTTGTGGGTGTTAAGTGTGTTTGTTACCTTTGCTAGTGTTCTGGAAGAATGAGTTTATTTGAGACCTGAATAAAGTGTTTTGGTAGTTGTAGTGCATTTTGAATGTGAAATGAACTGCTTTGCCAAGCTGAAAGTCGGTTAGGAGAATTGTGTGAAGAGTTTTGAAAAAGTGACATAAGTATTACAGTTTTTTACAGACGCTAGGACACATTTCTCAATACTTAGGTCACTTTTGCAAAACTCTTCACACAGTGAGCACAACAGAAGTCTATGTGGGCTAAACTGAGGATCAATTATCATTGTTTTGGCACAAAATGCATTCAATGACTACATCTCTCAAATTTCATGAATTCTTTTCTCACTCAGACGCAACAACTGCCAAAAATCTTTGCACGTACAGGACATTTTGCATGTGCTTACATACTGTTTTCAAAACTGTTAAACTTATGTTCAAAACAATAACATAATGCAAAACTGAATAAGACAGCAAAATTCAACAGCAATATTTTATTGAAACATATTTCAAATCTAAAAATGCGAGTAGTTTAGCATTATTGTATCTGTATCAGCGGATGGTGTGTATACAAATTCTTGTATTTTAGTGTTTTTTAGGTCATTGTTTTGTGGCTGACAAAGTGTGTTTGTCGGCTGTCAACCTTTGCTAGTGTTCTGGAAGAATGAGTTTATTTGAGACCTGAATAAAGTGTTTTGGTAGTTGTAGTGCATTTTGAATGTGAAATGAACTGCTTTGCCAAGCTGAAAGTCGGTTAGGAGAATTGTGTGAAGAGTTTTGCAAAAGTGACCTAAGTATTAAGATATGTGTCCTAGCGTCTGTAAAAAACTGTAACAGCAATATTTTATTGAAACATATTTCAAATCTAAAAATGCGAGATTAGCATTACTATTGTATCTGTATCAGTGGATGGTGTGTATACAAATCCTTGTATTTTGGAATTACTTAGTGCAAAAAAATAAAAATAAATAAACGTCATAAAATATTGACGAATTCTGCATCATGTCTGATTCATTCCAGTAACATATATTGCAGTTATAAACAGAGATGTGTCCTTGTTTGACACAAGAAAACACTATGTAATGCTACATGTTGTTAGTGTATTTTAGGTCATTGTTTTGTGGGTGACAAAGTGTGTTTGTTGGCTGTCAACCTTTGCTAGTGTTCTGGAAGAATGAGTTTATTTGAGACCTGAATAAAGTGTTTTGGTAGTTGTAGTGCATTTTGAATGTGAAATGAACTGCTTTGCCAAGCTGAAAGTCGGTTAGGAGAATTGTGTGAGGAGTTTTCCAAAAGTGACCTAAGTATTGAGGAATGTGTCCTAGCGTCTGTAAAAAACTGTAAGAAATGTGTCCTAGCGTTTGTAAAAAACTGTAATATATTATGGTTTTCTACGGGAAGAAAATGCTTAATGAGAGACTTTGCGCATTACGTTCATATTCCTGTAGCTACAGATTTGTGGGCTTGTCTTTTTCTCCAACAGATGACTTTCAGAACCTTGTATGTTATGGTACTAAATTAGTTTTAATCGTTTAACCACCACAGTGTCTTGTCTCCAATGGCAACATGCACAAATTGTGACGTTGCAGGTAGCAGAGAGTGCAGGTAACGATTGCAAGTGACATTGCAATGTAGTTTCTTTTTTCTTGCCTTTACTACCTGGCTACTTAATTTTGGGAGATTCAATTAAAAAAAAGGTGTCTGAGAGTGCAAGTCTGAGAATGCAAGTACATGTTTGCAGCCAGACACTATTGGGAACATGTAAGACATGATGTTTCTGCTGCACATTTAAAGGGATAGTTTACCCAAAAATAAAAATTTGATGTTTATCTGCTTACCCCAAGGGCATCCAAGATGCAGGTGACTGTTTCTTCAGTAGAACACAAAGATTTTTAACTCAAAATAATGATATAAATACTGTGCAGTTTTTTGCACAGACCGATCGTTTTGTCTCTTAAGACCTCAAAGTTTCGTCACGAGTCGCAGGGTTTAATTTGGTTTTGTCTGTGCATGATTTTTCTTACTCTTAAAGATTTGGTAACCATTGACTGCCATTATATGACTGACAGACTACAATGGTTTGAGTTAAAATCTTCATTTGTGTTCTACTGAAGAAACAAAGTCACCTACATCTTGGATGCCCTGGGGGTAAGCAAATAAACATTGATTTTTCATTTTTGGGCAAACTATCCCTTTAACATATGTGAAATTACCAAAAACAAAAACAAATAAACAAAGCAGGAGACAGAAGACATGGACATAACATACCAATATGTGCAAGCTGTTGAAAGTGAGTGTAAGAAAACAAGCTGCTGTATCGGAAGATATTCATATATCTCCACACATGAAGACAGTAAACATGCAATACAACCCAAGACATCACTGATTCTTGAGAAGTGAGACAAAACAGGGTGCCATATTGAAAAAACCTTCCTTCAGTGCTATTACTCCCAACAAAGAATGTCCATTCATTTTTAACAAACAATTAATCTAAATTTAAATAATCTGAAATGTTAGAGTTATGCTCTCACAACAGTTTCAAATTCAAGAAGACATTGCAGTAAAATTCACGTCCTAATTAAAAATATAAATTATATATTTAATTATATTATCTAATGATCCATATGAATCATTGGGGCTAGGACTGTAATGATTTTTCTCCAATTTATTCCAAAAACTTTTCTTTTATTTGTAACATTATTAAAGTTGATAGATTTTACTGCTAAAATATTAAAGTTAGAGCAGTGCACCTTTCTATGTGGAATAAATTAGAAAAAGTGAATAATAAAAAAAAATCTACATTTTGTAAAACAGACCTTGCAAAATACCCTCATATTAAATTTGGACATTTAATTTTGCATGAGAAATAGGGATGGGCGATACCACTTATTTTGTTTTCGATACGATACCGATACTTTTAAGGCCAGTATCAACGATATCGATACCGATACGATACTTCTAAACTTAACTTTTAAATTATTACATTTATTAAATTAATAAGAGTAAAATATGTAATTATACCCTTAACTTTATATTTGAAATGCATTTTAACATTTAATATGCCTTAATTGCAACTAATTAACTTTTATTTTTTACACATGGTTAAAATATGTTTACTGTAGTGGTAACTACAAAACCTATAATTGAAAATACTTAGTTTCATAAGGGGCTGTCAGTGACAGGCTGTTGCACACATAAAATACAACATTTTTATTCTGACAGTGTATAATTTATATTAACATTACTACAAAACATGATCAATTAACTTTAAGTGTTAATTTAAAGAAATGTAATTGCACAAATTACGTAGGCTACAATTTCAGTTTGTTTATTGTGAAATAGCTCAAACATGTTTTTATTTTCTGTCCTCTGATGAGCATTGTTCTGGGCTGCCGTTCCCAAAAGCATCAATGCTTTCTTATGATACTTTTGGAACGCAGCCCTGTTTGAATGCACTGTCTGAAGTGAGTGAATGCTCTCTGTGATTGATTGGTTCTGTCTTGCAACATTTGCGTGCGTTCAGATGAGTAGGAAAATTGTTATATCGTGCACAGTTATTCCCTAACATAGGTTATATGTCCAATTCAATGCACATTGCACGCCTTGCTTTTTGTTAAATAAACAAAATCACTGGTAAATAAAACACACCTTAGTATCGATATTTTTAATCTGAGTATCGATGCTTTCGATACTCGCATCAGTATCGATATATCGATACTTTAGGATCGATATGCCCATCCCTAATGAGAAATTACACGAATCAACAATAAATTCTTCAATTTTTATTCAGTTTTTAATGGGATCAACAACAAAATTGTTCATTTTACAATGCATCCAATAAATACTTGCACTTGGAGTTTAATACTTTAATACTTTTTCAGGACCAGAAATTCAATCACTTCAACACAACATTGAATTGGCCTTAACATTAAAATTATATCACAATTTCAACAATTTTATATATATAAATCATAAATTTATATTCAGATTTAATTGGATAACAAAAATATTGCCCTTGATTTAATAAAATATTTTCTTTTAAAGAGTGGTAATGTAAATGTTTTATCGAAATTTTGTGTAAAAACTTCTATACTTATGTTTTAATAAGAAAAAAAAAAACAAACATAAAATGTCCATGTGCATGCTTATATTTCTAAGAAGGTAAACATAAACACTGAAACAATAGGCCCCATAGAAATTGAAACAAGTGTGTTAGAATTTAAGTGGCCAAGGGTGTATGCATATCATGATTTAACAGTCTAGACTTTTAACACTAGGCAATGTCAGCTGCCACTGTCAGCCCAGAATAATGTAATTAAATTGTAGAAACTGTCCAGCTTATGCACACCTCATGTAACTTTGCTACTTTTGAACAAGAACTGCAAGGAATAAACATGCGTATCCTTCTGGTTGTGACCCCAATCGAATGTTAACAAAACTAAGAGTAACTTAGGAGTGATGTGTTGATGCTTTTCCCACAAATCATTTTAATTTAAGAGTATTAAGTCATTGAACAAGTTGGTTTATTCTGACAGAAGTGCCAACATGTTGAAAAACATGTTGCAAAATGTCTGTACAATTTACACAAGATATAATTTTCTCTTAAAGATATACATGTATCTCAAGTCTTCTGGCAAACTATGTCACACTTGCACCAGCCAAAAAACAAACAAAAACAACAACAAAAACTATAAACAAACCAGTTTTGAATGCCTTTAAATGTTTCCCCACATAAAGGAAAGTTACCTTACAAAAGGTCAGATGGCAACTAAATATAAAATTTTATACATTGGCTATATACTGATAAGAGTGTTGCATTCACAACTCAAGGCTTGCTTTCTGAGGTGGCCTCATCAAAAAGACTAAGCAAGTTCTTTGGCTCAAAGTTACTTTTATCGGCCAGTTCAGCAGTGATCCAGCTTCTCTCTCGGCTGCAGGGCGAGTCTGTGTTACTGTGCTGGGAGCTTGAGCTGCTGCTAGAATAGATACTGGAGGGAGTGTGACCGTGCTTGCTGTGCATTGATGTGTGTGAGGCGTTGATGTGTGTGTTTGGGAGCGGCGTAGAAATACTGCCAACAGATATGCGTGTCTGGACTCTGTACAAAGAAAACAGAAAATTAATTCTAAAGAAAATGCGAGTGTGTCTATTCTATGCCATGCTCACCAATATGATGCTAGCATGCTGTATAGTACTAATAATAGTAATGCATTGCTAAGTGGTTGCAAGGGTGTTCTGGGTGCATGGTTCCCACTCTTTTATGAACCCCCAGGGGTTCTCAACTCTGGCCCTTGTGGTGCACTTCCTTGCAGATTTTAGCTCCAACCCTAATCAAACACACCTGAACAAGCTGATCAAGGTCTTCCGGATTGCTAGAAAGCTACAGTTAGTTGGGTGGAATCAAGGTTGGAGCAAAAGTCTGCAGGAAAGTGGACCTCTGCATTTAAGGAAGGAAAGGACACCTTATATAATTATATAACCCCTGATATAAACAGTTGTTTCACCGTTTGAGGGTTAAATGGCAAATGGGAATTTAAAAAGCAAACTGGAGTAAAGAAAGAGTGTTTGGAGTGTTTAATTATTACCTTACAGTCTAAAAAGGCAAGTCACACTTCAATGTAGAGTGTGAAACTGTACTTAGATTTGTCATTTGTGTATATTGTACCTGTGAGTGAAGGAGGGAGAGTGTTCAGGGCCGTCTGGAGGGAACACGCAGTCAGGAATGGGGCTTTCTGAGTCTGAGTAAATGTTGCTTACATCTGCATCTCTCTCCCACCTCTCTCTTGGAGGAGTACAGGTAGATGATGACTCATAAACGGAGGTAAACAGCAGATTAAGAGAAGATATGAAATTCCAACCGCCCGTAAGGAGAGACTGTTGAAGGAAAAAAAAAAACACTTGATTGAGCATTTAAAGGGATGGTTCACCTAAAAATGAAAATTTGATGTTTATCTGCTTACCCCGAGGGCATCCAAGATATAGGTGACTTTGTTTCTTCAGTAGAACACAAACAAGGTTTTTAACTCAAACCGTTGCAGTCTGTCAGTCATATAATGACAGTCAATGGTTACCAAATTTTTAAGAGTAAAAAAACACACAGACAAAACCAAATTAACCCCTGCGGCTTGTGACGATACATTAAGGTCTTAAGACACATAACGATTGGTCGGTTCAGGAACAGTATTTATATCATTATTTACCTCTGATCCACTGGAGCGTTCAGCTGTATGGAGCGCGTTCACAACAGCCAGCGTGTGACGCGTCAACGTGCTCTGGCAATGTAGTCGGTGAAAAATCAACACTCCCAGATGAGTTCGCACAAGGAAACGTAATCTTTTAGTTTCTTAATTGGTTGCCAGAATCAGGATAAGCACAAGTAATTACCATTTTGAGAGGCCAATATGCGCTATGTAAACAATAAGTGACGTATACGTGCGACAGATCACTTCCGTGCGTGCATCTACTATGGCAGATCATGTTGACGTGTCACGCGCCGGCTGGGTGAACGTGCTCAGGACAGTAGAACGTTGCGGTGGATCAGAGGTAAATAATGAAAGAAATTATTTTTTTGCACAGACCGATAGTTTTGTGACTTAAGACCTCAATGTGTTGTATCGTATTGTATGTCATTGACTGCCATTATATGACTGACAGACTGCAACGTTTTGAGTGAAAAATCTTTGTTTGTGTTCTACTGAAGAAACAAAGTCATCTACATCTTGGATGCCCTGGGGGTAAGCAGATAAACATCAAATTTTCATTTTTGGGTGAACTATCCCTGTGAACAATTTCCACAAAAATCATCCAATGACAGAAAGGGTGAAAAGAGTCTGGCTGCAGACATGCACTTGCACTTTCAGACACCTGCGCTTCTGCTAGTGACATCACTTGCCGCCTTTTTTATTTTTTATTTAATTTAGGGATGCACCGATCTGTATCGGCCGATCACTTGCGCGTTTTGTCAGTAAAGCCGGTTCTGTAATCAGTGGTAAATGCCATCAGGTGCGTGATTTCACGTTGAGCCGTATATACTACACACAGCCGTTGTTCACTGACGACTGTGTGTAGTATATACGGCTCAACGTGAAATCACGCACCTGATGGCATTTACCGCTGATTACAGAACCGGCTTTACTGACAAAACGCGCAAGCATGATCGGCCGATTCGTATCGGTGCATCCCTAATTTAATTTAATTAATTAGTTCATTTTTTTAATTGAATCTCTCAACTCTACTTAAACAGTAGCCAGGTGGTGAAGACAAGAAAAAAGAAATTAAATTACAATGTCAATTGCAATCGCAACTTGCACTCTCCGCTACCTGCAACGTTACTTGCAATTGACACAAATTGTACTGTATGTGTAATGGAGACAAGATGCTGTGGTGGTTAAACAATTAAAACTAATTTAGTATCATAACGTATAGGGTCCTGCAAGTCATCTGTAGGAGAAAAAAAGACAAGACCCGTCGGCCGACTCTACATCACGTGGTGTCAGGTATCGCGACGAGATACAGCCAGTGGGAGTGAAAGGCATGGGTTGAGGTCACAGGAAGAAAAACAGCAGCAGCAAAACGGCTTTAATAAAAATTTGGCCACAAGAAATGGAGCTAAATTTTTCAGAACAGATCAACAAGCAAACAGCTTGCAGCATGAATTTCTTCCCGGTGTCCATTTTCAAATAAATGACTCCTGTTTCACTTGTTTTTTTTGCGTCATTCCCGTTCCACTTCTTGTGTGTTTTCATGACAAAACATGGTTTACAGACCGTTTAGAGTTGTTGGGTGACAGAGTTGTTGTCAGCTTGTGTAGTGTGTAACCCCGGGTGCGGATCATTCACGTAGTGACACCACAACGACTTAAAGACAGACAAGCAAGTCATGTAGTCTGAACAGCACAGTGATTTGCAGACACTTGAAGTTGTGTAATGTGAACTTGGCTTTAAACGTTTTCCTCCCATAGAAAATCATACATAAAACTTGTATTGTAGCTTAATGGACAAAGACAAAAATATAAAAAGGCTGTACAGTTCATTCTATATGGCTCACCTGCTTGTCTTAGTTATGTTTTATAAAGAGGAGTATATTGAGTTTGTCTTCATTTTAGTATGTTATGCCACAATATGTGGTGTTTTGTGATATGGGAGTAATCGTCATCTTATCTTAATACATTAAGCCATATTAAATGTTTATGGTTTTCCATGGAAGGAAAATGCTTAATGAGAGACTTTGAAGGCTTGGGTTCATATTCTACTGTTCTGTGGCCATGGATTTACGAGTCTTTTTCTCCTACAGATGGCTTGCAGGACCCTGTACGTTATGATACTTAGTTTAAATCATTTAACCACCACAGCATCTGGTCTCCACTGGCAACACTCACGAAAGTGCAAGTGCATGTCTGCAGCCAGACTCTATTGTGGGGAAAGGGATGATTCATTTGCTAAGAACAAGAAAAGAACTTTCTATAAATAATAAATATAATAATGACATATATATCCCATTTTTAACAGCACTAGATGTGATTAAACAAACTAAACTGTTTATCTAGAAACACTGAGCAGATAATCAAATGTGGGTTCACTCACATGTAATGTAATTTATGCATTGATTAATTCACAAATAAATCAATTAAACTGTATACAGTGGCATGTCCATATTTTTTGGACAAGGGTGGTCCGTGTAACGGTTTGCAGTTCTTTGTTCAATTTGCACCATCAAAATTAAACAGATAAATATTGGCTTCAAACTTTCATTTTTTCGTTTTTTACATATACTTCAAAAACGGACAATTGTCTCTCTGTTTAATTTTCTGTTCTACAATTTTAGGTTGTGGCATCTGTATACGATTTTTTAACAAACATAAAACATAACTCATTATTCTGATTTTCCATTTTTTGTGTGTTTTGCGATCGCGGTCGGTCCGTACCAGAGCCATAGTCCGTACGATTACCGGCGGGGGAGGAGACGGGGTGGCTGGATAGCCTACAGCCAGAGCGCTGCTGCTTTGTGTATAGTATAATTTACTGTCTAAATCAGAACCCAGTAACTGTGACTGCGTTAACAGCCACAGATTGTCTGTATGATAGTGTGGTAAAGTTAGTTTCAGTTTCGATATTCGCCGTATTGCTTTCATTTGCCACTGTTCAAAGATATCACTATCACGATTAGTTTTAACAATTATATAGACATGAAAAAACATTTTAAAACTGTTGTATTGCAAACTTAAACTGGAGAAAGCTTTGATGCGCTATCGCAGCACTTGATGTGTAAGGGTGAAAGGGACCATCTGACAAATCCATCAACTGGATTAAAACGTCCAATGCAATTTAATTAAAATGAATTTTAACATTGAAAAAAACACATTGTTAAAGTGCATATTGCAGGTTAAAAAAAATTCGAGATAAACATATATTCGTGAATGAAAATACTATACGAACCGTTAATGCACTATTTGAAAATATTTTACAAGACCTAAGGGCACAAATTTAGAAGACAAAGTGACGGTTTCTTTGACCGCTCTCAAAAACAGCTTTTTTTTCCACACCGCGTCATATGACTTCACGAGAGGGAGTCGTTCGCCAAGCTCTGATGCTATTCAGTAGGAGCAGTCGTGAGTTAGTGTGTTTTCGGTAGTTATTTTTAATTTCAATTGATCATCGTCATGGTAAATTATTGTGTTTATGGAGGCTGCACAAACTCCAGCCTGTCAGGACATCGTGTCCACGGGTTTACTTACAATAAAAAGAACGGTGCTATCTTCCGTATCTGGGTGCGTTTGTGCGGATGAAGTGATGGGCCTATACTAATGCATCTGCTTCGAAAAACGCGTTCACTTTACACTGGAGGATTATCATCCCGGCGATATGATGCAGTTCAACATGAGATGCTGAAGCAAGAACCAAGTGAGGTTCAGAGCCGGTGCAGTTCCTTCGGTGCACACAGCAGCTTCATCGGGTCCGCTGTCAGACTGTGGTTCGTCCGATGCCGTCAGAGATGCAGCTCGACGAAAACGTGAACTGCACCGTAAGTCTTGTTTTTCTTCTCACAACTTCTCATAAATACCAAATCCGTGAACATATTTATTTAAATAATGAGACAACGAGATGTGTATAAGTTTTTGTAAAGCACCGTAGCTAGCTTGTAAGCATTAGCAATATCATTTTAAGAACCATGTAAAAACGGTACCATAGGAGAAGGCATTACTGGTCAGTTCTCTTACGAGAGGTCTCTCGTACTGCGTAAGTATCTTACGCTAGGGGAAAATCCTTTTCTGCGAGATATTGAAGCCAAAAATTATCCTTAATTTTGAAATAATGTAAAGCGCGTTGCAGCAGCATACAGACATAGGCGAAACAGCTTGCGCGCCTATTGGCTGCTCTGCGGCAACTGCAGCAGCCTATTAGAGCGAGGCCTGACGCGACGCCAGATCCAATGGGGGCATTTCGCGCCCTTTGCGTCGCTTCGCGCCCTTTTCGTAGCTTCCCGCCTAAAAGGGCCGCTCGTAGGCAGCTATTATCTGATTTTTCATCCTTCAAGCGAAGCACACGCATCGCTGGAGCCGAATAAGAAGCCGCCGTTTGACTGCAAGCATCTCAGCGGGACGAGCCACTGAAGCTGCTGGCCACGCCGCCTTCCGTGCCTTCCTGCTGCGCTTTCCGGCGCCCATATCCTTTATAATCTACAGTGTGTGTCGCCGCTGCCACTGTTTCTCTGAAAAAAGCAAAGCGTCTTTTTAAAGATGCCTTCATACGGCTCGTGCAGATGCCAATGGCGACTCTGAGGACTTGCCTTGCCTTCTTCACTGAGATTGCTCCCCCGCCCGCCGCGGTGTCGCGCCGTAAAAAGCGCCGTGCCCAGCGGGCCCTTCCCCCAGCCGACAAAGCTCGCCGGTTCGCCCGCCTGCTTCATCGCCCTCGTCAGCCTCTGTTCCGGACGTAAGTTAAAGCGGCCGCTGTCTGCCGCCGCTTCAATCGACGCCGCTGACGAAGGGGCCATGAAGGAGGAAGAGGATTTCCGAAGCGGGAACGCGCATGCTGCTCAGAAGAGGCGATAGCAGCCCACTTATGTCTGCCCTCCGCTGGACGGCGTGCTAAGTCGGCCCTCCCCTCTAAAGCTTGCCATCAGACGTCAAACCTGCTCCGCCGCGCTTTCGTCGCCGCCTAGCCGCGTCAGCGCTGCGTAACATGGCCTCTCACCGTTGCTGAGAGGCACCCGTGGCTAACGCTTTCTGACGTCTTTCTCGTCTGGCCGCCGCCCCGCCAGACGCGGCCCAGGATTGAGTTGAAACCTGAGCCTCCGAAATCGTCCTAGCACAACTAGGAAAACGACGGTGTACGAGTCCCGCTGTTGCCGAACCCCCACCAAAGTTATTCGCTCGTCCAGTTCCAGGAAATGTGACTGTTCCAGTGTTTTCTGCAGCCAACAAACCGGCTCCGTCGCCCGTTTGCCTGCACACAAAAGTCGTTCCCACGGCTACACAGATAAACCCCCAATAAAGTGTATTGTCTGGTGTCCCGGCCACGGCCGATGGTGTTTCACGTGTCGTAAGAATGCCCACTACCCAGTGCTCATCTCTAACGTTACACACAAGCACAGCGCACATAAAATCGACTCAGATCGATTTCGCTTCACAACCGGCCACGGCCGATGGTGTTTCACGTGTCGTAAGAATGCCCACTAACCAGTGCTCATCTCTACACACAAGCACAGTGCACATAAAATCGACTCAGATCGATTGCGCTTCACAACCGGCCACGGCCGATGGTGTTTCACGTGTCGTAAGAATACCCACTAACCAGTGCTCATCTCTACACACAAGCACAGCGCACATAAAATCGACTCAGATCGATTGCGCTTCACACGTGGTAAATGTGCCTGCTTCACAGTGGCCACAGACACCACATAATGCACGTCAAACGGTTTCTATAAAAACGAAACCAAAAGTGCATTCGCTCTATGCAGGCGAACGTTGTTTGGAGTGTGTTAAATGTGCCCGCTGCCCCACAGCCACATCCACACACAGACATAATAGTTTCCGCTATCAGCGTGCCCCATGCCTCAAATGTCACGAGCACGTTTTGCATGAAATCAACGTGCATTCGCTCCATGCAAGCGAACGATGTTTGGAGTGTGTTAAATGTGACTGTTCCAGTGTCTGCTGCAGCCAACAAGCCGGTTCTGTCGCCCGCTTGCCTGCACACAAAGGTTGTTTTCACGGCTACCCAGATAAACCCCCAATAGAGTGTATTTTCTGGAGTCCCGGCCACGGCCGATGGTGTTTCACGTGTAGTAAGAATGCCCACTACCTAGTGCTCATCTCTACACACAAGCACAGCCTGTCACACAGGTCTCGTGCACATAAAATCGACTCGATTGAGCTTCACATGTGGTAAACGTGCCCACTTCTCAGTGCCCACAGACATCACATTATGCACGCCCCAAGGTTTCTGTTAAAACGAAACTAACGTGCATGCAGGCGAACGGTGTTTGCAGTGTGTTAAATGTGCCTGTTGCCACACAACCACATCCACACACAGACATTATAGTTCCCGCTATCAGCGTGCCCCACGCCCCGAATGTCACAAGCACGTCTCTGGTGCCACAGCACACCGAAACCACTCCGTTACTGAAAGAACGGAGCGCGCTTCGTATTTAACCTCTAGCTATTCATGCAAACGCATGGGAAAAGCTCCCAGGGGTTTCGAAATGGGTGCTGGACATTATAAAAGGAGGCTATTCGCTACAGTTTCACCGACGCCCGCGCCGCTATACAGCGCGCGTCGAGACCACAATGCAGACAGAAGCAGCACACCTGCTTCGAGCCGAAGTGGCGAAACTATTGAGCAAAGGGGTCATAGAGCCCCTTTCTCAAGCTCAAAGCGAAGGAGGGCTGTACAGCAGATATTTCCTGGCACCGAAAAAAGACGGTGGTCACAGACCCATATTAGATCTAAGGCAACTGAACAAAGCGCTGGTGAAGCGTCGGTTCAGGATGCTCACGACCAGAAAAATCCTCGCGCAAGTTCGCCAAGGAGACTGGTTCGTGTCAGTGGATCTGAAAGACGCGTATTTTCAAATACAGATAGCGTCACGTCACAGGCGATTTTTGAGATTCGCCTTCGAAGGCCAGGCATATCAGTACACAGTCCTGCCGTTCGGTTTGTCCCAGGCACCCCGTACATTTACGAAGTGCATGGACGCAGCGCTCGTTCCTCTCAGACTGAAAGGCGTGCGCATACTGAACTATTTGGACGATCGGCTGATTCTAGCGCAGTCTCGCTCAGTGCTTGTACAGCATACGACCTTGTTACTCGATCACCTCGAGAATTTGGGTCTCAGAGTCAATTGGGCGAAGAGCTCCCTGTCCCCCAGTCAGAAAACTTTCTTCCTGGGCACAGAATTGGTCTCATGGCCTCAGCGTCATCAGTTCTGCAGCTGGGTCTGCTATGTATGCGCCCACTGCAGTTCTGGCTGAAAGTGCGCGTCCCGCGTCAAGCATGGGCGTCCGGTCGGCTTCGTCTCACGGTCAATCAGAAATGTGTCACAGCCCTGAAACCGTGGAGAGCAGTCGACTGGTACCAGTTAGGTGTAAGCCTGGGGACTTCCTCGAGAATAAAAGTGGTGTCTACGGACGTGTCCACCTCGGGATGGGGGGCTCTGCTCGAGGGCAGACCGTCTTTTGGCCAGTGGCCAGAACGGGAAAAGCTCCTGCATATCAACTGCCTCGAAATGCTGGCAGTACAGAACGCGCTGATGCGCTTCTGTCCCCAAATAAGAGGAAACCATGTACTAGTCCGCTCGGACAACATGTCAGTGGTTTCCTATATAAATCGCCAGAGCGGTCTCAGGTCCAAAAACCTAAACAGACTTGCAGAACGCCTCCTGGTATGGGCTCAGCGCAACCTGCACTCGCTGGAAGCAGCGCATGTGCCGGGGCTTCTAAACATAGGGCCAGACAGACTGTCCAGGAACAATGTTCCAGCAGGCGAATGGTCTCTACACCCACAGACAGTACAACTACTGTGGAAAAAATTCGGCAGAGCGGAAGTAGACCTGTTTGCGTTGTTCTCCGAACAACGCTCACTGTCTGGAATTTTACTCAAAAAGCAGAGACGCGCTGGCCCACGAATGGCCCCGCCGTCATCTCTATGCTTTTCCCCCCGTCTCTCTCCTACCTCAGGTGATAGAGAGGGTCAGGGAAAAAGGATGTTCAATACTGCTGATAGCGCCGTTTTGGGAAAACCAGCCCTGGTTCCCAGCGCTGATGCAGCTGACGAGCACTGCCCCGTGGCCGATACCAGTGAGGAGAGACCTTCTCTCTCAGGCCAGCGGCTCGATTTGGCATCCTCACCCAGAGCTGTGGTCCCTTCATGTCTGGGCCACCAGCGAATATATGATGAACTCCCTAAAGGAGTATTAAACACGATCACGCAGGCTAGAGCCCCTTCTACGAGACGGCTCTATTCCTCAAAATGGTCAGTGTTTTCGGGCTGGTGCGCAGCCCGCGGCTCGTCACCCACTAACTGTGGTGTGATGGAGGTGCTTTCCTTTCTACAAGAGCTGCTGGACAAGGGCAGAACCCCGTCCACGCTCAAAGTCTATGTGGCGGCCATAACAGCGTTTTCGAGCACAACGCTAGGTCAGTCAATAGGAAGGAATGATTTAGTTATTCGCTTCTTGAGGGGAGCTAGAAGACTAAATCCCCCCAGACCTCCCTCAGTCCCCGTATGGGACCTTTCTGTGGTACTAGAGGCCATGAAAGGTGGACCATTCGAGCCTCTGCAGACGATTGATTTGAAATACCTGTCTCTTAAGACTGTGTTTCTGCTGGCACTCGCTTCAGTGAAGCGCATAGGGGATTTGCACGCACTCTCTTTGAGCGCGACGTGCATGGAATTTGGACCTAATGACTCTAAAGTCATACTCAAACCCAAACATGGTTACGTTCCAAAATCACTCAACACTCCATTTAGGGCACAGGTCATCGCGCTGTCAGCCCTACCGGTCAATGATGAGGAAACAGACGCGAGCCTCCTATGCCCAGTCAGGGCATTATGAGCTTACGTGTCTCGCTCGTCTGCTTTTAGACAGACAGAGCAGCTTTTTGTTTCGTTTTACGGGCGTCCCAAGGGACTGGCCGCGTCGAAACAGAGCTTATCCAGATGGATAGTTGATGCTATTGCGTTGGCATATGCTTCCAAGGGCATGCAGTGCCCGCTAGGTGTCAGAGCACATTCCATGAGGGGCGTGGCCTCATCGTGGGCTTGCCTTGCAAGATATTTGTACGGCGGCGGGCTGGGCCTCTCCGTCTACATTTATAAGGTTTTACAACCTGGAGGTTCCCGCCTTACAGGCCAGATTGCTGTCAGTCTAGATGTTCAGTGTTGTCTGACCTGATGTTATCAGCTCGGAATGCTGCGTCTACTGAGCACAGCTCTAGGGTCGACAGTGAAAGTAATAGCACAAGATGTGTCTAGGCAAACTGTGTGAAGACCCTTATTCTTACGTCAGCTCAGGCCGTAACCCCGCCCTGTATGTACGTTTACTTAGCGTCTGAGTGACGCTGCACTATGTGGAAGAGTGCGGCGTTGCCCCTCCCTCTTCCCCGGACTCCCTGTGAGTTCTATAGGTGATTATGAACTGTATGAACCCCGGGCTTTCGCCCTTGGGTCTTTGATGTCAGATCTCAGCATGCACGGCGTTTTACACTGGGTCCCCTAGCGTAAGATACTTACGCAGTACGAGAGACCTCTCGTAAGAGAACGTACTCGGTTACTAACGTAACCTCTGTTCTCTCTAGAGAGGGAACGAGTACTGCGTATCTTGCCGTGCATGCGCACGCTCTGGTTGCTTCGATGATGAAAAACCAGATAATAGCTGCCTACGAGTGGTCTTTATAGGTCTAGACCACGCCCTTTTAGGCGGGAAGCTACGAAAAGGGCGCGAAGCGACGCAAAGGGCGCGAAATGCCCCCATTGGATTTGGCGTCGCGTCAGGCCTCGCTCTAATAGGCTGCTGCAGTTGCCGCAGAGCAGCCAATAGGCGCGCAAGCTGTTTCGCCTATGTCTGTATGCTGCTGCAACGCGCTTTACATTATTTCAAAATTAAGGATAATTTTTGGCTTCAATATCTCGCAGAAAAGGATTTTCCCCTAGCGTAAGATACTTACGCAGTACTCGTTCCCTCTCTAGAGAGAACAGAGGTTACGTTAGTAACCGAGTACGTTATCCTCAGTTTGTTAATATTATAATCATCAAGTCTAGTTACAGCTTGTTCACATTGTTTGCACAGCTAATTTGTAATTTATTGTCATGTGTTGTGTTTATAGGGCTTTGGGAGACATTGCAAGACATGAGGCTGTGTGAAGATCTGAAGCAGTGGAGGCCAGCTGTTATTAACCTTCTCTAATGTCACACATTAGTGTGATACCCACACTGAAAATATTTTTCTTTCAGTAGTATATGTTTTGTACATCTACATGTATATATTAACAGTTGCAATGTTGTGTTTTAAATTGGGTATTAACAGTACTATGAAATAATATTTATGATTTATTGCTGTATAAATTAAACTGAATTGAATTAGCCATAAATGCAGATCTGCTTGATATATATGTTGTAAACTTCATAAAAAAATTATACAGTAAGACAATTTGTGATTGTGATTATTTTTTATTGTTTGTCACCAAAATGGGGCCATTCAAAACCTTTATAAAGTAATCCTTCCTCTGTAAACTGTCTAATAGCTGACACAACACATGCAGGTAAGGGCTTCCTGATGATTACCAGCGCGCACAACTTGACTGTATGCTGTCAATATTAATTGTCTTATACCAATGGCATCAAAAAGTTTTACTTTACATGTATTTGTCACCTAAATATAGTCAAACTGTAATTGAGATTAAATTTTACTGTTTATTTGTACGTTTTTTATTTGTAAATATTTAGCTCAGAGTAATAAATGATCTCTACCATAAACTTACTCATGTCTGCTGGCCTGGAGATGTCTATGCCCCTGCCTAAAATCATTTAAGCTATATGTAGAACCTATTTTGATTTCAGACAGCAAGCCTCAAAGCCTGGGTGCAGAGTCAGAGACAGCACATCAAGTTTGGGGGTATTTCACATATAAGCATATAATAAAACAAAAAGGTGTTTATCTCTCTCGCGCGCGCGCGGTAATAAAAACCCGCTATATCACGTAACGTTTGCGTCGGATATTAATGAGTATGACACGCTTGATCAACGATTATTTGTTTGTGTTACTGGTAAGTAGAATCAATACTTCTAGATGACAAATGCTATGATTTTGCCCGATTAGATATCGTCAGCTAACACTGATCTCTCACAGACACCTGCCCTGTTCTCCTCACACCACAACTTTATTTGTCTCCTCTGACCGTTGTTCTGTTTAATCCTGGCATGTCCCTGCCCTCTTGGCCACATAGCAGGCTCATATTTGTGTCTGTGGTTCGTCATACGAGTGTAAATAAACATTTGAAATGTTCTCTGCATCCGAACAGTCATTGCGATCCATTGTTTTCCTATGGTTTACATTGACCGCTCTCCCTCTCGTTACGTCACTACCGGTTTGCCAGTTTTTCAGATGCGGAAGTAAAATTCTCTCACAAAAACGACTCTAGAAGCCTTAATAACGTATTTTGAAGTATATTTTAAAGAAAATCTGGTTCCTACATTATTTTTCTATACATCAATTCACCGGAGTCTCTAACCTGCAATATGCACTTTAAACCATAAAGCTTTTAATACTTATAATGATTTACAACAGGTGCGATTTTGCCAATACCTTCCTTCATATATGTACACTAAAATCTACTGTAAATACATAGAAGGCTGTTCATAAAGGCTGTTGGTGTCCAACTCCAGACTGACTTACTACAGGTGAGATTTTGCCAATATCTCCTTCACTGTATGCGCACAGTATACACATTTTTATTTAAAAAAAAATACTGTAATGCACCAGAAGGTTTTTAATGTTCCAAATGTTGTAGTACATTCCTGGTTACAAGACTTATTTACTAATAGTGAAATTTTGCCCAAGTCTCCTTTACTGTTTATACAGCAGACACATTTTTTTTAAGTACAGTAATTTACCAAAAGTTTTTTTACATGTTCCAAAGGTTGTAATAAGTTACTAGCAGCCAGAATGGCTTGGGCTACAGGTGAGACTTTGTCAATATCTCCCTTACTGTAAGTACAGTATACAAATATTTTCAAGAAATAATTACTGTAATTTACCAAAAAGGTTTTATCATGTTCCAAAGGTAATTGTGTACTTCACACATATGAAGGGAGGTATTGGCAAAATCTCACCAGTATGTCAGTCGTGTATCTTACATTTACATTTATTCATTTAGCCGACGCTTTTATCCAAAGCGACTTACAATTGGGAATACAACAAGTGATTCATCCTAAGGAGGCAGATCAACATAGGAAGTGTTCAAAAATACCATATATCAGGCGTTGTTAGAAGAGTGCAGGCTAGAAGGAGAAGATCAAGAAAGAGAGGAAAAACAGGCTAGAAGGGAGGATCAAGAAGAGGATTTTTTTTTTTTTTTGTATTATTGAGTCACATAGTGTCGAAAAAGATGGGTTTTCAGCAGTCGTTTGAAAGCTGTTAAGGAGTCCGCATTCCGGATAGGGGTGGGAAGATCATTCCACCAGGCAGGGACATTGAACGAGAATGTTCTGGACAGTGATTTAATACCTCTCTGTGGTGGTACAATGAGGCGTCTTTCACTAGAGGATCTCAGTCTTCTGGAAGGAGTGTAGATGTGTAGTAGTGAATGGAGGTAGGCAGGTGATGATCCGGTGGCTGTCCTATATGCCAGCATCAGTGTCTTGAATTTGATGCGTGCTGTAACCGGTAGCCAGTGCAGGGATATGAAGAGAGGTGTGACATGGGCCTTTTTGGGCTCGTTGAAGACCAGTCGTGCTGCTGCATTCTGAATCATTTGTAGAGGCTTGATTGTACATGCTGGAAGACCAGCTAAAAGAGCATTGCAGTAGTCCAGCCTGGAAATGACCAGGGCCTGGACGAGGAGTTGTGTAGCATGCTCTGTTAGGAAGGGCCTGATCTTTCTGATGTTGTACAATGCAAACCTGCAAGATCGAGCGGTCTTAGCTATGTGGTCTTTAAAAGTCAGTTGGTTGTTAAAGATAACACCCAGATTTCTGGCTGAAGTTGATGGGGTAATTGTTGATGAACCTAACTGGATGGAGAAGTCATGCTGTAGAGATGGAGTGGCAGGAAAGATAAGGAGTTCCGTCTTTGCTAGATTGAGCTGTAGATGGTGTTCCTTCATCCATGCAGAGATATCCGCCAGGCAACCTGAGATCCGTGCAGCTACCGATGGATCGTCTGGTTTGAATGAAAGATAGAGCTGTGTGTCATCAGCATAGCAATGGTAGGAGAAGCCATGTGCCTGTATGATGGGGCCCAGAGATGTAGTGTATATGGAGAAGAGGAGAGGTCCAAGAACTGAACCCTGAGGAACCCCAGTGACCAGTTGATGAGTTTTGGATACCTCGCCTCCCCAGGCCACTCTGAAAGACCTACCAGAGAGGTAGGATTTGAACCAGCGAAGTGAAGTCCCTGTAATGCCCAGCATTGAGAGGGTGGACAGGAGGATCTGGTGATTCACAGTGTCAAAAGCTGCAGATAGGTCCAGCAAGATGAGTACTGATGATTTGGACTCAGCTTTTGCCGTCCGCAAGGCTTCAGTGACAGACAGTAGCGCAGTCTCAGTTGAATGGCCGCTTCTGAACCCTGATTGGTTAGAGTCCAGTAGATTGTTCTGTGAGAGGAATAAGGATAGCTGGTTGAAAACAGCCCGTTCCAGTGTTTTTGCTATGAATGGAAGGAGAGAGACAGGTCTGTAGTTGTCTATGAGTGAAGAGTTAAGTGTAGGTTTTTTGAGCAGTGGGGTTACCCGGGCCTGCTTAAATGTAGTGGGAAAAGTGCCTGTGAGAAGAGATGTGTTGATGATGTGTGTGAGCGCCGGTAGGATTGTAGGTGAGATTGCTTGGAGAAGGTGTGAGGGGATAGGATCTAAAGGACATGTCGTCGGATGGCTGGAGAGGAAAAGTTTGGTTACTTCTGCCTCCGAGCAAGGACAGAAGGAGAAGTGGGGAGTTCCAGCCGTGATTGTGGTCAATTTTAGTTCCTGTATGTGTGGAGCTGAGAACTTATTATTGATCGATGTAGTTTTGTCTGTAAAAAATGTGGCGAAATCATCAGCTGTTATAGAAGTTGTGGGAGGTGGTGGAGGGGGACAAAGCAGTGTATTAAATGTTTTGAAAAGGTTGCGTGCGTCCGGAGAATTGTTGATCCTGTTGTGGAAGTATGAAGATTTGGCTGTATGTACTTGGGTAGCGAAAGATGAGAGCATAGACCGATACATACTGAGGTCGGATGGATCCTTAGATTTGTGCCATTTTCTCTCGGCTGCCCTAAGTTTGGAGCGATGCTCACGAAGAACATCGGATAACCAAGGGGTTGTCGGAGCAGATCGTGCTGGCCTGGAGGAGAGAGGGCATATAACATCTAGACAGGAGGTAAGAGTGGAGCATAAGGTGTCAGTTGCTGCATTAGTGTCCAGGGATGAGAAGTGAGTAGGAGAGGGAAGGGAGGAGGATACTAAAGAAGAAAGATGGGAGTGTGAGAGAGAGCGTAGGTTTCTTCTAAAAGTAACAGGTAGAGGGGTTAGGGGTGCACAAGTAGCAAGATGTAGGTCAAATGTAATGAAGAAGTGGTCAGAGATGTGTAGGGGTTTGACCGCAATGTTGTCTGAAATACAATTTCGCATGTAAATGAGATCAAGTTGGTTGCCAGATTTATGAGTGCATGTAGTGATAACACGTTGTAGATCAAATGAAGCTAGAAGTTAATGGAAGTCAGCAGCATAGGGTTTGTCAAGGTGAATGTTGAGGTCCCCAAAGACTAGAAGTGGGCTGCCATCCTCTGGAAACGAGGACAGCAGCCCATCCAGCTCTTCTAAGAAGATGCCAAGTTGAGTAGGAGGGCGGTAGATTACCACAATGTGGAGTTCGACAGGAGATGTTACAGTGATTGTATGAGATTCAAATGAACTATAATTGCATAGAGGAGAATGGGTTGAGTATTTCCAGTTGTTAGAAATAAGAAGTCCCGTCCCCCCGCCCCTTCCAGTGTGACGAGGGGTGTGAGAGAAGGAAAAGTTATTAGAGAGAGCAACTGGGGTTGCAGAGTCTTCTGGACGAATCCAGGTCTCAGTCAAACCTAGAATGCTCAGACCAGATTGCACAGAAAATGCTGAAATGAAGTCAGTTTTGTTGACAGCTGATTGACAGTTCCAGAGTCCAACCGTGAAAGAGAAAGGTTCAGTGGAAGAAGTGTCGATAGGACGCAGGTTAGAAATATTGCGTCGACGTGTGCGTGTGATATTAGTGCGGTGTGAAGAGACCACCGGAATGAGTTGGAAACACATGATAGAGGAGGACAGAAAGAAGAGTGAAATAAAGGAGAGGAGTACTTAAGTGCGTTGTCGGTGACGTTGCTCGGATAAGTCACGCAGGAAAAGTCGCAAGTCTTTACTCTCGTCGGTCTTCACGCGAGGAGGCTGAACGCTTCCGCTGACGCTTCAGCGTCAGCTGGTCTGACGCAGTTAAATAGACAACCAAACAGTGCTTCACTGATAAAGCTAGGGACGCCTCCTAGGCTCAGTCAGCCGCAAATGTCTCGCCCGCACGCAAAATGGCTCAATCGAAACTCAAAAAGCAACAGCTTCGCACTTGTAATAGCTCCAGAAGGGAACGATATGACAAAAACAAAAGCTTCCCTTGGCCGTACGCTCAGTTATCAATTTTCAATCTTGGAACATACATACTACAACTATTTTTTTCTAAATGTATTTTTATTCACTGTACCTACAGTAATGGAGGTTTCAGCAAAATTTCACCTTTCATAAGTCAGTCTTGTAACTGCAAAATATTACAACCTTTGCAACATGAAAGAAAACTGTATATATGAAGGAAGATATTGGCAAAATCTCATATGTAGTAAGTTAATCTTGCCACTAGGAACATACTACAACCTAGAACATGAAAAAAATATATTTTGGGAGTGTATAGTCGGTTTTTATGATAATGTTTGAACACTGTACATACAGTAAGGGAGCTATTGGCAAAATACCACCTATACTAAGTCTGTCTAGTCACTATAAACATACTACAACATTTGGAACATAAAAAACCCACTGGTAATTTACTGTAAGTTTTTCCTAAATTGTCGTCTGTACATACAGTATAAGAGAGATATTGACAAAATCTCACCTGTAGTAAGTCAGTCATGTAAGTAGGAATATATACTACCTTTGGAGCATGAAAAAAACTCTTTGGTAAACTACATTTGTTTTCTAAAAATTATTTGTGTACCGTTCACACAGTAAATGAGCTATTGGCAAAATCTTCTGGCCACTAGGAACATCGTACAACCACTGGAACATAAAAACTGTTTGCTGTTTGTACTTCTTTCTTACAAGCTTTACAGTTTAACAAAGTGCTTTTTCAATGTTAAAAGTCATTTTAATTAAAATACTTAGACGTTTTAACCCAGTCGACGGAATTGTCAGACGGTCCCTTACACATCAAGCGCTGCGAAAGCGCGTCAAAGCTGTCTCCGGTTTAAATTTACTGCTACAATACACGTGGGCAATTTTGAATTTTTTTTTCATGTTTATATAAATTGGTTGCATATTATTAAAACTAATCCTGATTGTGATATCTTTGAACAATGGCAAGCGAATGTAATCCAGCGAATATCGAAACTAAAAATAACTTTAAATGTGGCTATAAACACGCACAAATGCACATTTCCATTAGCCTACATATTTGCCTAAAACTTTGGCAAAATTTTATACATTTTTTGCGTTTCTAGCTGCCTTTACATTACCCTTTAAATTGCGCAAATTGAAACTGCAAATTGAAAATACGCATAATTTATCCCTCGGTATAAATTATTCACTAGCTGGTTTAAGAAATTTCCAACAGTAAAAAAAACTGCTTCTTTTCATTGTTAAGGTAATGTTTTCGTTGCAATATACTGATCCAAATTAGTAATCGATAATAATTATTATTTTACGCGCCTCCCCTGACCAGAGCCGTATAGAGCAGTGGTTCTCAATCCTGGTCCTGGGGGACCCCTGCTCTGCACATTTTGCATGTCTCCCTTATTTAACACACCTGAATGAGATCAGCTCGTTAGTTCAGTTCATGGATCTCTATCCTAATGAGCTGATGATCTCATTCAGGTGTGTTAAATAAGGGAGACATGCAAAATGTGCAGAGCAGGGGTCCCCCAGGACCAGGATTGAGAACCACTGGTATAGAGATCTCTCAATGGCTCTGCCCCTGACATGCTCTTGCGTACTATGAACACGCGTAGAGTGGTCGGAGCGGGCGCAGAATTAGCTATTCATGTGGTGCACTGTCATGATTTTTGGCTAATGCAGGACACTACTGAATCATGCGCATCAGAGTGACTTAGAAGTGGATATATGGAAAGGCCACTGATAAAGTGGGTATATTACGCCATATACCCTGCACTACACCACTAGTTCTGAAGTAGGCCTATCCATTATATTATTGCATGGTCAAATCCATGAACCTCATTCCAATACATAAAGTGGCAGCGCTCTGGCTGTATAGGCTAATCCAGCCACCCAGTCTCCTCCCCCGGCGGTAATGGTAGGACCAACCGCGAGCGCAAAATCAGAATAATGACTCATGTTTTACGTGTTAAAAATCTTATTCGGATGCTACAACCTAAACTTGTAGAACAGAAAATTAAACAGAGACAAATATCTGTTGGTGAGGTATTTAAAAAAAAAAAAAAAAAAAAAAAAAAAAAAAAATGAAAGTTTGAAGCCAATTTTTATCTGTTTAATTTTGATGGTGCAAATTGAACAAAGAACTGCAAACCGTTACACGGACCAAGGGTGGCCCATGTAAAATACAGGCTCAATCAAGGGTGACACAAAGCATAATCTGATTTCCCTGTAATATTGAATTATATATTTGTAGTTGGACTTCAAAAATGTTAAAATAGCATTATAAATACATATTTCTATTGTAGTCCATCATGCACATGCATGGTGAGGTCTTTAAAGTTTACTGTGGCTTACTTTCTGCTAAAACAAACTGTTTGCTAAATAGAAACAAGTTCATTAATTTCTAGGGCTGGTCCGAATACCATTCTTTGAGCTTCGAAGCTTCGGTAGTAATCCACATCGAATATTCAAAGCTTCGGTGGGAGGGGCTGAGCATATTCTTCTCTCTAATAAAGGCAGGAATCTCTGTATGTCTTTCTGTTTGCATTTTTATTATGTCGAGAACAGTTCATCCAAATGATTTTTGCTGTGGACCCAAGGGAGTGCAGTGTTGCATTTTGGTGCAATATGGACACATAACATGTTCAGAATTAATAAATTGTAATAGATCATTGCGAGTTGGAAGCGGCGCACCACACGCAGGCAGAGCTTAAATGCTTCATGAGCAGAGCTTATATGCTTCATGAACGGACACTGCGCTAGTGATACAAAAACACACAGGTCTGGTAAGAGTAGGGATGCAACGAATATTCGGCCACCGAAAATTTTCGGCCGAAAGATTTTTATCACCGAAACAACACGGCCGAAACAGTATGTTGACGCAAACAGAAACCGCGGCCTGCACGTGCTTGTCTGAAGCAACACGTCTGCGGTGTGGACGTATTTCAGTATATCTGAGAGAAAGACCCTCGGATTGCGATTTGCAAAACTTGTAATGCCGAAATTTCAAGAGGGGGTGTGTTTGCAGTCAAATTTTTGTTAAAAAATGTTAAATAGGCTATTAAACAAACATTCGTTGCAAAAATTCCTAAAACCTCGCCCGGACCTCGTCCGACAGCTCATCAGAATTACTGGCCCGAGTCCGACTGGAACCGGCCTTTTTTCTCTTTCTCTTCCCCATTACACAGCTGCTGTTTTTAATAGCAAAGTGATTACATTTATTTGTGTTTATTTAGGTTAAAGTTAATTTAGAAATATATTTGGAACACTTTTTTATTTGTTAAATTTAAGTTTTTTAAAACTTAATTTTAGCCAATTTAGCCCTCAAGTCATCACGATTTCAATTAAAATCCATAGATATAAAAAACTTAAAGCATATCACAATATTAGTTGAACCGTTTAACCTAGATAAATGTGTGCTATTAGGCGCATATCCAATAGTTTGTGCGGAGAGTAAAGCTGAAGCGCGCTTTGCAGAACATGGAAGCGCCAGAGCTATGTGAAACTTAATTTTTGCTCATAAAGGTAAGACTAATATATCATAGGGAACTATTAAAAAATAATTTTAAATAATTCAAATCGAAAACAAATCTTTCATTAGCTATAGGCCTAATCCATAAATATGCGTTTAGGCATTAAATGCGCGTCCAATGAGCAAATGGCGAGTCAGGATCGTCAACTCCATCTTTGTGTCAAATACTAGTTTATTAATAATAAATTCAAATATCTCCTTACTTTTTCCCTCGACACATTCATGGTAATTATTTTTGCTGGGGCTTTGCGGTCAGCTTTAGCCTACTGTGTGCATTTAAACGCGGAGGCGCGGCTGTCATTGCGACAGTCACAGCCCTAGTTTTGCTTCCACCATTCAAGTGGGCCGGACTGTACTTTATAGTGTCTCTCAAATATTGCTCAATCTCTCTCTTTTTTTTTTTTTTTGCTGTCTCTGTGTTAGTGGCGCAGCAGTCTGATCTTCTTCATTCATATTTAAGCGCGAATGAGAACCATTTCGCGGGGGATGCAAGGTGTATGAAAAAAAGAATATTCGAATCTCAAAATTTAAAATCGAATGCCAACCCACCAAACGAATATTCGAATAATCGAATATTCTGGTCCAGCCCTATTAATTTCAGGTCATAATAGTGTGGAAATGAATGTATAGAGCCTGACCGGTGAGGCTTATCACGCAGGTCAAAGTTCAAACTACAAATTAATGTAGAGATCCAAACACTTCACGATTTAGTGTAGTTTTTAACACTGTTGCCGCTTCTGCTGTTTGCAAGTGTGTTCAGGATGCACAGAGGGAAAAAAAAACTTCTGCTATGTGCTATGTTCCTGTAGATGACACCATCTAGCAGTTTGGCCATGTACTTGCAACTCTGTGTTCACGGGGTTGGAAACACGCCTCTGTGTGAGTCAGGTGTGTGTCAGACAGCAAGATGAGACAGCAAGGAGTTGTTTTCTGCAACTTAAAGGAGTAGTTCACTTTCAGAATTTTTTTTTACAGATAATGTACTCACCCCCTTGTCATCAAAAATGTTCATGTCTTTCTTTCTTCAGTGGTAAAGAAATTAGTTTCTTGAGGAAAACATTTCAGGATTTCTCTCTAAATAATGGACTTCTATGGTGCCCCCGAGTTTGAACTTCCAAAATGCACTTTAAATGCAGCTTCAAAGGGCTCTAAATGATCCCAGCCGAGGAAGAAGGGTCTTCTCTAGCAAAATGATCGGTTATTTTCTAAAAACTATTTATATACTTTTTAATCTCTACACAGAGTACACACAGAGCTAGACAAGATTAACAATTGAGGTTAAAAAGTATATAAATTGTAATAATAAAAAAAAAGCGATCGTTTCGCTAGAGAAGACCCTTCTTCCTCCCATTTGAAGCTGCATTTTGGAAGTTCAAACTCGGGGGCACCATGGAAGTCCATTATATAGCAAAAAATCCTGAAATGTTTTCCTCAAAAAACATATTTCCTTATGACTGAAGAAAGAAAGACATAAACATCTTGGATGACAAGGGGGTGAGTACATTATCTGTAAATTTTTGTTCTGAAAGTGAACTACTCCTTTAATGCACTTAACTCATTTTAATGTCAACCAAGTCAGTCGCGTGCCCAGTCTATTCTCCACTATATGCGTTGACCTAAAACTAGGGCTGGGCGATTCTTTCGATTTTTTTGATTAATTCGAATTTACGTTTTAAGACGATTTAATTTTTTATTAAATCGAGGTATCGCAATTTTTTAAATAAAAAATATGTATGTATTCAGAATGGAAAACAACGCATTCTGGTAAAATAACACGAGTCACTAAGGGGACATGATTAGCTGCTTGCTAGCAAGTTAGCCTGTTACATTACAGTACATACAATTTCAATTACCACATAAACAGAGTAGAGAGATGATTGAAGACAATGGCGAATTATTTGCATATCAGGGCTCTAGAGTGCGACCTAATTTCTCAATGGTGCGACCCGCCGTTCAAGGGCAAAAAGAAACTACTACGTGCCACTATGAAAAAATATTTAGGAGCACCATGTGCAACTGACCTGACCAGCATATTTGTATTTGCACTGAGTGGAGCTTCAAAGGTTTCTATGTGTTTTGCACGTTGACTAATGTATCTCAAGTGTAGAGAGTGTAAATAAGAGACTGAATGGGCAGTAGCTTCGTTTATTATAATAGAGCTTTGTGAGATTGCGAACTAAGATGAGTGACAGCTTTTAATCATTTTTAAGGGAGTTTGTAAAAGATATTGATTTATTACAACAGTTAAATAAACAAGAAGTTATTATTAAGTGACTTACATTGTCTGACTATAACACTATTGCCTGATTTTGCTCTGTTTCGTCGTCAAAAGTAGTCTGAAACAAGTCACAATTGAGCCGCTGCGCATCTCCACTCAAACACAGCAGTGTTTAGTTTATGAACATGCGTTTTTAAAGGAATCTAGTGAAATGATTCAATTTCCCATTCATAAAGAGTCACTTGCTTTATTCTTGAATGAACCATCCATTCGAACGAATCAAATGAATATGATTCAGTAATTAAATCAGTGTCTTACCACCACCTGCTGGCAGATCGTTTCAGTTATTTAAATCATTTAATATTTCTGTGTTCAAAATTGTATATTTTTGTATAGGATATAAGTGCAAGAGAAAAGCATGGCAATATATATTTTCCTCCCATCTCATATTTATTTGTCTTACAAACATTTACTGTGTCTGGTATGATAAGAATGGGGCCTGGCGGAAAGCACTGATGCAGTTGCTATGTATATTGCAAAATATATGGTGCCCATATATATATATTGTGGAAAAGCTGGGGTTTCTTTACATGCTAAAAGAAGTAGGGGGGAAAAAAATCGATTTAAATCGTAAATCGGATTTTTTGTGAAAAAATCTGGGATTTTATTTTTAGGCCATATCGCCCAGCCCTATCTAAAAGTTTTTGCAATGCTTTGAAGTAGCCTATTAATAAAATGATTCAGATATTGCATGCCATTATGATATGCATATCGCGATATTTACAGTTGCGATATTTCGATATATAGTGCAGTCCTAGTCGGCATTTACAAATAAAAATGTGACAATTCCAGCCTTACTGAGCAAAGGTCCAAACCATGCCTTTTAAAGTGATTTTCCCCATGTGACTGGGTCGTAACTTGTAATAGGCAGTTTGGTTTAAATTGAGCATGCTCAAAGTCTAGTGTGACTGCATCTTAACACCTAACCATATGTTCACCTGCCCAGAAAAGCATGATTTTTCGAACTTTACAGCTCAAATAATAAATATTTAATGAATATGTAAGTGCTTCAGTTTTTTAAATATCCAGTATACTATGTATGTAGTATACTATTTTTAGGGCCCGAGCCCAAAAGGGTGAAGGCCCTATTGTTTTTCTAAGGATTATTAGGGCCCGAGCCCAGAATGGGCAAAGGCATATATTTTATATATTTCGGGGCCTTAACATACACGAAAACTCTTGAAACTTTGCACACACATTGGAACCTGCGGCCATCAGGGCCGGACAGACTTTGACATGGGGGGGTCACCTGGGGGGGGCATGGCACAGCGTTAAAAATTGCGACTTTTGAAGGGCTCTGGAGCGCACAACGGTTGACCTACAGTCACCAAAATTCATACACATATAGACCTCATCGGGCCGAACAAATTTCACACTCATAGTCCGTGCTTCGCCAAACAGGAAGTCGGCTATTCAGGGATGTCTAAAAAGTGCATGCAATTGAATTTGAAATACTCCTACTAGGCCTTTCCACCGATGGCCACCAAACTCGGTCAGCATGATCTCAAGACATTGGGGATGCAAAATTTCCAGGGGATTTTTGATATCTCGAACGGTTTGTGACGGGGCGACAAATTTATGGCGAGAAATGAGAAACAGGAAGTGCCTAATAACTTTGACAGACTTTGTCTGATTTTGACCAAACTTCAGCAGTTTGTTCATCGTCTGATGCCGATCACAGAGATGTGACTATTATGAGTCAAAGTTATAGCGCCACCAACTGGCAGCAGAAAGCGTGACGTTTTTGAAACGCTTTAAACTCAGCCTCTTAATTTTACTCAATTTGCTTCAAACTTCATCACAATAATGTCAAAACACGACCGATAAGAATCTGTGAAGGGCGTTATCCATAACTTTTATCATGTTGCCATGGCAACGTGTCAAACTTTAACTTTAGTTTTTTGTGTTTTTGAGCCACTTAAAATGCTTAGAATTTCATGAAACTCAACACACACATCTGTATTAATGACAGTTAAACACTGATAAAAGCCCATAAATGGGCGTGGAGCAGGCGCTCCATAGCGCCACCTTTTGACAAAAGTTGGGGGGTTACTTTGTCCTACAGTCACCAAACTCGGTACATATATTGGACTCATCAAGCCGGACAACTTTCTAATTTACACCCATTAGCTACGACCAACAGGAAGTCAGCTATTTTTATTTAAATATGGATTTTTGGAAAAATCAAGCTGTGGAATTTGAAATACTCCTCCTAGACCTTTCCACCGATGGCCACCAAACTCGGTCAGCATGATCTCAAGATATTGGGAATGCAAAATTGCCAGGGGATTTTTGGTATCTCGAACGGTTTGGCCGTGGCAGGGCGACAAATTATGGCGAGAAATGAGAAACAGGAAATGTCTAATAATTTTGACACACTTTATCTGATTTTGACCAAACTTAAGCAGTTTGTTCGTCGTATGATACCGATCACAGAGATGTGACTATTATGAGTCAAAGTTATAGCACCACCAACTGGCAGCAGGAAGTGTGTTGCTTGCAAAACGCTTTTAAATCAACCTCTTAATTTTACTCAATTTGCTTCAAACTTCATCAGAATAATATCAAAACACGGCCGATGAGAATCTGTGAAGGGGTCCTTGATACATCAAATGCTGTTGCCATCAGGGTTCTTACACCTTTTCCAAAGTAAAATTCAAGTACTTTTCAAGCACTTTCAAGGTGCATTTTCAAGATTTTCCAGCACTGTGGTAAATTACATATTCACATACATGAGTTCTAAATTTTAAATCAGATGTTATTGTGCTAATTAAAAAAACAACTGTCTAGATTGCATATAACATTGCCCCATATAAATAGTCAACATTCAGTATACAAATTATATAATTTAAAATATATAATTAATATAATTTACTGAGTATCTGTAGTATTTTAAAAATAAAATTTAAAGGCTTTTTAAGACCTGCACAAATAAAAGTAATACTGTATGAGTGGAGTAGGGCAATGTCTATGGTAACACATTAATGACTGCTATAAAATGACTGTAAAAATATATGATAAACTAAAATTCTAAAACTTGAAGGATTTTCACAAATACATTTCACATTCCAGCCTAAAAGTACTAAAAGGTAGTCAAAAAGACACTATAAAATTAATAATAAAATTTAACTGGCCCAAATGAAAAAAAAAAAAAAAAAAACATTTTTTAAACATTGAAAATATTTTTGATTGACATTTAGACTCCTACCAGATTTTCTATTCACAAATATCAAAGTATTTTTTTCACTATTTACAGTGTATCTGCAGAATTTTTAAATATCAATTTATGGCAATTTATGACCCTTTTTAAGCTGCACAAGTAAAATGAACACCGTAGTGGGGTTGAACAATGTACAGTAACATTAAGCCATAAAATGACATGATTTATAATTCAGATTTTCACAAAAACAAAACATCTAAAACAATGGCATTTCAGCCTTTATACCTTTAAAATTGATATATCAAGTATAATTTATTTAAAACATAAATATTACTGTCTTAATTGTTTAGATTTTTAGAAAGCACATAACTTTTACATTTACAACTCTTATGTGTTTGCTGCATAAAAACATGGGCCAAAATTGGTAATAATCTTACTAAACAGCTGAATATTCGCAAATGCATTCTTTGTCACGAGGGGGCGCTTTAGGAGTGCTGAAATTCTACGGTTTCCTAGTAATGGCTGTACACAAATCAGCATTAACGCAGTTTTATCAGACATTCAATGAAAATGCCAACTACACCTTTCTGTGGACAGTCGGTTCCCTTCAGATACATTCATATAAAGACATCCGTGCCGCGTTTTGACTTTGAAACCTGCAGCATGCATATTTATTCAATATGACATCATTGCCTTTTGAAGTTTTATCCAGCCCTATCGCGATTCTCGTATATCCGTCCATAACTCTTAAACTTATAATTAAGCCTTTTTTTATACTATTTAATACATTTAAAACTTTGTATGGCCTTAACTTTGATAAGGCTACATTGATGAGTTTGTAATGACCCGCACGAGACCTCTACTTTAAGATAGTCCGGTGAAAAATTTTAGTAGCCCGACTGGAAAACACAATAGCCCCGGGACATCGGGCTGGCAATTTTGCGATCCCCAAATTCTCGTTTTAAACATAATTCTTATTTGTCGTATTCAAGCCATCGAGGACTGATGCAACAACCTCCTGATAACTGGCATGTTTTATCTACCGCTCTGTTCCATCAGAGGGCGCGCAGCAAGAAAGACCGGCAGATCACACTACAGCCTCACGTACACACTCGAGCGGAGCTGTTTTTTTCTTTTCTTTCTTTTACATATTATAAGCATAACAAAAAAAAACTATTTAGTATGAAAGCGAATTAATATGAAACCGATGCAACTGCATATTCAAGCACTTTCAAGCATAGATATATATACATAGATACCGCATTGGACCGCTCCAAGCACGTAGATGCGTCCGCCATTTTGGAACGGTCCACTTGACGTCATTCACCATACTGTAGGTTCGCAGACCAACGGCTGTGCAGGACTGTGGCTTTTCGAATTTTCAGTGATTACTATGAGATCTATGGGTGAATGACGTCAAGTAGACCGCAGTGAAATGGCGGATGGCTTACGTATAACGGCCCATAGAAACAGTCGCTAATGAGGCATCTATGTATATATATCTATGCTTTCAAGCACTTCATCCAAAATCCAAGCATTTTTCAAACCTTGAAAACACTACATTAAAATTCAAGCATTTTCAAGGAATTCAAGCACCCGTACGAACCCTGTGCCATGGCAACGTGTCAAACTTTAACATTTGTTTCCTGTGTTTTTAAATATAGCTGTGAATAAATTCATATCACTCATAGCAGAATCAGACAGTTCACACCAAACTTTGTCAACATGATGCCAAGATACTGAAGATGTTAAATTGTGAACGGCTTTGGGACATCTTGAACGGTGTTGATGTGGTGATTTATGAAAGTAACAATAAAAAAGATGAAGAGTTATTTTCATATATCTTTAAATTGCATTATTCTAACTCATCAAAACTTTTTACATATAAAGAACAAGAAATTCTTAGGAAATACGTGTAGTTTCAAAATGTTATCATGCTCAGAGGCCCCAAAAACATTAAAAGTGTCATATAAATTTGTCAGATTAAAGCTCTAATACCAGGGATGAACACTAGAGGTCCTCATAAAATAAGGAATCGTTTGACCTCTAATGCTATTTAGCTCATTGTCAGTGTATAGGAATGACAATAATCCATAGAATCAGTTGATATATACTGTACTGTCAGTGTACATAATTGTTTTGTATAGGTGCTTAAAGAGCATTAAAATCTTTTTTTAATCTTTTAAGGAAAAATTATATGATTTATATACATATATAGACTCTCACTGATAGAACAAAAAATCTTATAAGTATGACACTATACTGCTCAGTTCACTTAATTAGAATGAGAAACAAATACATCAACTAAGTTAATATGTATTTATTTTTAATATATTTGTTTATAATTATTTCACAGATGCTTATAGATCATTAAAATAATATTTAAAAATGGTTGTAGATCATAAAACATGGTAACTATTTAAAATAGGGTCTCTTTTGTTAACAATGGTTAATGAACTTACAAACATGAACGAACAATGAACAATTTATTTGTACTCGATTTTCTTCAAACTTCATCAGAATAATGTAAAAACACGGCCGATGAGAGTCTGTAAAGGCGTCCCTGATGCATCAAATGCTGTTGCCATGGCAAATAAATAAAAATAAAAAATACATTCAAATATTTGTTTCCTGTGTTTTTGAGGCAGATAGCGTGCTTAGAATTTCATTTTCCATTTTCAATGATTTATTATATATTTAAAGTGCAGCATCCTAACTCTTTGAAACTTTTTTCATACAAATAACTATTCATTCTGATCAAACACAGTTCATTTCATAATTATACAAAACTCCACAACTGAAAGAAAATAAAAAAAAAAAACATATCTGATCTCACTCTGCTCTGCTCTCTATGTGTGTGTTTGTGTGGTAAGTGGCTGAGTGTAAGGAGGGGGGATGGGTGGTAAGAGAAAGAGTCAGAGAGGAGGAGAGACAGTTAGGGTTAGTCCAAAGGGTTACTGTGAATGCATGTGCCAACTGGGCACCGTTTTCCTGATGCTATCGGGATGGCGACTGCACAGTCGGCGAGGGCCCGGTCATCGCTGCTTGCAGCTTTAATTTTTTTGTTGAAACTATTAATTGCGAAGCATACAAATATGCGGAGTACATGTGATTCTTACCTGACACCAGTGGAATAAGGACATAAAGCTCTCAACGATGGAAAGGGAAAGCTGTCGTCTCCACTTGCGTTTGCAGACAGAGGGCAGAGAGAGCAGTTGCTGTGCGGTGGCTCTTTTGCAGGGCTCGGGGTTTAGCATAAGCTTTAGTATATATTGCATGTCTTCTGAAAGTGCTGAAACACACATAAACACATATTTTAGCACATAGGGCTAAACTATTTGAGTGAATATTTATTTACAGTTTTTTTTTTGGCAAAAACTTAATACAGCTTGAGTTTTAATTGTAATGTATGCAAACAATATAAAACTTCCTGTTTCCCTTTTTGCCATAAAATTATTGCTCTGCCATGGCTAAACCATTTAATATATCAATGCTCACATAAATCCACTATGACTATAATAAATCTGCTATTTAACAGTACACTGCGTGCTAGTGTTGTTCTTGGTCCTAAAATATGTACCTGACACAAATCGACCTAAATAACTTCCTACCCAAACCTAATGTTTGTGAAATTAATTTGTAAAAAAAAGAAAAACCTGGTCCAAGACAGACCCAATAAAATTAGACGAGACCGACTCAATAGCACTTTTTCTGACCTGACTGGACGTTAATGTAGAAAGCAGGAATATGCTTTTCTTGGATTTTCAAAAACTATTTTATATGAGAAAACACATGCACATACAAAAACATAGTTAGATTTTTTGTTGTTGTTGTTAACCCTTATGTGTTGTTAGGGACGTTTTCGTCCACTGAGGGGTGCTGTTGAGTCTTAATTTGGCCACAACTTTTTCTCTGTTAAAGCAAATGGAATGATTTTTGGTGACTAATCTTATTTTGATACATATTTTGGGAAAATACTTTGAAATTTTTCAAAAACTCAACAGTTCACTGTGGGCAAATTTACTACCCTTTCGTTATGTTTCGTGGCTGAAAACAGCCACTACTTTAAACTGCTGTAAAAATGTATCAGATAAATATTTTTTCAATTTTTTTTTGCATAAATCTATTAATCAACCTCAGTCCTGCTCAAAAATACTAAATGTTTAAAAAAAATCAGGATTTTAACTCTTTAATTGCCAAATTCCTAAATGATGTCACAGATTTTGGGAAAAAAAAAACACAAAATTACTAATTTTCAATATAAAAGGTAATTGTGGCCTGGATTTTTTTTTTACCTTTTTAACAGTCTTGGACATGTGAAAGATTAGTAAGAACATTGGCTTTCATGCATTGTTAGTTTTGGGGCAGCATCAGATTTTCTTTTTTTCTCCCTCATTTATTGTTTGTGGCTGTTTTTGCCCCATTGACTTCCATTATAACCACATTTTTTGATTGCAAAGCCATGACACCATATAATGCTGAATTATTGATTGTTTGTGGTTTTCCCTGTTGGGAAGGGGTCAAATTTGTAAAATGTACTGTTGATTATCAGTTGGCCCCATTAACCCTTTAGATAGGCCTTTGCAAAAAAAAGCTTAGTTTTACATAGAGTTCTATGGAGTATAACAGCATATTATAGTGTATGTGTGTGTGAGCGTGTGTGAGTGTGTGAAAGTGAGTGAAAGTGAGTGAAAGTGTGTGAAAGTGTGTGAAAGTGTGTGAAAGTGTGTGAAAGTGTGTGAAAGTGTGAGAGAGACCTTTGTGCACCTTGATACCCCTGAGAAAATCTAAATAAGCACCTCAGCTCTCAGAACGACATGGAGTAAACAAAAATAAAGAAAGTATATTTATGTATTTGTTTACCATATAGTTCTGAGAGCTGAAGTGCTTTTTTTTATTTTCTGAGATGTATCAAGGTGCACAGAGGTCTCTCTCACACTCACAGACACTCACACACACTCATACACTCGCACACACTTTCACACACTCACACACGCTCACACACACATACATACACGCACACTATAATATGCCGTTATACTCCATAGAACTCTATGTAAAACTAAGCTTTTTTTTGCAAAGGCCTATCTAAAGGGTTAATGGGGCCAACTGATAATCAACAGTACATTTTACAAATTTGACCCCTTCCCAACAGGGAAAACCACAAACAATCAAGAATTCAGCATTATATGGTGTCATGGCTTTGCAATCAAAAAATGTGGTTATAATGGAAGTCAATGGGGCAAAAACAGCCACAAACAATAAATGAGGGAGAAAAAAAGAAAATCTGATGCTGCGCCAAAACTAACAATGCATGAAAGCCAATGTTCTTACTAATCTTTCACATGTCCAAGACTGTTAAAAAGGTAAAAAAAAAATCCAGGCCACAATTACCTTTTATATTGAAAATTAGTAATTTTGTGTTTTTTTTTCCCCAAAATCTGTGACATCATTTAGGAATTTGGCAATTAAAGAGTTAAAATCCTGATTTTTTTTTAAACATTTAGTATTTTTGAGCAGGACTGAGGTTGATTAATAGATTTATGCAAAAAAATTTGAAAAAAATATTTATCTGATACATTTTTACAGCAGTTTAAAGTAGTGGCTGTTTTCAGCCACGAAACATAACGAAAGGTTGTAAATTGAAACAATGCACAAGAGTTAATTTGATTTAGTTAATTTAATATGCATCAACTGATAATTGATATCTGCCAACAGTAAATAGTTTGTCCACTTGAGTGAGCAATTCCAAGCAGATAAATCGCTCATAAGCTGTATGTTGCATCTCAAAATTTATATTTATATTAATATTGAGACAAATTCCCACTCTCATTCTTCTGAATGCTTTGAGTAATGCAGAGTGCAGGTTATATGGATCACACACCAATTTCCTGGAAGGCTTAGAATTTTACACACTAAAGCATGGATACAGGACAGAAAAGAAGAGGGATATCACTGTCTAATAAAATTATATAAGATAATTTTAATTCTGTTAAACACACAATAGGAATAAATGAAAGTTGAATTTAGGTCTTTGGTTCATTCAGTAAAAGGACATTTATTTTAATTAACCCAAGATCTCACTCAAGAATAAGTCTTGTTTTTATGATAACCTATCAACTTTATACACCATTCTAATTTGTATTAAAGCCTCATGTTGGTTACATCATGTTGGTTCATCTAGCCAGAGGAGAATGGGACACCTGAATGAGCTTGGTTTCTCCCATAGTTTTGTCCTCCATTTTTGTCACTGATGGAGTTTGGGTTCCTTGCCTCTGTCACCTTTGACTTGCTTAGTTGGGGACACTTCATTTTTGGCAATACTGTACTTGATTATACATAAACAGTTATATATATATATATACAGATTATACATATACTTAAACTTATTTACAGAGCGCATTTCTATGTTGGTACCCCTGTTTATATAGTTATATTGTTAGGAAGATACAAAAATAAATCTGGTTTAAATGAGTTAAACATATCTTTTAAATATTTTAAGCATTTCACTTAGCTACATGTGATAATACTGTACAGTACCATTAGTGAATTCTGCCGGTAAGTGACCCATTCTGAGCTGCTGCCAGTCATCTCCTCCTTTAGGAACCTCAATGTTACAGGCCAACTCCAGGATAGAAACACCCAAACTAAAAGTGAAGAAAATAAAGACATCTCTTCATACAAATCACAATGAAACTGATTTGGTTACCACAATTCCAGAAACGATTTGTGAAATGCCATAAAATTTAAGAATATGTAATTTGTTCACTCTCTTTAACTTTTATTAAATTGACTAAAGTAAAAAGAAAAACATTTACATTTTGTAATTTAGCAGACGCTTTTATCCAAAGCGACTTACAAAGGAGGACAATGGAAGAAATCTAAATCAAAAGAGCAATGATAATCAAGTGCATAGTTAGCATAATCCAACAAATTTTGATTTTGAGTCAGAGCCATGTTTATCACTGTGTCAAATCATCTTTCCTTTTAATCATCTGGGAATTAAGGATGCTAATTTTTAAAACTTTGCCAGCCAAATTTTTGCCCTTTCTTGAATGACGTAAGACTTCAGCTGCTCAACAGTCCATAGCTGTTGTCGTCTGATTATCCTTCATGTTTGCTTTTGTACCTTCACTGATCTTTGTCTTTGGGACTGGCCATTTTTCCACAAAAACAAGCTGAAATGTGGACTCATTTGACCACAGCACAATTTTCACTGTCTTTTGGACAATGAGCTTGGGCCCAGAAAACTCATTGGCATCTTTGCCTGGAACTAATGTATAGATTTCTCCATGTGTAACAGAGATTCAAGTTGCATTTCTTGATGCAGCTGCAGACTGTGTTAAGTGACAACAGTTTTCCATAGTACTTCTGAGCTTATGTGACTATATTTCACGCAGTAGTGACGGTTTCTCATGAAATGCCAAATAAATCTGAGGGCTCAGAGGTCACACACATTTAGCTGAGGTGTCCTGCCTTTCCCTTGCCCCACGCATACTGAGATTTCTCTGGATTCCCTAAATCTTTTCACAAAATTATGTATGGTACTCGGTGAAAGACCTAAATTCTTTGCAGTTTTGCTTTTATAAATGTTTTTTGATTTTTGATTTGTCTCTTATGAAATTTAGCACAAAGTGGTGAGCCACGATCCAGCTTTGGTGGCAAAGATAGGATGCTCCATATAAACCCAATCATGATACCCTGACCTATTACAGATTCACCTGCTTATCGTGGACTCTTCCAAAACAGTTTAACTTGTATATTCTGTAACCTTTTCAATTTTATTATGCCTCTGTCCTAGACCTGTCACGATTATTAAATAATCGTTTGATCGCGATTAATTGGTCTAATCGCGGTCATAACAGATGATCGTTATTATTGCCCACTATTAGAAGACACAAGGGGGCGCTGTAGTACCTGCAGCACTCTACTTCTACCGGTCTCCCTCTGAACTCATTACGCTGAGCAATTAGGAGCATTACTTTCAAATGATATGGCCCTGTTGGTTTCTCCATCATTTTGAGTTAGAGCAGCCCAGTTATTTAACAAAGATGGATTTAGTTTCGAAGCCGAAAACGACAGCGCCGATCTGGGCACATTTTGGTTTTACACCCGATGATCAAGGACAGCCAAAAGACGTTGACACGGCAGTGTGTCGAATTTGTAGGAGAGAAATACCAGCGAAAGCTGCCAACACCACAAATCTTAGGAATCACCTGAAAGCACATCACCCAACAGAGTTCGCCGAAGTTTTGAAGTCATCCACAGCCGCTCATACTTCCAGTCAGGTGACAATAGCGCAAGCCTTCGAACGGGTAACAAAATATAAACGCGACAGTATGAAATGGCGCACGCTGACCAACAGTGTCACGAGATACATCGCTAAGGAAATGCAGCCTTTTAATACTGTGGAGAAACCAGCATTTAAAGAAATGCTTTACAACTTTGACAAGCAATATGAATTGCCAGGGAAAACGTACACTTCCAAAACAGCAATTTGTAAAATATATTTATATTTTACTTTAGTTTGAGATATTGACACGACAGTCCTTTTTGTGTTATGGTAACTTTATGGTGATTGTTTCTATTATTTATACTTTCATATACATTTACATTTTTTCTTTAAATGTACACATTTCTGAAAGATACATATTTTTAATTTAATAAATTACTTTAATACTTAAAGGCTTTAAGTGTATTAATGTGTTATTGCAAGTGACTATTTACAAGGGATTCAATTAAATAATCACAACAATTTGTATGACAATTAATCGACAAAGCCCTAAAACAGGCAATTAATCGTCAAAGCCCTAAAACAGACAATTAATCGTCATGATCGCAATTATTTATTGGACAATTAATCGTCAGCCAAATTTCATAATCGTGACAGCCCTACTCTGTCCCAACTTTTGTGGAGTGTGTTACAGCCATCAAAATTAAAAATTGTTTATATTTACAAAATACATTTAAATTAATCATTGAAAACAATGGAAAGCTTTTAATTGTACTTTTGTCAATTAAATGAAGGTTAAATATAGTTAACAAACCACAAATTCTTGATTGCATTTTACAAACGTTCCAACTTTTCTGGAATTGGGGTTGTATAAATAAGCATAACATTCACTAACCTAAAGATATCCGCAGCAGTTCCATACTGTCCTCTCAATAGTTCAGGGGCCATATATCTGGGGTCTCCTTCCTGTAAATCAGCCTCCTCTGTCTTCATTTCTCTCTTTCCCTCTATAACTTGTTTGTGGGCATCTGTAGGAAGCTTTATCAACAAGCCAAAATCTCCAAGCTTGAGCCGTCCAGACTTTGTAATGAAAATATTTGCTGGTTTGATGTCCAGGTGGGCAAACCCATGAGCATGCAAATGGTCAAGTGCTGAGAGCATGTCACACAGGTATGTCCAGGCACTTGTCTCACCTAGCACAACACACAAACTTTGCTTCAGTAACATGATCATAAAAAAATAAACAGTTTTTTATGTGGCGTGTGCTGTTTACCAGTGTGGAAAGGCGTTTCTTCAGCATATAGCAGTAAGCTGGTACAGCAGAGTTCAGTCTGGATGTAGAGGTGACCAGCCTCCTCCCAAGCTGCAATAAAGCCCAACACATAAGGGTGTGGGTGCAGTCCCTCATGATTCCAAGCCTCAGCAATGCTTCTAGCTCGTTCCACCTCACCACGGAAACGCTGCACTGAACGTTTGACAGCATACTGACAGCCGTCCACAAGACTCACCACCTGACAGACATGAAGATCGCAGTATCATTAGTGAATTTGTTGATGATTTTGAAATTACTTTATCTTAAAAAAAATAAAAATAATAAAATCACCATTATCTATGTATCATTTTTCATGTCTGTAGTTCACATTTACTTAAATCAAGTCTAGTTAGCATTTTGAAATATAAATACTTCAGTTACACCAATTTTGTCAAAAAATGCCCAGACATGGCTAATAAAAAAAAAATCAATGGAAATATAAAGGATGGTAGGTGTAATGGTAGCCATATATGCATGTCTCACCTTGAAAACTTCACCAAAGGAACCTCGTCCAATTAGGCCCAGGTTGGTAAAGCACTGGTCGAAAAAGGTGTGGGGTCGGGATGGGTTGTACACAGAGCAAGGAGGGGGTGACTCAATGAGAGAGCGTGACAGGGGCGTCCACGGAGTGGGACGATGGTGGAAGACTCGACTGAGCGGAGGGCATCCTTTAGATGGAGGCCGTGGTGGTAAAGAATGAGATAATGTCCGTGAAGGAGACAGGGAGGAAGATGATGAGGAAGAGAAGGGAGGTCTCCGTTTCTTAAGTGAAAAGGACTGCTGGGCATGAGAAAAATGGGTGGGTAGAGGGAGAGGGGTGCCGAATACTGATGTCTGATGAGGAGCCGACATAGGAAATACAGTCAGTTCTTCTAAAGTTTTTGCACTATCAACTAATTTTTAGAAGACATTTCAGTTTAATGAACTCTGAATGGCTCGCTGATGCTCCACATCAATATGCACTAACCTATAACAGAACACAAGACGGTGTGTTAATCAGTATGACATAAAATGTAAAAAAACAAGAGAACAGTGCCAAAACAAAGTATACACCCAGCATTAATCATTAGAAAAACGAAAAAGTTAGCAAAAATGTATTTGTCTTGATGATAACCATAATGGTTAACATTTACCAATTATAGTTTTATTCATGGGTACCAAAGACGTCACTTCCGCTATGCTCGCCGCCATATTTGTGTCCGATATGACAACAGACACAGCGCATCTCAATGAGATTTAATGATAAATTGAAATAAGAAATTACTTTTTACTACTACTTCCCACACTGTGTATTTGACTTGATTGTTTAGGACAAAAAGTGTAAATTGTTGTGAACGTAGTCGCTCGATGAAGGCTTTAAGACCTTAAGGAATCCTCTGCCAGCTGGTCACTAACTTACTTCGCAGCGAACGGGACTCGCGCTGACGGCACTAATTCCCACAGTCCGCGCTTAGATGTCGGCAAATTAGTTTTGGCGAATGCAAAAAAATGAGATTATTGAGCATAAGCCCAACATCCAGCAAGCCAAGAAAACATAAAATATACCTGAGGGAAGACGTCTTTCACGTCTTGTGTATTCCTAAAACTGGATCTCATTATTGAAGCACAAATTCAAGCACCAAAAGCATGAGATTTCTTTATTTAAAATATGCATTTTTATTCATTCAAGCTATATGGCTGCAATAACATTTTAGTTTAATTTAGTTTATTACACCACTTGTGCAGCCAGTCACAATTCACAATGGTACCATTTATTTGGGACGATGGTTTGTGTGTAACTTGTGTGCCATTTTTGTATGACAAATCATTTTTAGAGTAATTGTACATAAATAGTTTTAGCAAAACAAATATGATTATTTTTGAGAACCCTTTTACATGTATATACTTTACTGCAGGCGTTGCAATGACGAACGCTATGTAGTACAGTTTAGCGTTTATTATTCAATTTTTATAATTCACTAAACACTGCATAATCTAAAACTTGCTCTTAAGCCAAATGCACACTGAAACAAATAATTTACGGCATCTGGATGTACTGTAAGTCACTATTCTCTGCATTAGCACTGTTTTGAACTTGCTCTTTGAATGCTTTCTTGTTTACTAAATCTTTGGACTTACGAGTTGATCGGTTCAAAATGATGTAATCGCAAAAAAAATGTTTATTTTCATTTTAAGGCATTATTTTCGTTATAATGTACTGATTCACAATCTTAGTCAATATTTAATTATTATTCCAGTACTCTTATTGTGCCGGAAAAAAAACACCCTGCTTTGGAAAGCACCTGCGTGAATGACACCGGTACGCTATATGCATACCGACCCACTTCGAGCACTGCTGAGATCTAATAAAACTGTTGTTAGGTTTTTTTTCTGATGACTGTTTTTACAGCTAACTGAACAACATATCCCGGGCATATTATATAATTGATGTGAACAGTCTGGGAGTTTTGTTGATCTTCCTCTGGTAGTTGCGGCTGCTGTGACCATAGACTGAAACAGGTAGCGCGGACACAAAAATGGCGGCGATAAAGCACAGTGACGTCACGTGGTCCCTATGGATATTTACATTTACATAGAACACTAACACCAAAGTACATCTGAGAATATCAAACACATCATTTATCATCCATCATCGCAAACATCCTACGAACTAACAGTTAACATTAAATAATATTAAGAAAAATAAAACAGCACTTTGTGGTACAACTTACTGTATCCACTGTGTACATTATAACATGAGTAATCATTTAGTACAACATTTGAAATATTCAAAAACCTTTGCTAACGTACTGTACATCGACAACAGCCGATTGCATTCAGGCGTGCAAATAATACACATTTTCATCTAAAGCAGCTGTGATGAAATACGAGGAATTACTGTTTATTCAACAAGTAAAGTTAGCCCTAAAAACGTAACGTTATGTCACTTTTCCTTCAACGGGCACTTTCGCTACAAACACTCATACACCTATATTATGTTTAACAAATGTTATATACTTACATTATGCTCTGCTGCTTGTGTTCCGGTTGCTCAGATATTCTCTCTCTTTTTTTTTTTGTACTAATCACTCAACTACATTATTATTGATCATATTATTCGTGATATCTCGCGCCACACGCTTTCAAACACTTCAGGAGCGGGCAATGACGTAGCACAATGCGCGTTCTTGGTGCATTGTGGGATAGTGGAGAGTTGGGAAGGAGGTGAATGGTAACTACAGAACCGCTGAAATGGTGAGAAAAACAATACGTATATATTTTTTACTTTGTTGTAATGCGCTCCTTTTTATTTTTTAACCGTGGCTAAGCCGTGCTATTTAAGGTAAAATAAATTTAGTGTTTGTCGTTATGTTATTTCTGTTATTGTGAAATAAGTCGTAAGACGGGGAATAACTCACTGTAGTATATATAACGTTACTGTATATTATTTTTGTGACGATTCTGCAGTAATTTCTCGCTTTCAGTTTTATAATTCACTGTCGCTGTTTAAACGATATTTTACAGCCTAGCTGTGTTTGGATTAACCGTTACGGGTGTCAGATAGCTCAAGTTGCCTTTTGTAAACAAGGCCGCGGGTGAATATCAATTTGAGATTAATTTAGCTGGAAGTAAGAAGTTATAAAAGCGGTTACAGTTTTTTATTGGTCAATACAGCGCTCCAGCCGTGGTAAAATTCAAAGTATAGTAACAGCTATGTAGCCGACGCTGCAAACGTTGATGTTGAACGTTGAAATGTTGCATTCTGCTATCCTTATTGCTCCACTGTACCACACACACTACTTATTTGTAGGCTACAGTGTTTACACAACTATAAAATGTTATTTTGCCTTAAATGCCAGTTTGCATTGAGTGAAAATATCTTTGTTTTAATAGTACGTAGTGTAAATTGTTGTCAAATACTATTAAGTGTAAGTAGTGTTAAATGCTGCTTATACTTGTACAAATAGTAGTAGATTGATACTGTTTGCACCTTAGTGTATTTTAGTTTGTTGTAAAACAGTATGCAACAATATTTTATTCATATTCAGTGTGTGTGATTATATTTATTATAATCATAAATGGATACTACCTTATTCATACCTCGTCCCTTTCTCTAAAGCCCACCCCTACACTTTCTCCTAACCCTAAGCATATAGAGGGTTTGCAATTACATCACAATTTGGTCAGTTACCTGGATGCGTGGCCATATTGGAGATACTTAGATCTAAACAACAGCATGGATTGCACGGTTAATGTAGTACTGAATATATTGTTCTGCTAATTTATGCTGTCTAAACCACAGAAAAAATGTGTGGAAGCTAGACCTGTCACGATTATTAAATAATCGTTTGATCGCGATTAATTGGTCTAATCGCGGTCATAACAGATGATCGTTATTATTGCCCACTATTAGAAGACACAAGGGGGTGCTGTAGTACCTGCAGCACTCTACTTCTACCGGTCTCCCTCTGAACTCATTACGCTGAGCAATTACGAGCATTACTTTCAAATGATATGGCCCTGTTGGTTTCTCCATCATTTTGAGTTAGAGCAGCCCAGTTATTTAACAAAGATGGATTTAGTTTCGAAGCCGAAAACGACAGCGCCGATCTGGGCACATTTTGGTTTTACACCCGATGATCAAGGACAGCCAAAAGACGTTGACACGGCAGTGTGTCGAATTTGTAGGAGAGAAATACCAGCGAAAGCTGCCAACACCACAAATCTTAGGAATCACCTGAAAGCACATCACCCAACAGAGTTCGCCGAAGTTTTGAAGTCATCCACAGCCGCTCATACTTCCAGTCAGGTGACAATAGCGCAAGCCTTCGAACGGGTAACAAAATATAAACGCGACAGTATGAAATGGCGCACGCTGACCAACAGTGTCACGAGATACATCGCTAAGGAAATGCAGCCTTTTAATACTGTGGAGAAACCAGCATTTAAAGAAATGCTTTACAACTTTGACAAGCAATATGAATTGCCAGGGAAAACGTACACTTCCAAAACAGCAATTTGTAAAATATATTTATATTTTACTTTAGTTTGAGATATTGACACGACAGTCCTTTTTGTGTTATGGTAACTTTATGGTGATTGTTTCTATTATTTATACTTTCATATACATTTACATTTTTTCTTTAAATGTACACATTTCTGAAAGATACATATTTTTAATTTAATAAATTACTTTAATACTTAAAGGCTTTAAGTGTATTAATGTGTTATTGCAAGTGACTATTTACAAGGGATTCAATTAAATAATCACAACAATTTGTATGACAATTAATCGACAAAGCCCTAAAACAGGCAATTAATCGTCAAAGCCCTAAAACAGACAATTAATCGTCATGATCGCAATTATTTATTGGACAATTAATCGTCAGCCAAATTTCATAATCGTGACAGCCCTAGTGGAAGCTGCTAAATTATATAAAGAAGGACTAAGCAGGAAAGGGAAAGCAGGAAACTAAACTTAATAGGTGGTAAAGATATGTAGGAGCAGTATTATTTAAGATATAAGCCTAATATTTCACCCACCTAACTAATCTTCATGCCACTCTCTAGGATGTATTCTTAATGATCAGGCGTCACAAAACCACAATCTTCACAGACGCCAAAGAATCCACGACTGTCTATGAGTTGAAACGCATTGTGGAGGGCATCCTGAAAAGGTCCCCCGAGGAACAGAGACTATACAAGGTTTGGACTCATTGTTATGATATTTACATTAACCTTCAAGTATGGTAGAGCGACTGAAGAAAAAGGTGTCTCTGTATTAATTATGATGTTATGTGTTTCAGGATGAGCAACCTCTAGAAGACAGTAAGACATTAGGAGACTGCGGCTTCACGAATCAGACAGCCAGACCACAGGCTCCTGCAACCATAGGACTGGCGTTTCGTATCAATGGTGTGTGTCACAAACTATAGAACTTCCAAACAAGCTCATATTCGGTCCCCATCTTAACAAACATCAATCTCTTTTAAATGACAATATAAATAAAATGTTTTTAGTCTGGTCGCAATAATTACTTTAAATAAATTTATTGTACCGTATTTGGACATACACTCTAAAAAATGCTGGGTTAAAAACAACCTAACTTGGGTTATTTGACAACCCAGCGCTGGGTAAATATTGGACAGAACACATGCTGGGTTATTTTGACCCAGCTGGTTGTTTTATCTAAGTCAACTACATTTAAGAATTATTATATTGCTGGCTTAAAATGGGCTAGAAATTACAAATCACACACAGATTTATAGAGGCAACAGCAATAATCAAAAGATGAACATTTATTAATAAGAGTTTACAATATTACATACCATTAAACTCTTTTAACAATCATTTTAGTAATCAAAAATGTAGCATTTAAAAGTAGCATTTTAATTTAAGTATTTTCAGCCATTCTCTGTAATCACTTTTCACTGAAATAGTGCTAATTCTCGCGCCGAGGTGTCGCTGAAATCTGAGCTGTTGATGGGCTCAACTCAATCTCAACGGTTGGGTAGAAAAAATAACCCAGTAATAAAAATTACCCATCATTACCCAAAACTATCCAGAACCTGGGTAAAAAAAAAATAAATAAATAACCCAACAAGCTGAACCCAGCATTTGGGTAAAAACCCCCCAGCATTTTTAGAGTGCAAAAAAACTACCCAGCACCTGGGTAAAAATATTGAAAACAACCCCCAATAAAATGACCCAACAGGCTGAACCCAGCATGAACCCAGTGTAACCTTGATCATTTTGCATACTTCAGTAGACCATTTTCTTAAGTCACACAATTATGCTAAGTGTAAGTACTGACTTACTTAAGTGGCTTACTGATCTAACTAAGAGCCCTCCTAAGATATTTTGGTTTCTAGATATGACTTGGGTACCTTGTTCAATGTAAGTATATGGGAATTTGATGCAGTGAGTAGTTCCAGTGTACCCAAGAGTGAGTAGTATCCAGCAGGCCATGTAATGTCAAAATGGATGACCAGCTTTAAGTAGACATTTTTCTGGATCACTGACATGGTGTGTTTTAACAATCATATTGTACAATTGTGTAAAAACACCCCAATAATTCTGTTTTCCCCTGCCATCCCACCACAGATGATGCATTTGAGCCCCTGCAGGTGGAACCCTTTTCCAGCCCTCCTGAACTTCCTGATGTTATGAAGCCACAGGACTCTGGCAGTACAGCCAATGAACAGTCGGTGCAGTGAGCTGCACCCTAATGACTAGAGTTACAGAAGTGTACTAGAGCTGAGCTAGATGGAGACTGATGCATACCGTGAAGATGCTGCAAAAGAACATTTGAAGTCTGGCTGCCACTCACCGCTGAAGCCAGTTATAAATGTCCAGAGAATTACTAACGAATAAGATTATTGTTATTTATGTTTACTTTATTATCTGGACTGACTCACATTTTCTTCTCAATTGATTGACCTCATTTTGTACATGTTTCTTGTTTGTTTGTTTTTTTTGACTAAATGACACATTTAAAAATGAGACTGTTTTCCTCATTTGTTAGAAAAAGAATTGTGGTTTAATAGCACAAATGTCACATGGGGCGAGCAAGCTTGGTGAACAGGTTTGAAATGCAAATATGCATGTTATCAGTTTCAAACATGAATATGTGCAGAAAACCTGTTATCGTGCTGTCTTTTGATGAAGATGGCTTGACATTTTTGTTTATTCTCTTGCTGTAGACCTCTAGTGCATATGTATACCTTTTCTTGCTTCTGTTGGTGGTGGTTTGTACTTGCATTGCATTTGCATTCAGACCAAAGCATACTTGCGGTTGTGTAACAACACTTGTTTTAGTAACATTCACCACTGTGTGCACTTTTGATGGTTTCATTACATAACTACCAGAAAGAAAATGTTCTTAGACCAATGGTCTTTAAGACTGCAAACTAAAAACAAGGCCAAAACATGTATGTGTTGTATGTTTTTATTTATTTATTTAATGTAGTGGAATATGTTTCTTAGCGAATGTACATACTAACAGCTTTATAGTGAGGTAAATAAATAGTAGTTGTAGTTTTAGTTTTAAAGTGTAAACTTGTTTGCCCTACAAACTAGCACTGTGTTTGTACTAAATGGCTACCATATAGTTTGTTCTTTATATTACTCTCAAGTTTAAAAATAATAATAAGAGCATGTTACATGCTACAAAAAGTACTATCCTTACCTTAATCAGACCAGCTGTTAAATAGATGTTATACTAAGCCAATAACTTTGTACTAAATGATGACTAATTATTTGTCGTACAGTGTGGGAAAAAAAACTTCTCACATCTGTTGGCACGGAGAAGGACGCATCCTGTTGTTTTTTTTTTTTTTTTTTACCTCTTAGGCATCCAAGTTTCATTTCATACGGTACATATTTTATTATTGTGATCACTCAGCAGTCGTTATCAACATTATGAACTACAAATGCGCACTTTTCAATCCCAAATATGGGCTGGAAATGTAACTAGATCCGCCCCTCCGAACCGTTACGTCCTCTAGAATAAGAAAACCGCACAGTCCGAAGAGGACAACTCCCAGCTTGGAAACTTCGGGGCGAACAGGAAAAATACATTACCAGACGTATTTCTCAGATATAAACGCTCTTCCATTCACCGGGACGTTATACTGATTTGATTTTTCTATTTATTTTATTATTTTCCTGCCTATTTATTTATTTTTTTAAACTGATGGACGATTTAGGTATGTAATGTCTAATTCTTTATGACACGTTTCCTACATATTCCTTGAATACTTCACTGCACTTAGGCATAAAGCCAATGAAACTGATAAATAGGGAGAGGGAAAAGCTTGAGAAAGGGCGTCGTTTTGTTTTCGGCGAGAACATTTCTGAAAACGAATTCACATAACATTAGATAAACTCGAGATAAAGATTAGCCAAATGGAGACGGATCCAAACTCCTGCCTGCAGTTTGCAAACAGAAACGCACATCAGTCCGAAAGAATTGAATAATAGGTATGTCCACATTGATATAGGCAGTTTTCAAAGGGTTAAGTATGTTTAAAACGTCTTGAGATTGGGCATTTTATATCAGCCCACATCTGCCCACATCTGGTAACGTTTGAGGACTATATAAAGACATAATGGATCCTGTGAAGAAACCCGCCCTTTCACTTACTTGACAAACTTGTTGTAAAATGGCCACTACAAAGCTTTAATTTGGATAATTCATTCTGAGGATTGAAAATGTTTGTTCTGTTCAAATTTAGATGTAAACAAAACGTATATAGTAATATAATGTCGTGTTATTCAAAGTAGCCTACAGTTAAATATCATGATACATGAGTATGCCAACCATTATGCTCCTACTACTATTAATGCTATATTTTCATAACATTGACATCTGATGCTACTGGCACTACATACTACTACAGCATTTTTTCCCTTACAAATTTTAATAATTACAAAGTGCTTAGCACTTACAGTTCAAATTGTAAGGTTAAATATAACATGACTGATTTATGGTTTAAATAGCTTCCACTCTTGTGTTTGTAGAGCTTTTGAAGGTTATTTGTTAGAGCATACCGCATGAGTGTAGAGTGGGTTGCTTTGTGGCAGAATAAAGCCAAGCCAAACAGACATGCAACACTAAATATGGTTAGAATTTCCAGAGAGAAGAATTTTAGCTCCTTATATGAGCACAGTGCAAAAACCGTCTGGATTAGGATGAGCTGTTGAACTGGGTGATGAAATAACTTCTATGGACTAAGTTAATCCGGGGTGATCTAATGTGTTTTGTTAGCCCACTTTTTAGGGACCCACAAACAAGTGTTCTGGAAAAATACACTCATCTTCTTGACAGAGATAAAAACAGAAATAGTGGGAAAAAAGGTTAAAGACTTTACTTTTATATAATAGTTAGTGATAAGAAATATTATTAAATATGTACATTCAGGGGCACAACTAGCAAATTGTTAGCCATTTGTTTATATGTAACACTGTTGCTATGACCTTAGTGTAGGGTCAGAAATGACAAAAATGCCCCAGGTATTTTATTTGTAATTGATACAACACTGTATAATAGTTATGATTTTATTGTCTCAGTGTTAAGTACTGAATGTTTATTAATAGACTAAAGGTAGTAATAGTAGATTTAGTGTATAGTATATTTCATACTAATAGTATACAACACTATATATAGTTTTGATTTCAGTGTCTCTGTGTTGAGTGTTGAATGTGTTCTAATAGCATGAAGTGTTTGCATTTAGAAAACAATAAAGGAAATAATTCCATTGCATTAAAATCTACAGTGCTGTTAGAGCAGTGTTTCTTAACATTCAGAGAACACTGGCACTAAAAGCAATATTTTTAAAAAGAGGGCATTCAGGTGTTTTGGGGACATTTGTTTAAAGCAAGTTTACATAATAATAACAACAACAACACAATACAGTCGTGGCCAAAAGTTTTGAGAATGACACAAATATTAGTTTTCACAAAGTTTGCTGCTAAATTGCTTTTAGATTTTTTTTTCAGTTGTTTCTGTGATGTACTGAAATCTAATTACAAGCACTTTATATGTTTCAAAGGCTTTTATCGACAATTACATGACATTTATGCAAAGAGTCAATATTTGCAGTGTTGGCCCTTCTTTTTCAGGACCTCTGCAATTCGACTGGGCATGCTCTCAATCAACTTCTGGGCCAAATCCTGACTGATAGCAACCCATTCTTTCATAATCACTTCTTGGAGTTTGTCAGAATTAGTGGGTTTTCGTTTGTCCACCCGCCTCTTGAGGATTGACCACAAGTTCTCAATGGGATTAAGATCTGGAGAGTTTCCAGGCCATGGACCCAAAATTTCAACGTTTTGGTCCCAGAGCCACTTAGTTATCACTTTTGCCTTATGGCACGGTGCTCCATCGTGCTGGAAAATGCATTGTTCTTGACCAAACTGTTGTTGGATTGTTGGAAGAAGTTGCTGTTGGAGGGTGTTTTGGTACCATTCTTTATTCATGGCTGTGTTTTTGGGCAAAATTGTGAGTGAGCCCACTCCCTTGGATGAGAAGCAACCCCACACATGAATGGTCTCAGGATGCTTTACTGTTGGCATGACACAGGACTGATGGTAGCGCTCACCTTTTCTTCTCCGGACAAGCCTTTTTCCAGATGCCCCAAACAATCGGAAAGAGGCTTCATCGGAGAATATGACTTTGCCCCAGTCATCAGCAGTCCATTCGCCATACTTTTTGCAGAAGATCAATCTGTCCCTGATGTTTTTTTTTGGAGAGAAGTGGCTTCTTTGCTGCCCTTCTTGACACCAGGCCATCTTCCAAAAGTCTTTGCCTCACTGTGCGTGCAGATGTGCTCACGCCTGCCTGCTGCCATTCCTGAGCAAGCTCTGCACTGGTGGCACTCCGATCCCGCAGCTGAATCCTCTTTAGGAGATGATCCTGGCACTTGCTGGACTTTCTTTGACGCTCTGAAGCCTTCTTAAGAAGAATTGAACCTCTTTCCTTGAAGTTCTTGATGATCCTATAAATTGTTGATTTAGGTGCAATCTTAGTAGCCACAATATAATTGCCTGTGAAGCCATTTTTATGCAACGCAATGATGGCTGCACGCGTTTCTTTGCAGGTCACCATGGTTAACAATGGAAGAACAATGATTTCAAGCATCACCCTCCTTTTAACATGTCAAGTCTGCCATTCTAACCCAATCAGTCTGACATAATGATCTCCAGCCTTGTGCTCGTCAACATTCTCACCTGAGTTAACAAGACGATTACTGAAATGATCTCAGCAGGTCATTTAATGACAACAATGAAATGCAGTGGAAAGTTTTTTTCGGGATTAAGTTCATTTTCATGGCAAAGAAGGACTATGCAATTCATCTGATCACTCTTCATAACATTCTGGAGTATATGCAAATTGCTATTAAAAAACTTAAGCAGCAACTTTTCCAATTTCCAATATTTATGTAATTCTCAAAACTTTTGGCCATGACTGTACATATTTTCATATGTGTTTTTGTTGTAGTTTAATTTCTCATTATACAGTAAAGAGATAACTATAACATAATGCTATCAACACTGTACCATCCACTGTTTCCTTTTTGTGGTTTCTATGTGGAAGGAATTTTGCTGGCCTCAGGAAGAAAATAACACCACCATTTTTGGAGCATTCCAGGATATACAAATTGTACAAGCACACCCATATTCATGCTCACTGGACACACTTTGGTTTTTCTGCCTCTGTGATGTACAAGCAGGCTGCTGGTTGTAGTTTTTGCTTTGCTAGCTGATGTGTGTACGTCTATGTTCTCTTAGCCTGTCTGTCTCTCTTCAGGAGTGTGTGATACATCCGACTACCCTCTCAGTCCCCGTATTGTTATGTTTGGTACGTAGATTTCTGTCTGTCTGTTTGTCCACCAGTTGATGTGTATGTTCAGTGTTTTTGACCGATATTCCGTGATTATTTTCCTTCCTTTATTTAAATAAATTTCATTTTTGGCCTAGCTTTAAGTATAACACATTTACAACATTTTGCTTTGCATGTTTTATTTTTGCTTTGTATTGCTATAGTACACTGAACCACCATACAAGCTTGATACAACTGATACGCATGAGATGACTTTTCTGTATGCATGAAATCTCGACTTGACCTTCCATTTTCAACTATTTAGATTTTAGACAGACTCGAGTTTAAAAAAAGACAAAAACTGTACTAAAAGACTAACTGTACTAACAGCTGTTTTTTTTATTTAAAGATTTATTTTTGAATTTATTGTGATAGGACAGATTAAAAATGACAGGAAGCAAAGTGGGAGAGAAATAGGGGGCAGGATCAGGAAAGGTCCTCTAGTCGGGATTCAAACACGGGATGCCCAGAGTGCAATGGTGCTGTCGACACGCTATCGGCGCCAACCTAATAGCTGTTTAACTTCTAAAGTAAAATAACTATAGTGGTGCTATCATTGTACATTTCTGGGTTCTTAATATTTTTGGCCCTGTAATTACAGTTGCAGTGGCCCCAAAAATATTTGGTTTGCTTTTTAATATGAAGCAATCAATGTTTTGTTCAAAGACAAAGTTCAGAAACAGTGCTTACTGATATAGAGATGGAAAGTTGGAAAAATGTAAAAAAAAAAAAAAACACAACATACTTGAACCCCTTTGTAATGTGCTCATAAAGCTGTTAAAATAAAAAATAAAAAAAATATTCAGCAGATACTTTTTTCCAAAGATAAATGAGGATCATTATCAGAACAACAGAGGTGAAAGTCAGAAAAGACGGAAATTAACAATAAGGCACATCTTGTTGAAAGATGTGATATGAGTCTCCTTTGATTGATTGAAGACCAGATGCATTGTCATATTCTGGATCATTTACATTAAAATGTATAAATTTAGGCACTTTTATCCAAAGCGACTCACGGAGATGACAATATTCATAGTTTACGATGACAGGTTTATTAAAAAGCTATATTTGTCACGATCTAGGCAGGAACAGACAAACAACGACGTAGTAAAAAGACGTACATTTAATAAATCCACAGGGAAACAGGCAGACACAGGAACACCAGGAGAATACATCAAAGACCGACAGCATTGAGGGGAAAACACACACACTAAATAGACAGACTGATTACACATCCAGGTGAGACAATGAGGGAGAAACCAAAAACACTATGAACTGCGGGGGAGAATGGGAGAAACCAACAAGAAAGTCCGGGGGTGTGACATTACCTCCCCCTCCCGGAAGGCGTGTCCTCACGCCGACAAACGGGAAACAGCAAACAGTCTCAGGAGGGGGTTTCGGCGGAGGACGGACTCCCGGGAGGAGGGCAAGAGATGGAGTCCAGGGTGGTGACTGAAGAGTCCATGGAGGTGATGACGGAGGGAGGAGCCAAGGAGGTGACAGGAATGGGCTGGAGCAGGAGGAGCCAGGTGGGACCCAGGCCGCAGCCAAGATGTATTTCCACGGTGGAGCCGATGGAGGGAGGAGCCATGGTGGAGGAGAGGCTGACGACTCCATGGGTCCGACCGACGGAGGCGGAGCAGATGGTGGGAGAGCCCGATGCGGAGACGGAAAGCTGAAGATCTTGGGTGACACCGCGGATCCGGAGGGCCAAGGTGGAACCCAAGGCTCTGGCGACCAAGGCGGAGATGGAGATCCGGAGGTCCGCGGCGGAGCCGGAGCGACAGAGGGCCGAGGCTGTGCCCGCGGGAGGGAGGAGGTCCAATGAGCCGGTGGGACGGAGCGACGAGGCACAGTCGGAGGAGTATAGTCCGGAGGCGAAGGTGGGGCGACGACTGACCAGGGCGGAGCCGGAGGGACGATGGAGCCCGGTGGAGCTGGTGGACCGATGGGCGACAGCGGAGACGAGGGAGCAGAGAGCCGGGGTGGAGCCGCAGGGTCGGAGGGCCGAGGCGGAGTCCAGGACTCTGAGGCTGGAGGCGATGGTGAGGGATCCTCCAGCCATGACACCGATGGAGATTGGCAGACCCACGGCGAACCCACCGCACAGATGGTGGGCTGAGGGTGAGCAAGGGGACAGACAGCAGACAACGGAGATTCATGAAGGCTGGGCGGAACCAGCGGTGACTCTGGACAGCTGGGCAGAACCAGCGGAGATTCAGGCTTAGGCAGAAGAGGGAGGGTGGGAGGGAAATCCAGGCAGATGGGTATTTCCGTGAAACAGTCAATTAATTCCCCAGAGTTGTGCTCTTGCTCACCCCCAGTGGCGGCGCAGTGGACGGGGCTCTCTACAGCTCTCTCTTGCTCCACGAAGCACTCCACCGTCGCGGATGTAATGGCCGGCTCATGCACCTGATCAGCAGTTTTGACCCCGTCGGCACTCCATACTGCTGTCGCTCCGGGCTCGGGCTTTCCGTCTATGTAGGGCTCATACTCCGCGGGTCGGGGTGGCTGGCTGGGCTCTGGGTCCGGAGTGGCACTGGCGAGATGCTCCTTGGAACAGGCGGGGAACGCGGGTCTGTTTCTCGCCAGTGTCCACTCCACAAATGCGGCGAAATCCGCTCGAGGGCCATCCTCGGACGACGGCGCTCTGCACGACGCGTTGAGGCTAGCGTCATAGAACGTACAGAGCGCGTCGTCCGGGTAGCTGGTGGTGTTTGCTACAAGCTGGAACATGAGAGTGTAACCCTCGAGCGGTAAATCCCCCTGCTTCAGCCGTAGGAGAATGAATTCTGGACGTAGGAAGGAATCCATGGGGGAAACACAACGGAAACAAAAAGACTGGGAAAAACGAACGGGAAACAAAACGGAGGAGAACACGCCAAAAAAATAAACTGTATAGGTCGGTCTTTCTGTCACGATCTAGGCAGGAACAGACAAACAACGACGTAGTAAAAAGACGTACATTTAATAAATCCACAGGGAAACAGGCAGACACAGGAACACTAGGAGAATACATCAAAGACCGACAGCATTGAGGGGAAAACACACACACTAAATAGACAGACTGATTACACATCCAGGTGGAGACAATGAGGGAGAAACCAAAAACACTATGAACTGCGGGGGAGAATGGGAGAAACCAACAAGAAAGTCCGGGGGTGTGACAATATTATGTTGCAAGCTACACTCTTAAAAGGTGCTTCACGATGCCATAGAAGAACCTTTTTTGTCTAAATAGTTCCATAAAGAACCTTTAACATCTGAAGAACCTTTCTGTTTCACAAAAGGTTCTTTGTGGTGAAAGAAGGTTCTTCAAATTATAAAAAAATAAGAAAGATGGTTCTTTAAAGCAGTGGTTCTCAATCCTGGTCCTGGGGGACCCCTGCTCTGCACATTTTGCATGTCTTCCTTATTTAACACACCTGACTGAGATCATTAGCTGATTAGTTCAGTTCATGGATCTCTCTCCTCATGAGCTGATGATCTCAATCAGGTGTTAAATAAGGGAAACATGCAAAATGTGCAGAGCAGGGGTCCCCCAGGACCAGGATTGAGAACCACTGCTTTAAAGAACCTTTGACTGAATGGTTCTTTGTGGAACCAAAAATGGTTCTTTTATGGCATCGCTGTGAAGAACCTTTTAAAGCACCTTTATTTTTAAGAGTGTAGAGCAAAGGAGAAATGTAGAAAAGAATAGAAAAAAGAAATTTCTGTGTGTGTGTGTGTGTATGTATATATATACAGTATATATATATATATATATATATATATATATATATATATATATATGTGACCCTGGACCACAAAACCAGTCTTAAGTCGCTGGGGTATATTTGTAGCAATAGCCAAAAATACATTGCATGGGTCAAAATTTTTGATTTTTCTTTTATGCCAAAAATCATTAAGAAATTAAGTAAAGTTCGTGTTCCATGAAGATTTTTTGTAAAATTCCTACTGTAAACGTATCAAAATGTAATTTTTGATTTGTAATATGCATTGTTAAGAACCTAATTTGGACAACTTTAAAGGTGATTTTCTCAGTCTTTTTGATTTTTTTGCATCCTCAGATTTCAGATTTCAAATAGATGTATCTCAGCCAAATATTGTCCTATCCTAACAAACCATACATCAATAGAAAGCTTATTTATTGAGATCTCAGTTTTGTCAAATTTAACCTTATGACTGGTTTTGTGGTCCAGGGTCACACACACACACACACACACACACACACACACACACATATATATATATATATATATATATATATATATATATATATATGTGTGTGTGTGTGTGTGTGTGTGTAAATGTCCCCACAAGGATAGGAATACCAGTAGATTTTGACCTTGTGGGGACATTTCTCAGGTCCCCATGAGGAAACAGGCTTATAAATCATGCACAATGAGTTTTTTTGATGAAGTAAAAGTATGCACAATCTCCTGTGAGGGCTAGGTTTAGGTGTAGGGTAGGTGTAGGGCGATAGAAAGTACGGTTTGTACAGTATAAAAACCATTACGCCTATGGAATGTCCCCATAAAACATGTAAACCCAACATGTGTGTGTGTGTGTGTGTGTGTGAGTGTGTGTACCTGTATTCCATGTGTTGTGGGGACAAGGATAGAAATACCAGTAAACTTTGACTTTGTGGGGATTTTTGTTAGGGAATAGAAAATATAGTTTGTACAGTGTAAAAAAAATGATGCCTATGGAATTTCCCTGAAAAATATGGAAAACCAACTAGTGTGTGTGTAAAGTAAGTGCACTGGTTTTGGGGAAAGAACTGCAGCTCATTCCACCAGAGAGGAAGAGAGCTGGTCAAGATTTTAGGGATCTTTGTGTCTTGTTGTTAAGAAATATCAAGGAGTCTAGTTCACCATAGCTGGTGGGAGGGGAGTATACACTAGAATACCCTACATACACTAAAATAAAACAGCTTATTTAAAAAAAAGGATCTTATTAAAATCATGTCGGAATGTTTTCTACCTTTAAAGAGAAGGGAAAGTAAATATGCACACCCTTTTATAATAAATCATGGTACAAAGGATGAGTTGGGATCTCACTGTGTGGAGGTACCAATCAGGAGAGGGGTAGAAAAGTATTTTCAAAACATGAAATGTGCCTAGGAATACCATAAAGGCCATCATCAACAAATGTAGACAATAGGGTACAACAATGGCATTTCATAGAACAGGGCACCTGTCAAAAATTTATGTTCAAACAAGATGAAAATATATCAAGAGACGTAGACACTTACACACTTAGACTTAGATCTGCCATTTGAGCAGTGGGAAAATAACATTAAAGGAGCTACTTAATATTTAGTCATGTGCTGCCATGTGACAACAATATCCTGTATTCTTCATAGGTCTTGAAATGGCCCAGTCTGAGGCCAAACCTAAAATAAATTATAAAAAAATAAAAATACAGATCTCCCTGCAATGTAATAAATCTGGAGTGCTTTTGCAAGTATGATTGGGGACAACTGACAAATTTGTTGATATACTTTCACTCAAAAAGACAGCTGTACTAAAATCAAAAGGATGTTTCAATCAAGAATTAGCTGTGTGTACACACTTGTGCAACCTAAAAGTTTTTTTTTAAGCCTATAGTGGTAGTAGAAGAAGCAGTGTGCCTTTATGAATGTACCCAGTGAAGTTGCATACATGGAGAAGACAAGAGGAGCGAGCACTGAACCTTGAAGCACCCTTTTTGACAGAAAAGAAAGAAGAGAGACTGTTCTTTAGTTTGAAATAACTGTAGAATTTGGGTACATGTTGGCTGTGGGTTGGTGTTGTAAAGAACTGGTTGCTAATGGTTGCCATTTAATTGGTGACATAGCTGGCAAAGTTTTTAGCAGTCAGAAAGGAAGTGTAAGTAGGTGATACTTACTAGGTCAGTTGGGTCTTTCACCATGCTCCAATTATTCTCAGCAGCTTTAAGCTTGGTTCTGTGGTCACAAAGAACATCTGTTAGCTAAGGGCTGAAGGATGTTGCTGGTGCTGACCTGGATGTGAAAGGACAGATATTATCAGAGCAATATGTTAGAGTAGAGTATAGCATAGTCTGAAAAACATTAAAATGCATTGTAAAAGTACTTTTCTACAACACATTCTTCTACATAATATGCAGTTAAATGGTTTTATACCTGAATGAAATTAAGTTATAAAAATTCAGCACTCAAATTTAAATTTATTTCCACTCTTCTCTTCTCTTCTCTTCTCTTCTCTTCTCTTCTCTTCTCTTCTCTTCTCTTCTCTTCTCTTCTTTCATATTGTCTACACTTGTTGATTTAAAAAGGATATATATGTAAATACTTAATAGGGATCCTTAATAGTATATACTTTTTTTGTTTTGATCATTTCAGTGTTGCATATAAAACTATCCAGTCACACAAATCTTTCATAGACTTCCAAGCTTGTGAGAAAATGGCAGATGACATCAGTTGCTAAGTTAGCCCTCTGGGGCCTGAGGGTGTTTTGAGGCCCTGAAGAAGTTTGACATGCCCTGACATTTGTTGTTTTTTCAGTATCTTAAAAACATTTTAATGGCTAAAGTCTGATTACATTGTAATCAGCACATATTGGGCTACAATAATATGTAAGCAACATTAATGTACATGGTTGTGTTTTTGAGAAAACTACGTTTATGCGTGGTTAGTGAAAAACTAAAGTTTTGAAGTCACTAAAATAAGGCCATGAAGCAATAGGACATTTCTTTACAAGACTTTTGATAATTGGATGTCGTAGGCTAGAATTTTATCAACCAAATGATGTGAAAATCATCTCGTTCACTCGTTCAGAAAAAACAATATATTGATGTAAATTTTCTAAAACATGTTTTGTGATCGAAAGGGATTATTCATAGGTGTGGCAATGGCCCATGAATATTTAGCAATTCACACCTGAAAGACAAAAGAGCCCTCCCTAATGGCCCCATCAATGACTGACTTGACTAGCAGAAGAAGAAACAATGTGAGAAGATTAAAAAAAATCGTTTTTTAGATTATTTGTATTTTATTTACAACACAGTATAATCAAAACATACATAATGAAGGTCAAAGACACAATATTGAGCTCCCTCATCTAACCACACAGATGTGCACAGACTTTGTGGCATTTCTGAAAACTTTTTCTGAATTCAGTTCAACAAATAAAACAAGTAAATCTTACCTGATATTAAAGTGTGTGCACTTTAAATATCTGTATTTGTACTGTATTTTTATCTGTATCATCTGAAGTTTGTACAGCGCTCTCAGAGGAAAACAGTTTGAAGAGACTCAAGGAAAGGACAGCAAGATTCATCTGTTGAGCAGGTTTCTGAGCACTAAAAACAACAAAAGCAAAACATCTGTGAGCCTATTCATATTAGGAGCATCTATAATAAATAAATACACACACATACACTACCAGGCAAAGGTTTGGACACACTTCCCTTTACAGGGGAATAACTGGTATATAGTATATAGTCATAGATTCTAGCATTTGTACTAATGTAAAAAAGGACATGTAATATCTGAGAAACTAATAATTATCGTTTAGCACTATATTACTAATAAACGTGATGTAAACATACATTCAGTGTAAGCACACATATTACTTTTACACCCTACTGTTATACAATAAAATAAATAAATAAATAAGTATGATTCTACAGTCATAAACATATCGTCATAAATGCATCTCACAGTCATAATCACATCGTTTTTCTAGAACATTATAAATATCCTGGCATCGTGAGAGATGCAATGCAGTCAAACGTACTTCATAATGTTTCATTTGATAAAGTCAGGAATTTTAGTTTGGAATAAGTCTAACTAGTAAAATGTGTACACGTTTTGTCAAAGTAAATAACAGCGAAAGCTAGTAGGAAAATGAAAGTAAGACTTACTCATGTAAATGTCTCCTCCTGCTGGGTTTGCGTTGCATCGCGTCCTTCTTGTGATCGTGGTAAATATAAGTCTTATTCCTCACAGCATATCTTCATTCAGAAACAAACTGTAACCAAGATGAACTTGAAGTCATGTTGCTTTGTTTCGGTGATGTGGGAGTTTCCTCGCGTACAGATACCCCGGTCCTTGCCGCGCTTGTGGCACATGGCTAATTTGCATATCTAAAGGATTTTTCGCTAGTGGGCGCGGTCACATTAGAGATAATTAGTTGGAACTGGATAGACTAGACATCTCCTTGGTTTCATATAGATTAATTTATCACAGATTATTTGTTTTTGATCAAACTTACTTCGTTTAAAAGCATAAATCTCAAGCTTTCAGTAGATATCACTTTTCTGTTTGTGTGCTGAGTATTCACCGAGTTTGAATGATTTAAGTGACGCATTTCTAAAAGCAGTTCGCGGAGACAGAGAAAACAGAAATCACCCTGTTTGTTTTCTTTATTTTAAATAAAAAAGCACAACTTTCTGCTGTTCTTGTGAGTGTGCACAAATAAAAGTACACACTCTACAGTTTCCAATGATGTATATCTCTAATTTGTATGACTAAAACCGACAGAGCATTTTTAGTGTCTTTTGCGCTGATCTAAAAAAAAATGAGCTCGTATCGCCGGCGATACAGCCGGCCTCAGGGAGTTAGGAATGGGCAGTAAAGGTTTTAAGGCGGGTTTACCAAAGGGTTAATTAATTCTTACTTTGGCTCTAACTGGCACTTATAAGACACCAGTATTCAGTAATACTGACTGAAAAGATCAACTTCAAGGAGATTATTATTTTAATGTATTTATTTATCTTCCATTTTTTCTTTTATTTTTTTCATTGTAAAGATATTTGCATATGAATTGCTTTGGGATATAAAGCAAATCAAAAACATAAAAAGAACAAATAGCCCTACCTTAGAAACCAACATGTGACACACAGTTACTGTGTGCATGGATTTGTATAATTCAATATAATACTAAAGTAATAATAATATAGTTAAATGTATGTGTTTTCATTTGACCTTGAAACACCTGAAATAATTGTTGGGCTAAACACTTTCCAAAGGTGCTGAAACAAAAGAAATGATAGCGCACTGTTGTGCAGATAAAGCTGACATATAGAGAAGTTATGCATGAGGGAAGTAGTTTTCTACTACCCCGTGTTATAATCTCTCAATAATAATAATAATAAATAATAATTTCCATGATGTTTCTCTATTAACTTTTGTAGATGCCCTTCTTGCTGATCTGGAAAATTCAGCCTTTCCTCTGGGTCGCTGTCCTGTTCTGCTCACCTCTGACCCTCCAGTGAATTCTAATACCTCATCCAGTGTTGATACCTCATCCAGTGTTGATCCTGTCCAGAATCGGCCACTCCCTCCAGCATACACCCCGCAACAAGTATGCGAAGAAATTAACACAAATCAAGAACAAACACATACATCTGATATGATATTACTAAGAAAAATATTTTTTACAGGATCATACAATTTCTCTTCATCTCTTTCATAGACTGTTTCTGCTGCGATGAAGTCGAATGGCTCTCAGAACTCTAACCAAGACAAACTTTACAGGTATTTTAACTCTTGAAAATTATTTAAGTTTCTAAAAAGACTTTTAATAATGGAGTCTTGAAAGAGATCTTTCATGTTTCTCACACTACATTCTAAAGCCCTATTCAGACAGGACTAGTTATACAGGGGGATGTTAGGATTGTGTGCCATTCATTATGGATGTCAATGAATTTAGTTTTGTCTCTTGAACTTTTTCATGCTTCATTTGTGTCTACTTTCATCTCTCCTAACGGATTTTGAAAGAAACATTTGAAACACAGTTAATGATGAAATCAAATAAATAGGACACAAAATTCTTATTAACAGGCTCATGTCTGTTACACCGGAAATATGGCTTGTGAGATCCACTTTCCTGCAGAGTTTAGCTCCAACTTGGTCAAACTCATCCACCTGAGATTTTCTAATGATTTTGAAGACATTGATTAGCAAGCACAGTTTGATTAAGGTTAGACCTAAACTCTGCAGGAAAGTGGATCTTGTGAACCAGATTTGAGGATCCATGGCCTATATGAAACAACAGCCCAAAGCAGTGGGCAAGCCCGCACTGGGCCTGTTTAGGTCTGGTGTTGGCTGGCCCTAGCCCACTGGGCCCACAAAAAGTCAGCATGGGCCCTGCAAGGACATGTTTGCAGGGTCCACTTGCCTTACACACCTGCTTAAAAGTTTCTAGCATTCCTAGTAAGACCTTGATTAGCTAGTTCATGTGTGTTTAATTAGGGTTGAAGCTACCCTCTGCAGTACAGTGGCCCTCCAGGACAGAGTTTGGACACCCCTGATATAGGAGAATCACAAATAAGTCATCTGTTGCTGCAGAGACACAACATGGCTTTATTTGGAACCATTTTCATTAGTGAAATAGAGGCAAAAAGAGACAATGTTGTCTCTCTAAATAACTTACTATTATCTTCTTGTTTAGTAAATTGTTGCACTGACACTTAGAAAAGTCTGCCACAGACCATGCTAAAAGCTAAGTGTGTGTGTCCTAGAAAGTCTGCACATATATTATTAAAACTCTATATTTTTTGCTACACATAACCTACTTCTGACAGATGTGAGACTGATATCATAGCAGTTATCAAGTCATACAGTAAGTTACAAATACTCGAAGCAGCTGCATTTTAGTAATAGTAATTTAGTGTGTAGTAATAGAAATGATTTTAATGTGCATTATGCGTACAAACCATGGAAATATAAACATTTAGGGCTTCATTGAAAACATTCAGGGCTCCAGACCGCTTGTTAAGTCTGACGTCACGCGTCACCACTTCTAAAAAATATAAAAATATCAATGTTTAGGACGCTGTAGTATACTCCATCCCCCCGGTTTCACAGACAAGGCTTAAGCCTAGTCCTAAACTAAAATGTAAGTCTGAGCTGTTTCAACTGAAATAAAATTGCACTGATTGATCTTAAAATATATCAGTGCCTTTGTTTTGTCTCAAGATGCACACCAGTAATGTTTTTTTCTAAGCATGTTTGTAAAAATTACTTAAATGTCCTAATTGAACTATGGCCTAACCCTGGCTTAGTCTAAGCCCTGTCTGTGAAACCGGACCCATAAGTTTTTTTAATGTTTATCTTATATGTGTAATATGAATAAACAGGGCTTATAAATGGCTATTGAGATTATTTCTCAAGTGAAACAAATTGAGGCTTGGACCCGGAAACAGCATTTCTTACGTCACAAGATTTAACAAGCGAATAGTTCATTGTCTTTTTTTTAATTAACATATATAGGATCCGTGATCTGTATTACATGAACTAACTCGAGATTTTGAGTGTTGTGGTAAGTCAGTAGTGATTGTTTTGTAACTTTTTTCCCTCAGTACCGTATGTAAACCGCGGTTCCCACGTACGGCAGACCCACCTCCTGCGTTCTCCTCTTCTTCAGTTCTGGGAGGAGGGCTGAGTGAACTTGATCACTTACTACAGGAGCTTAATGCCACACAGTTCAACATTACGGGTGAGTGCTAAGTTCTTAGTAGCTTAGAGAGTTTTTGTATGTTTTGTATGTATGCAAGGACAGAATCTGACCCTACAAACCCCTGGCAGTCATTGGCCGAGTTCATAATCTGTCCTATTGTAAACCTGTTCAGTCTGGTACTTTCAAAATGGGATACAGACTATTTACCAAAACAACAACAACAATGACAAAAATATATGCAGTATGTATACTGTGCACAGTATCCAAATTATCTGGAATATCCACCTAACCAGTTAACAAAATTTTTTGTTATTTTGCAGCCTTATTCCAAAATGGATTAAATTAATTATTTTCCTTAAAATTTTACAAACAATACCTTATAATGACAACGTGAAAAAAGTTTGCTTAAAAAAAAAAAAACGAAAAATCACATGTACATAAGTATTCAAAGCCTTTGCCATGACACTCAAAATTGAGCTCAGGCTCATCCTGTTTCTACAACTTGATTGGAGTCCACCTGTGCTAAATTCAGTTAATTGGATATGATTTGGAAAGGCACACACCTGTCTATATGAGGTCCCACAGTTAATAGTGCATGTCAGAGTGCAAACCAAGCCATGTGTAACGAGGTCATGGATTCATCCAGAGGCGTTGGATCCATTTGCAACAGCTTTATTAAATTAAACAGAGTAAACAGGCAAGGTTTGGCAACAGCAGACTGGTGTGGTGAAGGCAAATCCAAAGAGTAAACAATAGTCCATGCAAGTGGTCGGGGCCGGCGGCGTTCAAAGGGAGTAGTCCAGGAAACGAGCGAGGGTCGATAAAAGGTAGGCAGCAAAGATTCACACACACGATAAACAGTCCGGTTGGCAACGAAAAGGCAGTCAGAGAAATAAACGCTTAGGATTGATAGCATGACTAACAAAACTTTGCGGGGAACAAGCCAACATGGAGAGCTATATATGGCCGATCTAAAGGAAGTGAACCGGGAGACCCGGAACCGGAAGAGAGTCACAGGCACGGGATTGTGGGTAATGGAGTGCGCTTGTGACAGAGAACCCCCCCCCCCCCCGACGCCGGGATCTACCCCTCCCATGGGGTGCTGGTCGATCTGGGTGAGATGAGTGGAAGTCTGTGGTAAGGGATGGGTCTAGGATGTCCTCAGCTGACACCCAAGACCTCTCTTCGGGGCCGTAACCCTCCCAGTCGACCAAGTATTGTAGCTGACCACTCCGGCGTCGGGAGTCCAAGATTGTGTTGACTCGATAGGCCTCCTCGCCATCGATGATCAGGGGGTCCCTGTGGAGCGGCCTCATCTAGGTTCTCCACTCCTCCCGGATGACCAGCGGGCTTTAACAGAGAAACATGGAAGGTGGGTGAGATACGGTACTCAGCTGAGAGCTCTAATCTAAAAGATACTGGAGTGACTTGACGAATTATTTTGAAAGGACCCACGTACCTGGGACTAAGCTTCTTGCAGGGTAGCCGAAGACGAAGGTCTCGAGTAGATAGCCAGACCCATTGTCCGGGTTCGTAGGGTGGATTGGGTCGGTGTCTACGGTCTGCTTGGATCTGGGTGTGACGGATGGCTCTTTGTAAGTGGACATGAGCCCGGTTCCAAGTTTCCTCGCTGCGTTAGAACCAGGAGTTGACCGCGGGTAGCTCGGAGGGTTCCCCTGACCAGGGGAACAAAGGAGGTTGGAAGCCCAGAATACATTGAAACGGGGTGCGGTTGGTGGAGGGCTTGCGTAGCGATTTTTGAGCATATTCTGCCCAAAAGAGATAACGACTCCAATCCTCCTGATGATCTTGACAGTAGGAGCGCAGGAAGCTGGTCAACTCCTGGTTCAGTCTCTCGGCCTGTCCGTTGGCTTGTGGGTGGTAACCTGAGGGTGGTAACCTAAGGCTGACATTGACTCCTAAGAGACGGAAGAAGCTTGCCCAAAGACGTGAGGTAAACTGGGGGCCTCGGTCAGATACGATGTCCTCCGGTAGTCCATAAAATCTGAACACTGAGTTGCACAGAGCTTCTGCCATCTCCATGGCAGTGGGAAGCTTGGGGAGAGGGATGAGACGGCAGCCTTTAGAGCAGGGGTCTCAAACTCCCGGCCCGCGGGCCAATTGCGGCCCGCAGGACGATAGTTTGTGGCCCCCGCCTTAATATGAATGTTTAATGTTACTGCTGCCCGCGAGTTTGATGTGTATGGGACTTTACAGTGTTGTGTGCGGAGCTGAGCGAACCTACCAATCACGGTGGGGTATATGGCTTTTGGGGGCGGGACATCGGCAGGGCTTGATGCAAGCAGAGAAACATTTCTCAATGAGTGAAATTTACAGCAGCGTTGCCATGGAGTGTTTTCTTCCATGCCTGGCTGGCTGCCTCGTTTCTATTGGGCACACGCAGATATTTGTCCCAGCGCGCTGCATTCACAACACTTTAAAAAGTTTTTTAAGTTGCTGCCCAGCGGGACATTATACGACGTAGGCCTATATACGTTATGTATATAATTTTATATAAATAAATAAATAAATAAATATATAAATATATATATATATATATATATATATATATATATATATATATATATATATATATATCTCAGGGCTGCAACAACTACGACAACAATTCTCATTATCGATTAATCAGGTCCGCCCACAGTGCATGTACAACTTCAGATGATCACGTCAAATTAAAGCACCGAATGACGCATTTCTAAAGAAAAAATGCATCTAAAAATAGTGGAGGAAACAGACTGAGATGCTGCAGGAGAGTTACGTGATCCAAGCTGCCCAAAACATGAGAATTCCTTATTTTAAACTTGAAGCTAATAGCGTTATGGCTTGCCCTGTGAGGCGCTTTTACAGATCCGTAGCATTAAAACTTTCAGTTTACGGTCATATCCTTATCTGTAAATGTCACAAATTCAAACGAGCATTTCCATTTATGCATAAAAGTCCATTCTGACAGTCTGTGTTAAGTTTAAATCTTTACTAAATGAGCGTGTCAGACTGGAACACAGACAAGGAGACAGTAGCCTAAATACTCAGCACAATGTAAAAACGGTGTTTTTATATTGAAACTCAAAATGTTCAAACAGTATTTACGAACGTGCGTGTTTATTTTAGCAATTCCGTCAGTGAACAAGCACAAAACGCTAAAATAAATCAGTGTAAAAATAGGCCTAAGTGTTAAATAGGCTATTAAACAAACATTCGTTGCAAAAATTCCTAACAACCTCGACAGCGCATGAGAATTACTGGCCGAGTTCTCTTTCTCTTCCCCATCGCACAGCTGCTGTTTTTAATAGCAAAGTAATTGCATTTATTTTTGTTTCTTTAGTTTATAAAGTTAATTTAGAAATATATTTGGAACAAGTTTTGTTTGTGAAATTCAAGTTTTTGTTTTTTAAAGTAACGTACAAGCGGCAAGCGGCAGACAGATCCATTTAGCCTTCACGATTTAAATTAAAATCCATAAATATAAAAGCGCTATGTTAAACTTTTTTTTTTTAAATTTTGTTCATAAATGTAAGAGTAATACATTGATTTTAAATTATTACTTCACTGCTAAAACGAAATCATTCAAATCGAAAACAAAACTTTTTCATTAGCTATAGGCCTAATCCATAAAGATACATTTAAGCGCGTCCAGTGAGCAGATGCCGAGTCACAATCGTCAACTTCATATTTGCGACACTGACTCAGAAAATACTAGTTTATTAATAAATAATTCGAAAAGGAAGAGCTGCCAGGTCTCTAGCAGCAAGGAGTAGGTAAGAGAAGCCATGTTCAGAACAACAGTCTTCTTCTGAACAGTTCTTCAATGTTTCATTCGTGTTCAGGAAAATTCATGTTCAGAAAGTTAAGGGTTAAAGAATTGTTAATACAGACTTTTGAATCTGAATACAGCAGATAAAGAACATTGAAGAAACCACATATGTGACCCTGGACCACAAAACCAGTCTTAAGTCGCTGGGGTATATTTGTAGCAATAGCCAAAAATACATTGTATGGGTCAAAATGATTGATTTTTCTTTTATGCCAAAAATCATTAGGAAATTAAGTAAAGATCATGTTCCATGAAGATTTTTTGTAAAATTCCTACTGTAAACATATCAAAATGTAAATTTTGATTAGTAATATGCATTGTTAAGAACTTAATTTGGACAACTTTAAAGGTGATTTTCTCAGTATTTTGATTTTTTTGCACCCTCAGATTCCAGATTTTCAAACAGATGTATCTCGGCCAAATATTGTCCTATCCTAACAAACCATACATCAATAGGAAGCTTATTTATTGAGCTTTCATATGATGTATACATCTCAGTTTTGTAAAATTTAACCTTATGACTGGTTTTGTGGTCCAGGGTCACATATAGTCGCTGACTAGCGCAATCTAATTATTATTATTATTGTTATTATTAATTTCATTATTATTATTATTATTAAGTACTGATTGATTGATTGATTTATTTTCTTATTAATTCTTAATTTATTTATTTTTTCCATCTTATGTTGTTAAAAAATTTAAATACAGAGATTTGAGAAGATTGAACATTTTTTAACAAAGCTTTTCTTGTGGAAAACCTGATGCGGCCCAGCCTCACCCAGACTCTGCCTCCAGCGGCCCCCAGATAAATTGAGTTTGAGACCCCTGCTTTAGAGAATCGGTCTATGACCGAGAGGATGGTGGTGTGACCGTGAGAGGAGGGAAGGTTGGTGACACAATCCACGGCAATGTGAGACCAGGGACGTTTCGGTACGGGCAATGGTTGGAGAAGGCCAGCTGGTAATTGGTGAGGGGTCTTGGAGGTATTACAAACGGTACAGTTCTTGATGAAGGTAATGGTATCAGCACGTAAAGATGGCCACCAAAATTGATTATGGAGTAGCTGGATTGTGGCTTTAATACCTGGGTGGCCGGAACTGGGGGTGGAGTGAACTTCAGTTCACTCGTGAACGTAGATTCTGAGGAACATAAGTGAGTCCCTCGGGGCAGTTGGTTGGAGGAGGTTCTTGAGCGTGACTTTCTGTTATTTCTGTCATAATGTCCCAGGAGACAGGTGCCAGAATTACAGAAGGGGGTAGAATAGTTTCAGAAAATGTGGTGGTGTCATCGGGTTCCTGCATTCTAGAGAGGGCGTCAGCCTTGGTGTTTTGGGAGTCAGGTCGGTAGGTTATTTCAAATTGGAAACCAGTGCCGCCACTCCTCAAGAGCAAGTTTGATAGCCAGTAATTCTCTGTTGCCCACATCATAATTTCTTTCGGTCGGGTTGAGTTTGTGTGAGAAAAAGGCACAAGGAAAAGTCTTGGGAGGTTGGCCCTGACGTTGTGAGAGAACTGCCCCCACGCCGGTACTGGAGGCATCCACTTCGACCAGGAAAGGAAGATTGGGGTCTGGGTGATGTAGAATGGGAGCAGATGTGAAACTTTGTCTGAGCTTATCAAAGGCCTGAATGGCAGGAGGAGTCCAATTAAGGCGAGAATCACCCTTCTTAATCAAAGATGTGAGTGGGGCAGCAACAGTGCTAAAGTTACGAATGAATCTTCGGTAAAAATTTGAAAATCCCAGGAAACGTAATTCTTTGAGAGTCTTGGGTCGTGGCCAGTTACGTACAGCTTCAACTTTAGTCTCATCCATTGCTACTCCCTCGGGGCTGATTATATAACCAAGAAAAGCAATACTCTCTTGATGGAACTGACACTTCTCCTCCTTGGCGTAGAGTTGGTGCTTGATGAGTCGCTGGAGAACTGCCCAGACATGTTGTACGTGGTCGGTGTAGTTATTGGAATAGATAAGGATGTCGTCTATATAGACGATGACCCAGCGGTTGAGCATGTCCCGGAACACCTCGTTGACGAAGGCCTGGAAATAAGAGGGACTGTTGGCCAAGCTGAAGGGCATAACCCGGTATTCATAGTGGCCTGAGGTGGTGGAGAAGGCCGTCTTCCACTCGTCCCCCTCACAAATTCTGATGAGATTATAAGCAGAGCGAAGGTCCAGTTTGGTATAGATCTTAGCAGTCCATAACTGTTCCAAGGCCGGGGGAACGAGTGGAAGGGGATACCGGTACTTGATGGTGATGTCATTGAGTGCACGGTAGCCAATGCAGGGGCGCAAGCCGCCATCCTTTTTCTTTACAAAAAAGAATCCAGCCGAAGCGGGTGAGGTGGAGGGTTGAATGAAGCCCTTGGCTAGTTCTTCCTGGATGTAATTGTTCATGGCCTCAGATTCGGGTTGAGAGAGAGGGAAGATACGTCCCCTGGGTGGAATGGAGCCCGGAATGAGGTCTATGGCGCAGTCTCCAGGACGATGGGGCGGCAGTTGGGTGGCCTTGGTTGGGCTGAAAGCTTCGAGCAGGTCATGATACTCGCTCGGTATGGTGTTATTGGAGGTGAGTGGCGTGGATGGGGTTGATGGCTTGACGGCTGGTTGGCGGCAGTGTTGCTGACAGTGAGACGACCAGGAAATGGTTGGTTCATGCTGATTTAGCCAAGGATAGCCTAAGATGAGTGGTGTTTGAGAGGAGGAGATGATGAAGAACCGGATAGTTTCTTGATGGTGGGGCTCAATGCGGAGGGTGAGGTCTTTGGTGGTGTGTTCAATTCATCCTGATCCCAATGGTCGCCCGTCGATGGCGGCCACTGCCACAGGTTGAGAACAGGAGAGAATGGGCAATTGGTTAGTATTAACAAAGTCTTTATCAATGAAATTCCCGGCGGCGCCGGAATCAATCAAAGCTGTAGTCTTGATAGAAACTCCATCAGAGATGAGAATCACAGGTATTTCACAACGACTCGGAAAGGAATTGACTAAACTCACCAAGGTGGGTGGACGAGATGGTCGAGTGGGGCAGTTGGCCCGGATGTGTCCGGCTTGTCCACAATATAAGCAGAGATTGCTCTTTAGCCGTCTCTCCCTCTCCTCCATTGTCAGTTTAGTCAACTTTGTTGCTCCCAGCTGCATGGGTTCTGGAGCAACTTCGGTGGAAGTCAGGTTGAGTGATGTGGAGGTGAATGGACGATGCACCTTGCGTGCTCGCATAACATTGTCAATGCGAATAGAGAGGTCTATGTATTGGTCCAGAGTGAGACCCTCGTCTCTGCATGCAAGCTCTACCTGAAGATCGGGATGTAGGCCTCTTCGGTAGTGAAGCTTGAGGGGTCCATCATTCCATCCACTTTGTGCTGCCAGAGTTCGGAAGTCCAAGGCATAATCCGTGGCAGTGCGTCCACCCTGTTTTAAAGCTACTATCTGTTCTCCTGCCTCGCCACTCTCAGAGCTAGGTTGAAAAACTTCTTTAAAGCGTTGGAGGAAAGTGGCAAAAGAAGGGTAGGTAGGTTGGCCCAAATTCCATACAGCAGTGGCCCAGTCTAACGCTCTCCCGGAGAGGAGGGAACAAACAAAGGGCGATTTTACTCTCATCGGTGGGATATAAATGAGGTTGTTGGTCAACAAACAAGGTGCATTGCAGAAGAAACCCCTTGCATTTAGATGACGTACCATCAAATTTCTCCGGGAAGGCGAGTCGAGGGCTTGTGGTGACTGGCTGGGCCGCTGGCGGTGGCGTGGTTACAGGAGGAGTGGCGGGTGGAGTGGCTATTTGTAGCCCTTGTACTGCTCGGACCAGTTGCTCGGTCAAGGTAGTAAGACGATCCAACTGTTGTTGATGGAGTGTTAAGACCGAAGCTTGGGTGGAGATCTCTGTGGTAATTTGGTCGACTGTCGCTGGATCCGAAGGTGGCAAAGTTTTCTGTAACGAGGTCATTGATTCATCCAGAGGCGTTGGATCCATTTGCAACAGCTTTATTAAATTAAACAGAGTAAACAGGCAAGGTTTGGCAACAGCAGACTGGCATGGTGAAGGCAAATCCAAAGAGTAAACAATAGTCCATGCAAGTGGTCGGGACCTTCGGCGTTCAAAGGGAGTAGTCCAGGAAACGAGCGAGGGTCGATAAAAGGTAGGCAGCAAAGATTCACACACACGATAAACAGTCCGGTTGGCAACGAAAAGACAGTCCGAGAAATAAACGCTTAGGATTAATAGCATGACTAACAAAACTTCGCAGGGAACAAGCCAACGTGGAGAGCTATAAATGGCCGATCTAAAGGAAGTGAACCGGGAGACCCGGAACAGGAAGAGAGTCCCAGGCACGGGGGTTGTGGGTAATGGAGTGCGTTAAAAGTCCGGTGAGAGTTCCCGCTGGCGGGGGTTAGAGGGAGCCACAGAGACCGCGCTTGTGACATTACTCTGAAAGAGCTCCAGCATTTCTCTGGGGAGAGAGGAGGCTCTTTCAGAAGATCTCTGCAGCACTCCACCAATCAGGCCTGTATGAAAGAGTGGCCAGACGGAAGCCACTCCTCAGTAAAAGGCACATGACAGCCCGCCTGGAATTTGCCAAAAGGCACCTGAAAGACTCTCAGACCATAAGAAACAAAATTCTTTGGTCTGATGAAACAAAGATTGAACTCTTTGGCCTGAACGCCAAGCGCCATGTCTTGAGGATACCAGGCACTACTCATCACCTGGCCAGTACCATCCCTAGAGTGAAGCATGGTGTTGGCAGCATCATGCTGCAGGGATGTTTTTCAGCAGCAGGAACTGGGAAAGATGAATGCAGCAATGTGCAGAGACATCCTTGATGAAAACCTGCTCCAGAGCACTCTGGACCTCAGACTGGTGCGATGGTTCATTTTTCAACAGGACAGCGACCCTAGGCACACAGCCATGAAAACAAAAGAGTGGCTACGGGGTAACTCTATGAATGTCCTTGAGTGGCACAGCCAGAGCCCAGACTTGAACCTGATGGAACATCTCTGGAGAGATGGAGTTTGTAGAATTTTTAAGGAACATTTAATTCATTTTGGAATAAGGCTGTAACATAAAAAATGTGGAAAAAGTGAAGCGCTGTGAATACTTTCTGGATGTCCTGTATATGGAACACTGTGTACCTTGCAACACTTGCACTTGACTGGTATACCAGACTGCCAAAAGTAAAGAAGTTAAAAAAATGAATAAAATGAAAACTAGTCAGTTAGTAGGCAGTATCTGGTATATAGTGAGCAGTATGCAGAAGCAGTACTTTAGAGTTTAATTTTATAAAAATAACTAATTTGATGCATTTATTCTTCCTTTGTCTTTGTTAGATGAGATTTTGGCTCAATTCCCCAGCACCAAAAAAGATGATAAGTCTTCAAAGTCTGGTCCATCCTCTACTGGGTTAGTGCACTGATAACATATCATATTTCTGCAGACATCTTCATTTAAATAAATTGCTTTATTTGTAGTAATGACGACACATAATGGAGGAAAGTTATGCTTACAAATATCAAATTAATATGGGTGTACAGTTTATGTAATTGTATTTATGATGGCCATTCATATTTTTATTATTTTTTCTGTTTCTAGCTCAGCAAAACCCTCTGCTACATCTGCTACTTTAGAGCTGGACAAACTAATGGCATCTCTATCAGACTTCAGAGTCCAAAGCACAGTATGTTAAAATGCAAAATTAATAACTGTTTTTAAACTGGTTTCCCAAACATTCTTCTTGTTGACTTATAGTTCACCAAACAGATTTGGTGGCAATGCTGGTTATAATGTTAAACTCAGTGTTTATAAGATCATAATAGTAGTACCTACTGTTGGCTTACTGATAGTTGACTCTACATATTGAACAGGGTTAGGAGAAAGTTTGGTAACATTTCACTTTTAATAAATAAACTATTAGTATTTTTGTGTAGCTGTCGAGTTATTTTTTTTTTTTATCAGCCAGCAGCACCTGTGAGTCCTGTGGCATCTTCACCACAGCAAACAGCTTCTCCACTCCCTGCATCCTCTGGAGGCTCATTGGACAGCATGTTGGGTCTTCTCCAATCAGATCTGAGCAGGCAGGGAGTGCCTACCTCCTCAAAGGGAAACTGTTCTGCCTGTCAGAAACCAGTTGTAGGACAGGTAAAATTCTTAATAAAGAATAATTTTATTTATAATTTTTTAATGCCTTAAGAAAAATTGAATGAGAAATCAAAATAGTGGATGGTCACTGTTGTGCTGTATTTACATGTTCCATTGAAAGCAAATTTCTAAAAAATAGGATTCTGGTTTCAAAAGTGATAGTAACTTTAGAAATAAATCTTGTTCCCCTGTCTCTTAGGTTGTAACAGCTCTGGGACGGGTTTGGCATCCAGAGCACTTTGTTTGCTCTGAGTGTGAGTGTGAGCTTGGCAATTGTAATTTCTTTGAGAAAGATGGTCGACCATATTGTGAGCCTGACTACTTCACCCTGTACTCACCTCACTGCGCACAATGCAACAAGCCCATACTCAATGTAGGTATACTGTATATTTATATGTCACAGCTGTACTGAAGCTGAACGAAGATGATAGTCTATATAACATGAATAAACAAAAGTTCTAAAGGAGCATGTTCATGTAATCTGATAAATCACAACACTAGAGTAAGCATTTATAAACCACTGCTTCTGCAACAACTTTTAGGCAACTCAATTCCTCCTCCAACGCAACTATATCCCTTTTATTTAAAGTAAGTTGAGGAATGTAAAAATACTTTTAAAGCATTCATTAAACTTAATGTCTCAACATTTTCTAATACATTATTTAAATCAAACTTTTTATCTGTTAACATTAATTAATGCACTGTAAACTAACATAAACATTCAAATTTTAATAAATGCTGCAAAAATATATTATTTTTTAGTTCATGTTAGTTAATGCATTAATTAATGTTAACAAATGAGACCTTATTGTAAAGTGTTACCTTTCTCTTTGTTGTTTGTCTACGTCTCCCGTATTTAACACACTTGTTAACACTTGTATTTAACACACACTGATTTTACATCAGCTTGTTAACAGAGAGTTCTATGAACTGAATTGTGTGCACCAGATAAGAAAGACCTAAATGAGCAGTGTTGTGGGTCCCCACAGAAAATGAATCAGAATGAACTGAGCCCTTCTTATAATGCAATGTTTCCCAACCTGGTTTCTGGAGGTACACCATGACCGGTCAAGTCAAGTCAACTTTGTTTCTATAAGGCTTTATGAAATACAGATTGTGCCAAAGACAGGATCAGCTAATCTTAATGTAATCTTACATTTGTATCCCCCACATTGTGCTCAAAATGGCACAGTAAGCCTTAGTACTTCAACATGTTAATAGAAAAGGATTAGACTTTTTTCTCATACAGTAGATATTTTGCCCCAAATTCTCCCTAAATATGTTGTTTGATGTTGTTCATCTTTGTTTATAACCCAGTATCTAAAGTATCTGGCTCTTATCTGGCCTTATTGTGTTTTCCTTCAGAAAATGGTGACTGCGCTGGATAAAAACTGGCATCCAGAATGCTTTAGCTGCGTGAAATGCGGCTCAACATTTGGAGATGAAGGTATGTGGTGGTAAAAGAAACTGATTTTAGGGCCATATGTGAGATCTGAGCAATGAATGAATTAATTGAGATATCAGTAAATCAAGCAATTACCATGTGGATAAATAGATAATAGTTATTCAAGATAATTAATGGATTTTGAAAAAAAAAAGAGTCCTAACAAATTAATGATTCATTATCAGTTATTTTAATGGTGTTGTGTTTTATTGATTATTTTTTATTACATTATTTCTCTTTTATCGATTCATCAAGATTTTTTTTTCCCAAGTAACCCATTTACGTCTGTTAAGTCCATGAGACCTTACGGTGTCCCATTTCATCATTATTTGTTTGAGAAGGGTGCTTCTGAGCACCCCCTTTGCAGCAGCTGTGCAATTACCTGATAAATATCATTGATCAATAAATAAATAAAAATAAATAAATAAAGTCAATACTTTGTGCTACCCTTTGGCCAAAATAACTTTTCTCCTGTCATGCCTGATGAGGTTGGAGAATACATGGCAAGGGATCTGATACCATTCCTTAATACAGCTCTTAATACAGTTCAAGTCAGGGAACTGTGATAGCTATGACAGGACCGTTTTGTGGTCAGTAAAACATTTTTGTGTGGACTTTGATGTATGTTTTGGATCATTGTCTTGCTGGTTAGTACAACCACAGTGTCACACCCTCAGCACGTTCCCTCAGTCCCAGTCACCACGATCTGTCACCAACCAACCAATTCCCAATGCACCACACCCGTGAGCCATCACCAGAGTTCTAATTACCCACACCTGCACCAGCAATCACCCACTCCCTTTAAATACCTACCTCTGTCATTCACTCACCGGCTGGAATCGAAGTTACATGGACACCCATCTGTGGATCTTCTCCTCTTCGTGCCGATTCTCCTGTGCTCCTCAGTGGAACCCCTTTGTGTACCTGTGGACACAAAACACACTACTCTAAGGGAAGTGCCTTTTGCTCTTGCTGGTGACTGCTGATGGACTTGTATTTACCTGCTGGATTGTGCTAGAAGATGTGTATGCCTCAGTCCATACTTGCCTGTTTTTCACCTGTTTGAAGTGTGCACTATTCACAATAAACATCACAAATTAATACCTACCTTCTCTGTGTGTGTGTGTGGACGTGACAGGATTCCAGCCCGAAGAAACTCGCTCCAGCTTACTCATGGAGGCTAATGCAGCATCTACCGACGCTTCCCCGGATCCATTCGCTGATATGGTGAACGCTCTCCGCCAGTCTTTGCAATCCGTTCCCACAGCTGCCAGAACTAACATTACGACGATTTCTAACACACCCCTCTCTCGCCCCATGAGTTATTCCGGCGATCCAGGCAGCTGTAATGGTTTTCTCCTTCAAAGTTCCCTCTATATAGAAGCTAACGCTCACAATTTCCCTAATGAAATTTCCAAAATCTCCTTCATGATTTCCCTCCTCACTGGACCAGCACTCCAATGGGTGGAGGCGCTCTGGAGTGCTAGAAGTCCAGCGCTAGCCTCTCACAATGCATTCGTCACTCATTTCAAGGAGGTGTTCGGAGTAGCTCTCACTCCCCTCTCAGTGCACGATGAACTCATAACCTTGCGTCAAGGTACTTCTAACATTCACGAATATACCTTACGTTTTCGATCACTAGCAGCCAACAGTGGTTGGAACCAGATCGCCCTCTTGGCAGCATATCGTAAGGGACTCAAGCCACAAATTCGCAAGCACATGGTCACTTATGATGACAACATACCTCTAGAGAATTTCATCAAGAAAGCAACTAGCATCTCTCAACATCTCTCTGCCTGTCCCTCGACGATGTCAGTAGCCAGTTTCCTCCCACCCAGAGCGCTTTCGCCCCAACGGGACACCGAGGAACCCATGATCACGGATTCCTACCGACTGGATCCTGCAGAGCGGAGGCGACGGATTAGAAACAGACTATGCCTGTATTGTGGAGAAGCCTCGCACCTCATCAATGTCTGCCCAGTTCGCCCGCCTCGTCCAATGGTGAGTACAGTGTCATTTACCCCTACCATATCTCACATACCACATATCAAAGCCAACCTGATAGTAGATTCTCGTACTCTCCCCATACATGTGCTGGTGGATTCTGGAGCGGCTGGCAACTTCATTTCTTCTCACTACGTCACAAAGTATCAGATTCCCACCGTCCTCAATGAAACTAGGTATCAAATAACCACCATCCAAGACTCACCATTGGGCAATGGTAAAGTCTCCCGGAGGACAAGGGAATTAACGCTCATCTCTCAACATAACCATCTTGAAAACCTCACCCTTTTAGTACTTCCCCGAGCGAATGTCGATGTCATCCTGGGTAGACCCTGGCTCGCAAAGCATCAACCCCACATCAACTGGAGCACAGGAGAAATCCTAGGATGGAGTGCAGAATGCAAGAACCATGGCTACAGTTCTCCATCATCAGCCTCGAAATCTCCACACCGCTCTATTCCCCTTCACGCCACAACTATTGAGAGTCCAACCACTCACGCATCAGTCACCATTCCTGTCATCTATCAGTCATTTTCTGACGTATTCAGCAAGGAACGAGCCACCCAATTACCCCCACACCGGCCCTGGGATTGTAGTATCGACCTGCTGCCAGACGCCAAGTTACCACATGGGAAAATCTACCCTCTTTCACATCCTGAGCAGGAAGCCATGGAAAATTACATCAAGGAGGCTCTCCATCAGGGGTTCATCAGACCTTCCACGTCCCCTGCATCGTCTAGTTTCTTCTTTGTCTCCAAGAAGGATGGTGGACTCCGGCCCTGCATAGATTATCGTGTGTTGAACGATCCTACTGTCAAATTTGCCTATCCACTTCCACTTGTACCAGCTGCCTTAGAGGAGCTTCGGGAAGCTTGTATATTCACCAAACTCGACCTCCGCAGTGCATACAATCTGATCCGTATCCGAGAAGGGGACGAGTGGAAGACTGCCTTCATCACCCCGACTGGCCACTATGAATATCAGGTGATGCCCTATGGCCTGGCCAACAGTCCGTCCATATTTCAAAATTTCATGAACGAAATCTTTCGTGACTACCTCCACCGTTTTACCATAATCTACATTGACGACATATTGATCTACTCCCGCAACATGGAAGAACACCAGAACCATGTCCGTCAAATTCTCCAACGCCTTCGAGAGTATCAACTCTACTTAAAGGCCGAAAAATGTGAGTTCCACCAGTCTACCGTCTCCTTCCTCGGGTACGTGATCTCAGCGGAGGGAGTCCGTATGGAGCCAGGTAAAGTGGATGCTGTAGCTAACTGGGCGGAACCAAAGACTGTGAAGGAGCTACAACGCTTCCTTGGCTTCGCCAACTTTTACCGTCGCTTCATAAAAAAACTACAGTCTTCTCTCCACTAACCTCTCTCCTGAAAGAAGGACGTCGAGTGTTGCACTGGACATCTGAAGCGCAACAAGCTTTCGACCACCTCAAGTGCATGTTTGTCTCAGCACCTATCCTCAAACATCCTGATCCTTCACGGCCCTTCATAGTGGAAGTGGATGCGGCAGACGTGGGTATTGGATCTATATTATCTCAGTGGTCTGGTGAACCCCGGTCTCTCCATCCGTGTGCATACTACTCCAAAAAACTCACCCTAGCCGAGCGGAACTATGGTATAGGTGATCGCGAGTTACTTGCCATTAAACTTGCCCTCGAGGAGTGGCGGCACTGGTTAGAAGGAGCCCAGTTCCCCTTCACAGTTATTACCGATCACAAAAACCTCCAATACCTCCAACATGCCAAAAGACTCAATGCCCGTCAAGCACGCTGGTCACTGTTCTTCGCTCGCTTCAACTTCCAAATCACCTACCAACCCGGTCACAAGAACACCAAAGCAGATGCCTTATCCCGTATGTATTCGCCTGAACCTACCGTTGACATTCCTGACCCAATCTTACCTCCTTCTGTTTTCCTGGCGCCCATCCTGTGGCAAATAGATGAAGAAATCCAGACTGCCACCCTCGAGGAGCCCGCTCCACCCGGGCTTCCCCCGGGTCGCACCTATGTCCCTAGTAGTCACCGACTACCTCTACTGGATAGTACACACACGTCACCTGGCTCAGGACACCCTGGCAGTAGGCGAACCCTCTCACTCCTCCAACAAAAGTATTGGTGGCCTACCATGACTAGGAACGTCATCCGGTACGTCCGTGGATCCTCGGTCTGCGCCGTTACCACTACACCTCGCCGTCTACCCGAAGGTAAACTTCAGCCTTTACCCATTCCCCGCTGGCCCTGGACACACCTGGGAGTGGATTTTGCCACGGACTTACCTCTCTCTCAAGGTTACACAACAATTCTTGTGGCTGTAGATCGTTTTTCAAAAGCCTGTAAATTAATTCCTCTAAAAGGTCTTCCCACAGCTCTTGAAACAGCCGAGGCGCTGTTTAATAATGTGTTCCGGAACTATGGGCTCCCAGAAGACATCGTATCTGACAGAGGGCCCCAGTTTATTTCCAGGGTTTGGCGGGCCTTCTTCCAGCTTCTGGGAACCACAGTCAGCTTATCATCAGGATATCACCCTCAAACTAACGGGCAGACCGAGCGGAAGATACAAGAAATCTCCCGGTATCTTCGGATGTACTGCTCACAACATCAGGACACCTGGAGCCAGTATCTGCCGTGGGCTGAGTATGCTCAAAATTCCCTCCGTCAGACATCTACTGGTTTAACCCCATTTCAATGTATTCTAGGATACCAACCATCACTGTTCCCATGGACTGGAGAAACCTCAGAAGTGCCCGCGGTAGATCACTGGTTCCAGGAGAGCGAGAGGGTGTGGGACTCAGCTCATATCCATCTGCAACGGGCTATACGGAGGCACACGGAAGCCGCCCATCGTCGCAGGTTACCCAATCCTACTTACCTCCCTGGAGACCAGGTATGGCTCTCAACTCGGGACATCCGCCTCCATCTGCCCTGCAAAAAGCTGAGTCCTCGCTACATAGGGCCCTTCACCATCCATTCACAGATCAATCCCGTCACTTACCGTCTAAACTTACCTCCACGTTACCGGATCTCCCCCACGTTTCACGTCTCCCTACTCAAACGTCACACTGACCCAGTCTTCCCTTCCTCTACAGAATTGGAGCCGCCCCCCCCCTCCAGACCAGCCTGAAATCCTCGGAGACAACATCTACCAGGTCCACGAGATCCTCGACTCCCGGCGGCGGAACGGCCAACTCCAGTACCTCGTAGACTGGGAGAGGTTCGGACCTGAGGAGAGATCATGGATACCCCGCGATGACATCCTGGATCCTGCTCTCCTCGAGGAGTTCCACCGCCAACATCCGGAACGCCCAGCTCCCAGAGGTCGAGGTCGTCCCCGTTGCCGTTCTTGGGTGCCTGGAGTCACCCGTGGAGGGAGGGGTAGTGTCACACCCTCAGCACGTTCCCTCAGTCCCAGTCACCACGATCTGTCACCAACCAACCAATTCCCAATGCACCACACCCGTGAGCCATCACCAGAGTTCTAATTACCCACACCTGCACCAGCAATCACCCACTCCCTTTAAATACCTACCTCTGTCATTCACTCACCGGCTGGAATCGAAGTTACATGGACACCCATCTGTGGATCTTCTCCTCTTCGTGCCGATTCTCCTGTGCTCCTCAGTGGAACCCCTTTGTGTACCTGTGGACACAAAACACACTACTCTAAGGGAAGTGCCTTTTGCTCTTGCTGGTGACTGCTGATGGACTTGTATTTACCTGCTGGATTGTGCTAGAAGATTTGTATGCCTCAGTCCATACTTGCCTGTTTTTCACCTGTTTGAAGTGTGCACTATTCACAATAAACATCACAAATTAATACCTACCTTCTGTGTGTGTGGACGTGACACACAGCCTTACAGATCTGGCCATTAAAAATGCGTCTATTTTCACGCGGCAGCCTGCAATTCAGCACGCGTGGCCACGCGTCGGCCTGCAAGGGCTTTTTTAGATTTTTTTTAAAACGTTGTTGCGCTTCATATAATATCCACCAGGTGGCGCAAGGAACAACATTCTGTGGCCAAACCCTGCACAAAGAGGGCTATTTGGACCGTATTTGTTATGTCTGTAGTTTCAATATCTGGCGCCATAATCGGTAATTCATTTATGTAATGGCAAAGTATTTATAATTTCGTTTCCTTTTTATTAAGTTAATTTAGAAAAAAAAAATTGGGAGCATTTTTGTTCGTTAAACGTAAGCTTTTTGTTTCTTAAAGACCAAGTGGCAGACAGTGAGTTGACCTACTCTATGTTTCAATTTGCCTTCTCAAATCACGAATTGGCTAAAATAAAATCCATAGATGTAAAATAAAAGATATAAATAATAATAGATATAAATATGCGCTATTAGGTGCATATCCAATCATTTGTGCGAGAGTGCAAAACACATTTTTAGGACATGAAGGCTCAAGCTCGATCAGTTAAATTTTTTTTTTTTAGTGGAAAATATTTAACCGTTATTTTTTGTCAGACATGATATAAAATATTTAAAAGACTTAAATTACTACTTAACGAAAAAAAAAAAAATAGAAAACAAAAACTGTTTTATTATGTAGCTAGTCCGTAGAGATGCATTTCTCTCTAAAGGCGTGCGTCCAACGAGGATATGAGGAGGACTGTTAACTGCATCATCACTGACTCAGAAAACAGTAGTTTCTAAATAAATAATTAAAATATCTCCTTACTATTAGACAGTCATGGTATTTACTTTTGCCAGTGTTTTGTGGTAAGCTTTAAACAGGGAACCCTTCCAAGCTGTGCTGAACGTGCGCTCAATGCTGCTGACAGGACCGTCCGAGCCACTCTTGAAAGTCATGGTAGCCTGGTCTCGTAAAAAATTGGAACCCAGCGCTCCAATTTTTTAAATCACCACTGAATGTCTAAAATATAATTTTAGCCCGGATTTGATCTTTGACGGACTAAAATGCAGGGCTATAATACGTCTTAAAAGTGGAACATGGAAATATAATGGATGTACTGCGAAAAAAGTTTTATACTCGACATTGTTTCCAAATGGTTAAATGTGAGATTCTGGAAATGAGAATTAAATTTAGCGTGAACGGTCGGGTCGGGAAGAAAATTATTCTAAGTGGGTATATATAGGCTATATAGGGTGTATATATATATATATATATATATATATATATATATATATATATATATAGTTAGTATATAGCGGGAGCGGGTGGAGGCGGAAGAAAACCTCATGGGAGCGGGACTAGAAAAGCACTTTGTTACAGCCTATAGACTATTCAAATATTTCAACATCAAATAAAAAGTTATTCATAAGCAGGAGCAGTTTCATTATTGTTTTCTTTTCTTTTTTCCTGATGAACTTTTATTAGACTGCATTGTCCCCAACCGACAACCGACGTCCTTAAGTTATTATTAACCGACAAGATTGTGTTAAATACATTTAAATTTGAACTGATTGGTGGCTGTGACACATTAAAAACAGCTAAATTCGTTTTCGGGGATTAATTTCACACAAGCAAAAAGCAGCATAAACATCAGAACATCATGCGTAGAGCTTGTTCGCAGAGAAAAACCTAAGCTGTATATAAAATAAATAAATATGCCCATATGTGAAATATATTTTTCTGAATAAATAATAAATTAACAAAACAAAAGAGAAAAAAAATAACAAGTACAAAATTACAAAATACATTATACATTTCAACATTTTAAACCAACAGCAAATGGAAGATTTGAGAGGTAGCTCGTCTTTTTCATACCATTTATACAATTTAAGATACACTTTATTTGATTGATTTGTGTAAGAGGAGAAATATAAACTATAATTTGGAGTGTTAATTTATTTTATGTATTATTATTAGTAGTATTTTCTTTAGATTTCTTTTTGCGTTTTTTGTGCTGTACATTATGGTGGCGCGCTGCCCATGCAGTTTATTTATTTATTTATTTCCTTAAAAAAAAAAAAAATTAAAGGAAAGGAAACCATTTAGATTTGGCCTTATGTCCATGTAAGTAATATAGCCTACCCTAGTATTATATCCTAATATTGAAAATAATGTAGACAAATAAACAGAAGGCTCATTTTTCAAAACAATAAAGCTTTTATTATATGACTGACAACGAATACAAAAGTATCACAAGTGCTAAGGACTAAGATATCAGGATTAAATGATATCTGTTTAAAAAACTGTTTAACATGAAAAATATAATTTTATTGCATGTCGCGGTGTTATGTGTTGAGACACGGTGTAAGACAGAAACAGGTAAGCCAACTCAGAGAGTCTCAAGCCACCCCCTTCCCCTGGTTTGCATATAGCTCCACTCCAGTAATCATTTACATACTGTATAAAAGCTACACCGAGGCCAAGGTGACATGAATCATGGGGGGTGTCAGGTGCTAAGCCTTCCACATCAATTTTTGGCAGTTCCCGACAATTAGACAATTTAGACAGTTTGCAAGAATATTTAGTATCACTGGTGTGAAAATGCTGTTAGATGCCGGTGGAGTAAACGGGAGTTGAGAAAGTTGAAAGTGAGGGACAGACGCATCCTCCACTGGACTGGATCGATCCAGCTATTTTAGGCTACTTTGAATTTAGAGTTAATAAGGTAGTAAGTTGCATTGTCCGATAAAAAAAAAAAAAATCAGAACTATCAGCACAGTATATAACACTAATCTGGGGTGCGTTTCCCGTACAACGACATAACTCGCTGGTTAACCTCCATGTACGATGCATCGTTGTGGAAACGAACTAGCTAGTCACGATTGTTTCCCGAACACGGTCGCGTCTCCGTCGTTTGAACCACATTAGTTCAACAACTTAGGACGTCACTGAGTAATAACTTCTGCTATTTAACTGATTAGGGTCTCTCAAAAATGCAGCTATATTGAACATGGCACCTAATGACTAATTTACTATTTTTGTTCCCTGTCATTTCGCTTTATTTGATGTTTGATTCATTGCGCGTTCTCTCTTACGTCATACTCCGGGGTTCCCTCAGGCATTTGTGCACATGCGCACTATTCATAAACAACGCTTATAAAGGACGCACAAAAATACAGAGTAAAACGCATTTATTTTTAGATAAAATTGAGGATATAGATTGTACTGCGTGTTAACTTGCAAACTGTGACCAAGAACATAATTTATTTAGCCCACATGTGTTACTAAGAAGCAACGATGCTTCTAACCACAGGTCAAGAGCTGTAGTTCCAACCAAGTAAGTTTGTGACGCTGTTTGCGAATGTTCGTTTGAACTATGGTGTTGGGAAACACCCAATCGTTGAGCCGTGTCAATTTCGACACAAAAGTTTAAAGATCAGTCAGTTTTTTTGTTTGTTTGTTTGTTTGTTTGTTTTTTCAGTTATCTTAAAAGTAGTAGTTAATGAGGCCATCAGCGGCAGTATAGGAGCGAAATGTTTATGAATAGCTGAATGGGGGTGGACCGGTCTTTCTTTGAAAATGCTATTGTAACAGAAACTGCTGCCCCATACATTAGGGAAAACATCGGAGCACATCACCGTTTTTTCCAGGACAATGAACCGAAGCACACTGCTGCAGGCAGACTCATTGAACAGGGTATAAGACTCCCGCCGAATCCCACGACATGAATCCCATTGAAATTGTGTGGAATGCTCTGATAGATTATATTCGAAAAGTAGCAAAACCAACTACAAAGTCTGACTTAATTGATGCCATAAATAAATTCTGGTTCGAGGAACTTACAGCAGTGGCATAAACACGAGTTTAATGCATAAACAAACCTACGTGACCATAGTAACCCAGGATTATCAGAGATGGGTTTATTAATATTTTATTTTGAGTTAAGAAATTATTATATTAATTGTTATAGAAATTAATACAATATTAAATAATTATATAGGCGATGCTGTATATGCCAATGCTGTCTGTGCGCGATTTAGACAGCATTCACAAGTGTATCATGAATAAATATTACATGTACTTCAAATTAAATAGCCCTACAAGAAACATTTCATGCATCCCACACAGTCTTGTCCTTTAACTTATCCTCTTTTTTTCCGTATTATTCGTTTATATTCGTTATTTTCTCCTTCATTTTGATCTCTTTACATAACATTCTGGGCTGCATTTCCCGATAACGATTAATCTTAGTGCTTAAGAGCGTTTTCTACGAGTCATTTTGCGAACGTTCGTTATTGTTTCACGTGCGTTTCCCAAAAGTGCACTTAACACAATTGCAAATTGCAATTAATAGACAAATCATTGAAGAGTGAATTATTCACGTAGTTTCATTTGGAAATAATTTAATCTTCACATGAAATAGGCCTACATTCCTTCTATTAACTGAAAGTCTTTTTTCTTTGTTTGTATTAATATTATTATAATTATCATTATTAGTACGATTACTAATATTATTATTATTAGCCTGTTATTTTTGTATATATTTTTATTTTCGTTTATATTCGTTTCCCCCTCCCCTTAATTTGGCTCTCTTTACTTAACGTTCATGTAAATGATTCTGTAAATGCTTGACATATGCTATATGACTGATTTTTACTGGAATGTAGTTTAAAGGTTGAATTGAACATATTTTTATTTTGTTTCATCTAATTAATAGACTAGACTATATAATACTAAACTGTTTTACTGAGGAATGAATCATTCACGTAGTCTCATTTGTAAATGAAAACATACTCATTTATCGTCACACACGGCATAAATACAATCAAAAAAGTCAAAACTTTATTGGCATAATTGTCAGGCGTTAAAAATAAATAGCTCTAACCAGTTAGTGAAATAATAATAACCTAATAATAATAATAAATAATAAGTGATTTAGAGCTATCTACTTTTTTTCTTTATTGTGAATCGCTAAACCTAAATAACTTTCTGTATATGCTATTTGCCATATATTTAGCAAATATTGTAAACGACAATTATGCCAATAAAGTTTTGACTTT
>NC_133382.1:14107187-14172309 GCF_049309525.1 Garra rufa
TGTACTATTTCTAAAACGCTTCTTTATGAAAAAAAAACAAAACAAAACATTGTTTTCTCAATACTTTACCTATACCGCTGTGAAGGAAAGAGCGCACAATCGATCACCGAGGCATCGATATCAACCTATTCAGCACCTCCACCATGGACAGCACCTGCTAAGGTCGCACTTAAGAAGGTTTACCTTAAGCAATATCCTAAGGTATAGTTTGGAGAACACACGTAGGAAAGGTATACCTGTAGTTAAGGTGTACCTTTTGAGTCTTCGTAGCACGCTAAGAGACAACGTTATCGGAGAACGCAGCCCAGTGCGTTACATGATGCCCCCTACTGATCATGTCTTTCCTGTGTCAGAGCATTTTCTAGGATCCCTCGCAATACACCGGCGTCACGCGAGACCACTTACTTCCCGCGCGCATTTTAAATGGCCAGGGCTGCGTTCTCCGATAACGTTGTCTCTTAGCGCGCTACGAAGACTCAAAAGGTACACCTTAACTACAGGTATACCTTTCCTACGTGTGTTCTCCAAACTATACCTTAGGATATTGCTTAAGGTAAACCTTCTTAAGTGCGACCTTAGCAGGTGCTGTCCATGGTGGAGGTGCTGAATAGGTTGATATCGATGCCTCGGTGATCGATTGTGCGCTCTTTCCTTCACAGCGGTATAGGTAAACTATTGAGAAAACAATGTTTTTTTTTTTGTTTTTTGTTTTTAATAAAGAAGCATTTTAGAACTAGTACAAACTGCATTTATCGGGGCTCATTGAAATATGTACATGCAGAAATACATGTGGATGTGTTTCAACTTATTCTCATCATTTTGCGTACGAATAACACGACTTTGCAATAGTGTGTAATGCATAAGCCAAAGTCCAATTTTGCGTGCATATGATACGCCAATCCTTCCAATTAACTTCAATGGAGAGAGGATGCGTATAAATACCACGCATCATCTTTTATATAGATGATAAAAGGCTATAGCCTTTTCTGTCAAATGGTTCGCCCGCTGATGTGCCTCAAGATAGTAATTAAAAAAAGCTAACAACCATGAAAACACTTCCATACACTGGCCGGAGGAGAACTGGTTCCCCGACTGAGCCTGGTTTCTCCCAAGGTTTTTTCTCCATTTCTGTCACCTGTGGAGTTTTGGTTCCTCGACGCTATCGCCTCTGGCTTGCTTAGTTGGGGACACTTTCCAGCGATATCGTATACTATTTGAACTGAACTGGATGATGATATCACTGAATTCATTGATGAACTGCCTTTTACTAAAAATTGATTGTTTACAATAATGCGTTATTTACACACTATTGTTCTGTTTAAATACTGTGCAGTTGCTTTGACACAATCTGTATTGTTAAAAGCGCTATAAATAAAGGTGACTTGACTTGACACTGGGTGTAGGCTAACAACTTAAGTATTTTATGTGTAAAATTTTAAAGTAAAGTAAAAAATGCAATTTTAATACTAAATCAGATTTTATATTAAATGTTCATATAAAATTTTCTATTTGTAATTAAACTGCGATGTAAAAAAGCTTTTTGCGTGGTGCCCACTAGCGGTATGAACCGTCAGCAGCGGTAAGGTATAGCTAAGAGCGCTCCAGACCAACCTTACGAACGTATGACTTACAGAAGGTATACTTAACTAAGAAGGTTTCGGAAAACACATATTAACGATAAGGTACTTCTTAAGGTACAACTTAAGAACGACGTAGCGTTAAGGTGGTTTCGGAGAACCCAGCCCAGATCTGTATAAGATTTCTAGCAGCTGCCTGTATCAAACCAGAGGCTATTACATTGGATTGTGGATGCAATGGCTTATGAGTCACAGAATGTAACCTACTCTGTAGGTGTGCGTAAAAAATTCACCTCTGTCTTGATCACATCTGTTGTGCTAAGTAAACTCTGCTTATGCCGAGCAACCTCGACCACTTTGCAAGTGCACTTATGGTAATGTTCATGACTCCTTCAACCATAGACTTCAGCGGGTTATTAAGTGAACCTTGCCTTGCCAATTAGATAGTTTTTACTGTTGCATTCAGTGGATAATCTACTCAGAATTTGTGCTCTACATTTAGCCCATCCAAGTGCGCACACACACATTAGTGTTCATATTGCTGCAATGCCCGGGGAGCAGTTGGGGGTTCAGTGCCTTGCTCAAGGGTCCCACCTTAGTCGTGGTATTGAGGGTGGAAGAGAGCGCTGGTTATTACAAGTCCGACTCTAACATTAATAGCTAACTACATCAAGCACAAAATCAAAACACAAAATAGATGCAATGACGATGCAATCAAGATCCTTTAAAGCCATCATTATGCGCATGTTTTGCAAGGCGGTTTCTCTCTGCAGATGATCAGGGTTATGGAATGTGACAGCATCTGTAATACACTAATAAGTTTAGAGGTGCAATGTGCCTTTTAGGGCCCTGAACCGGTTTAAGTAATGAAAACCGTAAAAAAAAAAAAAAAAAAATTTGACAGGAACAGGAACAGAACCAGAAACAAAATTTTATAGTATAGTATGCAAATGTGAGCTGACGCATCCAACGAGTGAAAGGTCCTCGCTCAGCTGTCAACTTATCATAGGTAAATTCAACAGATCGTACCTGCAGCACATCTGTGAAAGTTCTAAGGCCAATTTAAAATATTGGTACAGTAAAAAGTGCACAAAATCATTATTTTGTTTAGTCAGTATTTGTGGCAGTTGAGAAATCATGTTGGGAAATTGCTCCAAAAGGTGTGCTTTTTTGCGCCAATGCATTGTTCAAGGATCAGCGTGTCGTGTAATATTCTCATTTAAACTTTAACAGCCAATTAAAAAATATTGGTATAGTGAAATTTGCTAATTCACAAGATCAATACATCCTTTATTAAACCGAGCAGACTGGAAACATGATAAAACTAAAAGTTCAGAGGACACCGTAAAGTAGCTAACACAAGGAGAGCTGAACGCTAAACAATACTCGGCATTCTAAAAGAGGAAGTGCCTCGTATTTATGTATTTGAGTATGATTGGATACATGTGAATTATTCATTAATACCTATTATTGATTAGTTACATAGCCTACACAAGGCTTTGTACTTCACTCAGGTTCCAATCCGCTTGCTCAGTTGTATGTCAGGAAAATAACCTAAATGAACAAAATGCCGTCATAATACAATTCTCTGTAATTTTCTATGCTGAGGCCAAGTGTGTTGCATTATTGCCTCATCTTGCTCGACTGTAAAGCTGTGTGCAAAAACACAGATTTACATTTAGCAGATACTTATAATTTAGTACAAGCAATTTACTATACAAGTGATGATAATACAAAGTTTCTAGAGTAAGCTGACTTGTTGAAAAGCCATAAAGAAGCTTTTTTATTTATTTATTTTTTAATTAGGAAGTGTCTAAGTGCCAAATGCTTGTAGGTAGGGCTGTCACAATTATGAAATTTGGCTGACGATTAATTGTCCAATAAATAATTGCGATCATGACGATTAATTGTCTGTTTTAGGGCTTTGACGATTAATTGCCTGTTTTAGGGCTTTGTCGATTAATTGTCATACAAATTGTTGTGATTATTTAATTGAATCCCTTGTAAATAATCACTTGCAATAACACATTAATACACTTAAAGCCTTTAAGTATTAAAGTAATTTATTAAATTAAAAATATGTATCTTTCAGAAATGTGTACATTTAAAGAAAAAATGTAAATGTATATGAAAGTATAAATAATAGAAACAATCACCATAAAGTTACCATAACACAAAAAGGACTGTCGTGTCAATATCTCAAACTAAAGTAAAATATAAATATATTTTACAAATTGCTGTTTTGGAAGTGTACGTTTTCCCTGGCAATTCATATTGCTTGTCAAAGTTGTAAAGCATTTCTTTAAATGCTGGTTTCTCCACAGTATTAAAAGGCTGCATTTCCTTAGCGATGTATCTCGTGACACTGTTGGTCAGCGTGCGCCATTTCATACTGTCGCGTTTATATTTTGTTACCCGTTCGAAGGCTTGCGCTATTGTCACCTGACTGGAAGTATGAGCGGCTGTGGATGACTTCAAAACTTCGGCGAACTCTGTTGGGTGATGTGCTTTCAGGTGATTCCTAAGATTTGTGGTGTTGGCAGCTTTCGCTGGTATTTCTCCTACAAATTCGACACACTGCCGTGTCAACGTCTTTTGGCTGTCCTTGATCATCGGGTGTAAAACCAAAATGTGCCCAGATCGGCGCTGTCGTTTTCGGCTTCGAAACTAAATCCATCTTTGTTAAATAACTGGGCTGCTCTAACTCAAAATGATGGAGAAACCAACAGGGCCATATCATTTGAAAGTAATGCTCGTAATTGCTCAGCGTAATGAGTTCAGAGGGAGACCGGTAGAAGTAGAGTGCTGCAGGTACTACAGCGCCCCCTTGTGTCTTCTAATAGTGGGCAATAATAACGATCATCTGCTATGACCGCGATTAGACCAATTAATCGCGATCAAACGATTATTTAATAATCGTGACAGGTCTACTTGTAGGTCTCAAAGATGACCAATAACTGTATGCTTCTTCTCCTCAGGTTTTCATGACCGTGAGGGGAAGCAGTACTGCCAGAAGTGTTTTCTGGCCCTCTTTGCCTCTCGTTGTCAGGGTTGTTCCCAGCCCATCATGGAGAATTACATCTCAGCTCTAAGTGCTCTGTGGCATCCACAATGCTTTGTTTGTAGGGTAAGTAGTTGCTGGATTCTGAGGTACAATGAATGTGATATGTTATTATGTTAATTTGTTACTGTCGAGGTGGTCTTAAAGAAGTAGTTCATTTTCAGGACAAAAATTTACAGATAATGCACTCACCCCCTTGTCATCCAAGATTCATGTCAGTCGTAAAGAAATTATGTTTTTGGAGGAAACATTTCGGGAATTTTCTCCATAAAATTGACTTTTATGGTGCCCCCGAGTTTGAACTTCCAAAATGCAGTTTAAATGCAGCTTCCGAGGGCTCTAAACCATCCCAGCCAAGGTCTTATCTAGTGAAACGATTGGTTATTTTCTAAAAAAAAAAAAAAATTTATACTTTTTTACCTCAAATGCTTGTCTTGTCGAGCTCTGCATGTACTCTTGTGTATTACAGTTTGTGACAGTTAGGGTATGTTGAAAACTCTTGTCTCAGTGTTTACAAAGTGAACATGCAAAAAAGGTCAAACGCCCTTTATAAAAAAAGGGAAAAAAAAGGTAAAACAGAGATGTAGGACGATTTTGAAGTTGGAGGAGAAAATGAGACAAGAGTTTTTTGACATACGCTAACTGTAATGAACTGGAATACACAGCGTTCACACAGAGCTAGACAAGACAAGCTTTTGAGGTTAAAAAGTATAGAAATTGTTCACTAGATAAGAACCTTATTCCTCGGCTGGAATTGTTTGGAGCCTTTTAAAGCTGCATTTTGGAAGTTCAAACTAGGGGGCACCATTTTAAGCCATGTTCATCAGAGAAGTTAATAAATAATTTTGACTCAACATTTTGAGTCAAAATGACAACATTTGACTCAGTGAAGCTCCTAAACAAATGTTAAGGAGGAGCTTGCCCATCTGATCTGCCACTCATTACCTCACTCTGCCATTCATCCAGTATTTGTCCATGAAATGTTTGATTCTTTAAAGATCTAATTATTTCCACCAACAACAAGTTCTCCTGCCCTCCAGAGTCTCAGCAGTCACTTTCAGAGCCCCATCCACAACCATCTAGTTGTGGCACCTCCTGTGTGTGTAAAGCTCAGCATTTCACTGATAGGTCTCCGAAATGTAATTCTAGAAGACTTCTTGTCCCTTTCCTGGCTAGAATGCCTCATCTTTCCACAGCCTCATCTTTCTCCGCTACTCATATTCATTGTCGTCTTCTTCTTTTCATTCCTTATTTACCGCTCCATTAACTGAAATATATATTGTAATATTAAATATTTTTTTATATTAATTAAATATGAAATAATATACCAAACAAACAAACAAATACTTAAATTCTTTAGAGGGAACAAAATAATAACAAGAGAGAGTAGTGAGTTTCTTATTTTAGTATTTTTTGATGCAAAAATTTGGGGGGGGGGGGGGGGGGAACTGTTAAACGTCACTATTTTCCCATTGCTCTGACAAACAAATATCATAATACTGTTACCTAAATATTTTTATCTTAAATAATTTTACAGTGTGATCAGAAAAGGCCTGGGATACCACGCAGAATGGCTTAACTCAATTAGAAATATGCAATATGTGTCATTAATGAATAGATATCGTATAACTTAACCCAGTGTTTATTGTTCATTATTTTCTGCAGGAATGCTATAGCCCATTTGTGAACGGGAGTTTCTTTGAGCATGAGGGGCAACCCTTGTGTGAAGCTCACTACCACCAGTCCAGAGGAAGCGTGTGCCAGGCATGCCAGCAGCCCATCCTGGGGCGCTGTGTCACTGCAATGGGTGCCAAGTTTCATCCACAACATCTGGTGTGCCACTTCTGCCTGAAACCTCTCAGCAAAGGCTGCTTCAAAGAGCAGGAAAACAAACCATACTGCCACCCCTGCTTCATCAAACTCTTTGGCTGAGGAGAGTGAGGAAAGATTTTAAAGCAGTTACTCAACTGCCATCCAGCTTTTCATAAAAAAAAAAAAACCTAAAAAAAAAAAAACCTTGCCAAATATACATTGTATGGCCAAAAGTCCTTTATTTGGACACACCCTTCTAATTAACAGAAATAATTATTCTTAAATAAATTGTGCACTATGCAGGATCATACAACCTTTTTGCCAGATGCTGCTGTAGTTTGGGCTGCGTGTGTTCTTTTAGCTAATACCATGTCAGGGGCACTGAGGAGCATTCTGGTCATGTTGAGTGTACTTGCAAGGAAAGGTCAAGTTTGAATACTATAGTCAAACAACAACTAACTATCCTGCATAGTGCACCTTTAATGCTGCACCATACAATGTTCTACAAAGGTGCTGTGAATTGCTGCCTTTTATAACACGATCAGGCTGTCTGTGAGGTCAGACTTTGATGTTGGTTAATGGGGTCTGGTTCGCAGTTTGCATTCCAGTTTATCCCAGTGTCAACAAACTTTAGGTCTGGCCAGTTGGCAGGTCACTGTATGGCATAGTTTTAACATTTAAAGAAAATAGGGGGAAGTCAAATCTGGTAATTATAAGGGGGTGATTTCTTTGCATACTTTTGCCCTGTTTTTCATGTGCTTTTCAAACCTTTGCTGGTGTCCGATAAAGGAGACATCCAAAATGTTGGGGGAGGGGGGGATCTCCAGGACAGGTTTAAGAAGCACAGGTAAATATATCACAGATGAATAACATTGATTGATAAATGAATACAGAATTTAGAAGTAAAGTATTAGCTCTATCTATTGATTAGCTGACGACTAAATTATCTGGGTTAAACAAGAGAGACATCCAAAATGTGCAGTATTACGGAGGATCTAAGAATAATTACAAAATACAAAAATAAAATACATTTTATCCATATTATAATAACAGGTTTAATAACAATTTTAGTTATCAAATCATCAACTTTGCATAAATATAGGTATAAATGTTGTATGTATATATATATATATATATATATATATATATATATTAGGGGTGGGCATAGATTAATTTTTTTAATCTAGATTAATCTAGATTAAATCTTGGAATTCATCTAGATTAATCTAGATTAAAATGGCTAATTTGAATTCTGCTGAAGGCATTCAGAATATGTGTGCTACCCAAATAATGACTAAAAGTAAGTCTTTGAGAATGGGTTTCTCAAGCCAGGTGGCGCATTAGACCAGGGGCTCATCCAAACTGCATCACAAACTGCTCGATAAAGCTGTTCTATGATAATTTGTTGAGGAAAATAAATTATGTTCAATAAGATGTACTTGTGTTTACTAACTAACTAACAATGGAATTATTTTTTCTACCTATTAGATTGTGATTTTTTAACGTCTACACCTACCCAACCCTAAATTTAGCCCTTACTGTAATAAAAAAACAGTATTATTGTTGTACAGTGTGATAAAAATATACATCTACGTATATATATCTATGGTAGCCAGTGTTTCCCCCTACGTTTCCAACTTGGGGGGGGGGGGGGTGTTACATGTTACACCGGACTTTTATTTTGACAGGTTGCCATGAAGTTTCTGTGTATACAGTATGATATGATGCGAGTTTTCTCAAATGAAACGGTAAAAGTGACACTCACAGCAGTTTTGGAGATTGAGTTTATCTGTTCATGTGAGATGAAAATGCCAAAAATTACCGGGAGCGTCACGTGTGTTTCAGTATGCGTGTAGTAAAAGCGCGTCTCCACCATTCATAAATACAGCTAGGCAAACGGAACATACCGGATTCATATTAAAACGGTCTTTTTGCATTTCAGTTTTCACATACACTAGTCCATATCGCGATTTGAATTAAGTGACAGACCAACATTTGATTTATGAATCCAAAAAACGACGAATTTACGTGGCATTTCGCGCTATAGTAGATTCGGTTTTTATGAATGGAGGACGAGGAGATCCCGTCTGTGTTTTGGCGGAGGAGACGTAAACGCGCGACCATATTCTATAGTCTTTGCTTGGTATACATCCGCGTTAAACTATCAAGGTGAAAGTCATCATAGCTTGCGTAGTTTAGACCCAGCTCCCAACCCAACTTTGAGAATAGATTAACGGCGATATTTTTTTTATCGCCCGATAAGAGTCTCACGTTAACGCAGCACGTTAACGCCGATAACGGCCCACCACTAATATATATATATATAATTTCCACCTAAATATAAATATTTGGTGCAATGCTCGGTTTGAATTATTAAATTGTTAGGCCACTTGTTCATCAAGAATACCAAATATATTTTTGGTGTTCTTGGTGCATTACATTATACACCATATTGTATGTTTTTAGCAGAGTTTGTAATTAGGGTGGGCAACACCATTTTAAAGGGTTATGATTATATTGTTTCACTTTGGAAGACACTTCTCTAAGAGGAGTCTCCAAGATTAGCAATTTGAAATATGAAGGAAAATAGAAAAGGAAAAAAAGAAGAAAGCTATTTAAAATGTAAAATGAGCATCCAAAATGTAGACTTTATAATTGCATTTGTCTTCATATGTTTTTTTATAACTTTGAGTTAGTCTGATTTTCACCCGTCATCTCCACTTTTGACCAGAGTGGAAAATAATGTACTCAAATTTAAATCTTCACAGCTTATAAATGCTTTGCACTACTGGCCTAATCTGGCCTTTTTTAAGAAAAAGAAAGTTTTTGGAGTTTGCAGTATACCAAACAATATAACAAAAATGAAAACAACATTATAGACGTCACTATAAAAATCAAACCTGAAAGCTTATTTGTTATATTGCAGTGTTTATTCTAAATTATTTATCAATGTACATCATCATAAAAAAAGATAATAGTAATGTGATGACGTGTACAGCAATGCAAGGGCTGGTAAATAAGAGAAAGGAGTTTGTATACCAAAAGAGAAAGTGACAGAAAGTCACATTAACTGTTGTTTGACTAGGTTTACAAAACAATTTTTATGTTGGTAACAGTGACAATCTCTGAAACAACTTTGGTCTATTTGCCTATAAATAGCTTGGAGAAGTTATAATAGTTTTAACCAACTTTATCTGATATGAATAGGCATCATTATTTCTTATGTCAGCATTGCTAAACTTTTGTAATGTTATACAAGTCAGCAGAAAGAAAGCTAATTACCTGTTCATAAGATATATTTTTGGATGTCTGTCTTTTATAGATGTTGAGGAAGTTAGTCTCTAGTGACATTCTCACTGATAAGGCTGTTTTTTAAAACTATTTATTTTTTAGAGAACCACTAGATGGCGGCATTTATGATGTACTCCATATTGTAAAAATAATAATAATAAATCTATACAGAATTAGTGGAAAACATACTTTAATAAAATAAAAAGTGTAATTGACAAAGAAAGACGAAAGACATTGTGTAAAGAATAAACAGGAAGTTACTAGTTCCAAAAAAGTAGTTAATAATATAGACACAATTATTTGTCATTGGACACTCTTAAAACAGTGTTATACTGTCATGTACTTACTCATTAGAATATGATATCAACCATCTATGTTTTTTTTACACATTGGCTTTATACTGCAGCTTGATATCACAGCATGTTTTTACATATTGTCTATTTCAGCTTACAGTTTGAAGTATTGTCATTGTAAATCTATATATTGTGATTTTACTGTATCACCAAACAACCAAAAAGTAATGCGTGATTGATTATATTATTACTGTACAATATTCCCAAAGAAAATAAATTTCTTTATTCATAAACAAATTAAGCTTTAGACTTTTTTTGTGTAGAATCCTAAAGATACTATACCACCTAATTATTGAAGTATGTGAACTGGCTACAAAATGCCTGTGGGGCGATAGTAATACTTCTTGTTCGAGTCCCACAACGTATTTATTTGCATTCTAAATGCAATGAGATGATTGAACACTCATTCCCTTATTTGTTTAGTGAAACTTTTCCCCATGGGTCAGTCAACTGTACTGCCTAGAATTATACCATTTGATGTCAAAAAGCATGTTTCCCCACTGACTACCATAAAAATGATTAAAATTAGACAGCAGATTTTAAAAAATAAACAATTTGTGTCTGTGATGTCTGCTTTATAGTTAAACTAATCAAAGTTATTATGTTTCTGTGTAGATAGTTTTCTTTCAAAATGTAGATATTACTGCAAATATTTTGGCTGTTAAATGGGAGATGAGCTAATTCATGGCTACAAGATTCTGGGTTAGTTGTAACACCAAAGCTGTGGGTTAATTGTAACATCAATGAAACGGGTTACAATCTACCCCAAGCAAACTTTTAGTTGCATGTATATAATTTCAGTATGCCTAGAGGAAGAGAAACCAAGGGGTGTCTCGAATTATAAAGAGAACATCAGAAAAAAAAGAGCAAGCAAAGTCTGTAAAATGGCAAAATTGTATGGCATTTTCCATGTACTACAGATTCTATAAGAAGAGAAAGGGAAGAGGTCAAGGAGTCTAGGCTACCACAGTGAAAATAAAGTCTTAAATGATGAACAAGAGAAAGATCTTACAGAATAGCATAAAAGGTTTCAAAATTGTTTATTTATTTATTTATTTTTTCTTAATGTTACATATCACCCTGGTGGATATCATAATGTTACATCTCACCCCAGGGTATGTTACAACTAAACAGGGTGGATTTCACATTTGACTCTTTGACGCATTTTTCTTTGTTTGTGCTGCAAAGATTACAGCTATGTGTTTCAGGGTTTCATGACTCTTTAAAGTTGCCATAGAATGCATTGATACAATATTTTAATAATTGCTCTCTGATATGTACATAGAAGGGATATGGCATAGGAAAGGGCAAAAATTCTCCAAAAAATGGTTTTACAAGTCTATTTACAACCCTAGGATTTGTCCCTAGAATGAAATGGTCTGTTATTACCGTATTCAGCTAGCTTTATTTTATTAGAACACGTTATTTGTTTTCTGTGCCTTTCTGAGCGACTCCGCCCCTCGTGCCCTCCCGCTTATTCCCTCGCAGGAACTTGCGAGGAAGAAGCAGCGGGGCAGAGGAACTCAGCGCACAGTGACAGGTGAGCTCACGCCGGCTGAACTCCCACGTGCCTCGCCTTCACCACACAGAGAGGAATCGCCCGTTCTCTTCCTGCATCCAGACCAGCGTCCCTCTGCTGCTGTGAGCGATCTGGTCTCTTTCGGAGGGAGCGAGTGCGAAGCCATGGATGACAGCATGTCTTTGGCTGCATCGGATGGAGAGGAGTTGTTGGGCTCACCACATGACCCGGTATGGACGCCGAATTGTTCCGCGTCCTATCAAAAGCTGTAGAGGAGCTGGGATTGGACTGGTCTCCTCCTGAGGAGCCCACAAGGAGCCGTCTGGACGAGTGGTTTCTGCCGGGACGCCGCCAGGCCCCTCGTCAACGAGCCTCGCCATTCTTCCCTGAAGTACACAACGAGATCTCCAAATCCTGGCGTGCTCCATACTCCGCCCGCCTGCATGCTTCCTCTTACTCCGCCCTCACGATGGTTGACGGCGCTGAAGAGAAGGGCTATGACAAGCTGCCCTCGCTGGATGAGTCTGTGGCTGCACATCTGTGCCCGCCCACCGCCATCGGATGGAAGGCAAAGGCACCTCACCCATCCAAGCCCTGCAGGGCTACTTCGGCCCTCGCTGGACGAGCCTACTCGTCGGCTGGACAGACTGCGTTGGCACTTCACTCAATGGCGGTCCTCCAGGTGTACCAAGCGAAGCTCCTCCGCAGTTTGGTCGAGTCGGGCCTGGATGACGCTGCGTTCAGAGAGCTGCGCAACGCAACCGACCTGGCGTTACGCGCTACTAAGATGACGGCACAGGCAATTGGGAGGTCAATGCCCAGTTTAGTGGTGTTGGAGCGCCACTTGTGGTTAAACTTGACAGAGATCAAGGACGCAGACAAGGTCGCCTTCCTTGACTCTCCCATTTCTCCTACCGGCCTGTTTGGACCAGCAGTGGAAGGCTTTGCAGAACGCTTCACCGCAGCGCAGAAGTCGTCCCAAGCGATGCGTCCCAAAGCGTTCTAGCTCCGCAACGGCTCCCAGTCGCCCCAAGCCGGCGCCGACTCAGCAGCCTGCGAAGAGCACTCCCTCAGCTGCCCAACCAGATCCCCAGGTGGAGCCTCGTCATCGCTCCCGCTCGGCCAGACGCTACCCTTTCCCTAAGCGCCAGGGACCCCAACCCAAGGTGGTGTTGGACCAGACGCCTCCAGCGTCTTCCTGATCTCAGGGACAGGAAGAGGGAGGGGCCAAGTCTCGCCGGAGCTGGACCAACCCCCAAGTTGCCTCTCCTGAGGCTCCAAACACCCTGTTCTGTTCCGGGTGTAGAAGGCTGCATGTTTGTAAAAAATATGGCTGTGACTTACGGGGCCCCTGTGTTAGCGCCCTTGCAGCGTACCGCTTTGATAGCGGAACAAATAAAAAACATTTTCAAAAAGACAGCAAATTTCCTCTTCCAGTGCTATCGAGCAGCGATCAACTGCTCGAACCAATGCAATCCCTCGCCACACGGGCCGAGTCATGGCAAGCCATCCCCGGAGTGTCGAAGTGGGTTCTGGGCATAATAGAACGAGGTTATGCACTCCAGTTTGCTCGAAGACCACCTCACTTTCACGGAGTGGTCTCCACCTCAGTTCACAGCAAAGACGTAGACGTTTTGCGTACGGAGGTGAGGAATTTGTTGGCAAAAGGTGCCGTAGAAACGGTTCCTCCAACACAGAGCGAGTCAGGCTTCTACAGCTGTTACTTCCTCGTTCCAAAGAAGAATGGCGGTCTAAGACCCATCCTCGACCTCAGACATCTGAATCGCGCCCTCATGAGACGGCCGTTCAGAATGCTTACGCTGAAACAGATCCTCTCGCAGATACGCACAGAGGACTGGTTTTGCTCACTGGATCTGAAAGACGCGTACTTCCATATCCAGATTGCCCCCCATCACAGGCAATTCTTGAGATTCGCCTTCGAGGGAGTGGCTTATCAATATACAGTCCTCCCGTTCGGACTGTCCTTAGCTCCCCGCACGTTCACGAAGTGCATGGACGCAGCGCTCTCCACCCTGAGACAGATGGGAATCCGCATCTTGAACTACCTCGACGACTGGCTCATCCTGGCCCAGTCATAGGACGAGCTAATACACCCCAGATCCATAATCCTCAGCCACTAAGCCACTAATCCTCAGCCACCTCAGCCATAATCCTTGCCTCAGGGTCAATTTTGCCAAGAGCGTTCTGTCTCCCAGCCAACGTATTTCGTTCCTGGGAGCAGTTTTCGACTCCACCCAAATGAAGGCAGTAGTTGCGCCGCAACGAGCCCAGGCTATCCGGAAGCTCGCGGCCTCCTTCAAAGTCGGAGCCCTTCGCCCTCTCAAAATTTTTCAGAAGATGCTAGGCCTTATGGCCTCGGCATCTCCAGTACTCCAGTTGGGCCTGCTTCAAATGCGCCCTCTGCAGTTCTGGCTGAAACCAAAGGTTCCTCCTCAGGCCTGGCGTCTAGGACGCCTACGTAGCAAGGTAGATCGAGCCTGTGTCACAGCTCTGACTCCTTGGAAGAACCCTCAATGGATGGAACAGGGCGTTCCCCTGGACATGGTATACAGAAGGAAGGTGGTCTCGACAGATGCCTCCAACTCAGGTTGGGGAGCACTGTGCGACGGCCACCCTGCATTCGGCCAGTGGTCGAAAGCAGAGAGTCGCCTTCACATCAACTGCCTAGAAATGCTAGCAGTGTGTTTAGGCCTTCACTCCCTTCTGCCGGTCTTAAAGGGACACCACGTCTTAGTCCGCTCGGACAGTATGACTGTGGTGTCTTACATAAATCACCAGGGAGGTCTTTCGTCGAGACGTCTTTCCACGTTAGTGGAACGTCTCCTAAAATGGGCTCAACTAAACTTCCGCTTGTTGAGAGCAACGCATGTGCCAGGCAGGCTGAATCAGGGAGCAGACATGCTGTCTCGGAGCAACGTCTCCTCAGACGAGTGGATGCTTCATCCCCAAACGGTTCAGGAAATATGGTCGGTCTTTGGCAGGGCGCAAGTAGATCTTTTCGCCTCCAGAGACAATTCTCACTGCCCAATTTATTTTTCAAAGGAACAGGATGCATTGGCCCAATCTCCTCTTGTATGCATTTCCTCCGACTGCCCTGATAACACAGGTCATCAGGCGAGTCAGGGAGCAGAAGCTCAAAGTCCTGTTGGTGGCCCCATTCTGGCAGAACCAGCATTGGTTTCTAGATCTACCTCGGCTGCTTTCGTCAGCGCCGTGGCCCATTCCACTGAGACAAGATCTCTTGACACAGGCAAACAGAACGCTATGGCACCCCCAACCGGAATTGTGGGCGCTGCACCTATGGTCTCTCGACGGGAGCCTACAAGTCTCCCCGAGACCGTTTTAAACACTATCTCTCAAGCCAGAGCATCCTCTACAAGGCGGCTCTATGATCTTAAGTGGTCTGTCTTTTCCGCCTGGTGTTCCACCCGCGGTGCAGATCCGAGTTTATGCGACATATTAGTGATATTGTCCTTCCTTCAGGAGCTGTTGCACAAGGGACGATCTCCCTCCATGCTCAAGGTCTATGTGGCGGCCATAGCGGCATTTCATGACCTTATGGACTGTCAATCTGTGGGAAAGAACGATCTGGTCATTCGTTTCTTGAAGGGGTCGAGAAGGCTTAACCCTCCTCGCCCCATCACAGTTCCTTCTTGGGACCTGCCCACGGTGCTGAGGGCTCTGAAGAGCCCTCCCTTTGAACCGCTTCAGTCCATTGACCTTCGCCCTCTGACGATGAAAACTGCCCTGCTTCTGGCATTGGCATCAGTCAAACGTATGGGTGACCTACAGGCTCTCTCTGTGAACCCTGTATGCTTGGAATTCGGGCCGAAGACAGAATTTTTGCTGAAGCCAAGACGTGGTTATGTACCTAAAAGTCTCTCGACGCCGTTCAGAGACCAAGTTATTTCCCTCTTGGCACTTCCCCCTTGGGAGCAAGACCAAGATTTTAATCCCCTCTGCCCCATTAGGGCATTGAGGTTTTATGTAGAGCGTTCTGCTTCTTTTAGGCAGTCAGAACAGCTGTGTGTTTCGGTGGCTGCACCAAGGATAGTGGAAACCATCATGCTGGCTTACTCTTCTTTGGGCCTACAATGTCCCATGGGGGTAAGAGCCCATTCGACTAAATGCATCGCCTCGTCCTGGGCCTGGTCCATTGGTGTTTCCATTGCAGAGGTTTGTGCGACGGCTGGCTGGGCCTCGCCGTCCACATTTGCTAGATTTTATAATTTGGACGTCCTGGTCTTGCAGACTCGGGTCCTTTCTGCATAATGGGATAACTGTTACCAGTACTAGATATTATGTTGTAACTAACTGTACTATTTCCCTGGAACAGATGTTCGTTAGGTCATCCTGATCGAGCAAGTTGGCCCGTATTAGCCCTTTAGTGCTAGGGCCATGTCAGTCGTTCCTCTACCATAACAACAGCGGGATTGTACTGGTTCCCCATAAGCGTCTTCGACACAGTATGAGTGAAAGTATCGAAAGGGAACGTACTCGGTTACTCTCGTAACCTCGGTTCCCTGAGATACGGGAACGAGTACTGCGTTGCTAGCCGTGCTATGTAGCTGCGCGACTCAGTCGTCGCTTCAGTCGAAGTACCTGAGATCCTATGGCGAAATGCACGCTTATATAGCCAGATACTCGCCCCTTTTGGCGCGATCGGGCGCGAATCATCGCCATAGGCTCATGCAGTTCTGCTGCCGAGCCATTGGTTCGTTTTTTACTCACTGCACGAACCAATGGCCGTGCAGTTACACTGCGTTATTGAAATGCTTCAGTCTCAGGAGAAAAAGGAGCTTTTTCCATAAGCGTCTTCGACGCAGTACTCGTTCCCGTATCTCAGGGAACCGAGGTTACGAGAGTAACCGAGTACGTTTTCCATTCTATGGCACCTTTAATAACAGAGACTTGTAACTAGTTTAAATCATGTTTTGAACACACTAAAACTCTAAGATACAGGCAGAAAGGTAAAAAATGCTTCAAGAATCCCCTTGTTAATGTAATACAAAAAAAAAAAAAAACATTTGCTGTTGTCCCCTGGGAGTCCAACCCTCTAACCATTAGGTCCTGACTGCCCCCACGTGCCCCATGTGGCATCTACCTATACATATCTATGGTTATATTTGCTAGTGACGTGTTAAATCATGCTAACAATGTATTAAAACATGCTAACATGCCAAACATACTTGCAACGTGTTAAACATGCTAGAAACATGCAAATTCATGTTAAAACATCTGTCTGTTTTTCTAATACTTACTTAGATATTTAGATACTTCAAAAAAGTTCAATCTGAAAACCTTTAAACTTAAAGCTTCTTCAAACTTGCTGGCCAGGCTTTCTCAAGGCGTCATCAAAGTATTTATTAAAGTATGTATTTATTAAAGTTGATTATTTGTTTCTGATACAATTCTGAGCTTTTTATAGCCCCCCCCCCCCCACACACACTTATTAAGTATTGGTTTTGTGATTAAAATATGATTAAAAACACTATATTATATATGTCTTTAAGTACTTTTCGTGATAATATGAAAATTATATATGTTTAATTATATAATACATTCAAATGGGAAGTACTTTTGCAATCAAGAAGGTGCAAGGTGAGAAGCATAGTGGATCTACATGCATATTAACATTACCCCCCTCCAGAAGCCAAATGGATCAGAATCAGACCATGGAGGAGCTGATGGTGGAAGGGACCATGGAGGAACTGACAACAGAAAAGTCCACAGGGGAGCTGATGGTGACAGAGACTATGGAGAAGACAGCCAGGAGGAGGGTATATGATATCAATTCCAAAAAAAATCATATAACATTCCAAGAAACATAATAAAACATAAAATTATATTATAATTTAAAGAAAATACAATTTTCATAACCGGTTTTGATGTTTTCTTTGTGTGTGTCGCATTAAGAGTGATAAGAGAAAAAATTAATTGCTGACAGTTTAAAAAAGACCTAACAATAAGGTTGTGTTAAATAACTACATAGGTTAAAATTAATATCAGTAAGCACATTGTACACCATGATACCTTGTGCATGTACAAAATGTCAATATGAATCCAATCAAAATCTCTGTTAAAAAAACCTTATATCTAATAAAAGAATCCTGCATGACTCTATTAAGACCGAATAAGCTCTGCCTTCACTTTAGCACTGGTATCAGTCCTGGTACAGCTGGTATGCAGCTGGATACTGTTGGGATTTGTTACTGATTATCAACACAAATTGGGTCAAGTCAACCCAGCTTTACCCAACACTCAACTCACCGTTTGTGTTTAAAACATAACCCAGCTTTTTTTTTTTTCATTTAAAAATTTATCTCATTACACAATTTCTCCAGATTTCCAGTAGATATATAATTGAATAGAATATGTATAGGATGTATGGATAAAAAACTATAATAATAATACAGTAGCCTTATATAGGTAGACCACAGTATTGTTTAATTATTCTAGCTAAATTGCTCCCAAATGTTAGATAGTTGCAAACATAGTAGGCAATATGTAATATTACAATAAGTACTTCTTAGTTATAAAACACATACAAATATACACAATTTTCAAACTTCCAAGTTGTTTCCCCTTTTTAGGTTGTTTCCCTAAACATTGCCTAGTTTTCCTTTATTCTAGTTTTCTTGTTTTCCTTTACTGTACACTGTTATTACAAAAAGGTACCTTGCAAATTCAGTTTACTTACACTTTACATTGCAGGCTGTAATCTAAAGCATTACAAATTACTATAATACAAACGCATTATATATTGCCTACTATATACTAAAATAAGAATGCACCTCAGATCGCTATTCATCAGTTAGCATTGGCTACCAATGGCTGCTTGCATAAAATTCAGGGCATTAATGTTTGCCTACAAAACCACCACTGGCTCTGCACCCCTTTACCTAAATTCACTACTTCAGACTTATGTGCTCTCTAGAAGCTTGCATTCTGCAAGTGGATGGCACATTATCACTTTCACAGACTTTTATATTAACTGTTCCCTCCTGCTGGAATGACCTGCCCAACTCAATCTGAACAGCTGAGTCATTATGAAGCAGCCTAAAACACATCTATAACTCACTCTCTATTATAATTCTATTTTATCTATTTTATCTATTACTTGACCCTTCAAGACTTGCACTCTATTTGTTTTTAAGGCCCCTATTACTAGCTTTCTGTCTTTTTTTCCCTATTCTATCTTTTTATAAATGTATTTATTATATAATAATAATAATAATAATAATAATAATAATAAATATAGCTGCAAGCAGCAATTACGGGGCCAAGCATTCAAAGGGGAAAATGAGGAGCTAAGGATGGCAGGAACAGCAGACCAACTGCAACAATAAGTAAAAAGAAGCCATTTTAGGATGATTTTAGTCAAAACGACAGAAAAATTATGTAGAACGCCTACTGATACGATTTAATGGCTTATTAGGTTTGACCAACAGGTGGCGCTGTTATCAAAGCGATGTGGTGTGTTTAGTGTGAGGTGACAAAGGCACACTCAAAGTTTGGTGTCTTTATGTCAAAGCTTTGCAGAGATAAAGCCTCAGAATTATTTTGGCATCAAGCCTAAAATTTGTAGAGGCGCTGTACGAAAACGGTTTCTTCTATCAACATGAAATCCATAACTTTTTGTCAGCACAGTCTGAAGATGATCTGACTCGATTTTGGTGAAAATCGGACTAACGGACTATTTCGAAAAAGTAGGTTTTCAACATAAATCAAAATGGCGGACAGGAAGTTTGACCAGCTGTGGCATATTTGGTATCTATGTTGTTGGCATGACCCAAGGAATATTTTGAGACTAATTTCATTACAATAGGCTAATGCTGTCTACAGTTATTAGCATTTTTGGACGTTTTATAATTTATAGTTAATGAATGGTTTATTACTCTTGACCAATAGGTGGCGCTGTTACCAAATTGATGTGGTGTAATCAGTGTGAGGTGATAATGCAACACACAAAATTTGGTGCAAATATCTCAAAGCTTTGCAGAGATACAGCTTCAGATGCTCTTTGGCATCTTTTCAGCAAATTCGTTGATGTGTTAAATGAAAACGGTTTTGAATATCGACACAAAATCCATAACTTTTTGTCAGCATGGTCTGAAGATGATCCGAGTCAAATTTGGTGAAAATACAACAACCGGTCTAGGAGGAGTTCGAAAAAGTAGGTTTTCAACATTTATCAAAATGGCGGACAGGAAGTTCGGCCAAAATTGGCAAAACTGGTATCGGTGTTCTCAGCATGACCGAAGGAATCTATCAAAATCAGTTTTATTTCAATAGGCTAATGTATGCAAAAGTTATTAGCATTTTTCGAAATTTCGTTATAACTTTTGACCACAAGGTGGCGCTGGCCCCAACATTTTTATGTACATTCAGGGCATGGTGCCAAACATTTTTGTAATTAATTTCGAAATGATACGCTAATCCGTTCTCAAGATACAGAATTTTAAAGCTAAATTCAAAATGGCCGACACCCCAAATGGCTGACATGGGAAAATTGGATATGGTTCGACTCGGCATGCTCCTCCGAATCTAACAGGATGAGTTTCGAGATTTTTTGGCAAAGCACTGAGAAGTTATAAGCAAAAAAAAGCCATTTTTCATATCTCCTGACCACTAGGTGGCACTGTGACGAAACACTACAGGTAGCCTCAGGTCATGCTTTTTATAACACAAACACAGTTTGGTCTCAATACTCCAAAGAGTTGGGGAGATATGGCCTCACATCCATTTTTGCATGCTTTTCGTAGAATTAATTAGCGTGTTATTCGAGAACGGTTTGTCCAATCAACTTGAATTCCATAAATTTTTGCCAGCATGGTCTGAAGATGATCTGAGCCAATTTTGGTGAAAATAAGACAAACCATCTAGGACGAGTTCGAAAAAGTAGGTTTTACAAACAATAAATTATAGAAAAAAAACTAAACCTTACGATTTTTGAATTTTGGTGTTCATTCGACTCGGCATAAGCCAATGATTCAGAGAAAAAAGAATTTAGATTTTGTGGCTTACGATTCAAAAGTTATTAGCAAAAAGAAAGTGAAATTTCGGACAAGTGGTGGCGCTACAGAGTTTGAGTTAGAGACTCCAAACTTGCTATGGTTAATGTTGTGACTGTCCTCTATCAGTGTTCAAAATTATACAACTTTCCCGCAAGCGGTTCTATGGGCTGCCCTAGACTTGCGGCGGAAGAATAATAAATATAGCTGCAAGCAGCAATTACGGGGCCAAGCATTCAAAGGGAAAATGAGGAGCTAAGGATGGCATGGAACATAAGACCAACTGCAACAATGAGTGAAAGGAAGGCATTTTAAGATGATTTTAGTCAAAACGACAGAAAAATAATGTAGAACGCCTACTGACATGATTTAATGGCTTATTACGTTTGACCAAATGGTTGCGCTGTTATGAAAACGATGTGGTGTGTTTAGTGTGAGGTGACAAAGGCACACACAAAGTTTGGTGTCATTATGTCAAAGCTTTGCAGAGATAAAGCCTCAGAGTCATTTTGGTATCAAGCCTAAAATTTGTAGTGGGGCTGTACGAAAACGGTTTCATCTATCAACATGAAATCCATAATATTTTATCAGCACAGTCTGAAGATGATTTGTCTCGATTTTGGTGAAAATCAGATGAACGGTCTAGGAGGAGTTAGAAAAAGTATGTTTTCAAAATAAACCAAAATGGCGGACAGGAAGTTTGGCCAACTGTGGCATAATTGTTATCTATGTTGTCAGCATGACCCAGGGAATATTTTGAGACTAATTTTATTACAATAGGCTAATGCTATCTACAGTTATTAGCATTTTTGGACGTTTTATAATTGATAGTTAATGAATGGTTTATTACTCTTGACCAATAGGTGGCGCTGTTACCAAATTGATGTGGTGTAATCAGTGTGAGGTGATAATGCCACATCCAAAATTTGGTGCAAATATCCCGAAGCTTTGCATAGATAAAGCTTCAGATGCGCTTTGGCATCTTTTCAGCAAATTCGTTGATGCGTTAAGTGAAAACGGTTTCAAATATCAACACGAAATCCATAACTTTTTGTCAGCATGGTCTGAAGATGATCCGAGTCAAATTTGGTGAAAATCCGACCAACGGTCTAGAAGGAGTTTGAAAAAGTAGGATTTCTACAATAATCAAAATGGCGGACAGTAAGTTCGGCCAATTTTGGCATAATTGGTATCTATGTTGTTGGCATGACCCAAGGAATTTTTTGAAACCAGTTTCATTATAATAGGCTAATGGAATCAATAATTATTAGCATTTTTGGAAATTTAATAATTTAAGGTTAATGAATGGTTTACTACTCTTGACCAATAGGTGGCACTGTTATCAAATTGATGTGGCATAGTTAGAGTGAGGTATCAATGGCACATACAAAGTTTAGTGCAAATATGTCAAAGCTTTGCAGAGCTACAGCCTCAGATGCAGTTTGGCATTTTCCAGCAAATTTGTTGATGCACTAAACGAAAACCGTTTCCTACTGGGCATCGACACGAAATTGACTATTTTTTGTCAGCACAGTCTGAAGATGATCCGAGCCAAATTTGGTGAAAATCAGAGTAACGGTCTAGGGGGAGTACGCAAAAGTAGGTTTTCAACATAGATCAAAATGGCGGACAGGAAGTTATTCCAATTCTGACATAATTGGTATCGATGTTCTCGGCATTATCCAAGGAATATATCAAGACCAGTTTAATTACAATAGGCCAATCTAAACAGAAGTTATTAACATTTTCTGAATATCTTTATAACTTTTGACCACAAGGTGGCGCTGCCTCCAAACTTTTTGAGCACTGTCAAGGCATGGTGCTGAAGGTACGTACCGAGTTTCGTAATGATATGTCAATTTATTCGTAAAATATAGCATTTTACAACAAAATTCAAAATGGCCGACTCGCAAACTGGACAGCATGGGAAAATTGGATATGGTATGACTTGGCATGCTCCTCCAAATCTAATGAGACCAGTTTCAAGATTATTGGCCAAACCCTTGAGAAGTTATAAGCAAAAATAGCCATTTTTCATAACTCCTGGCCACTAGGTGGCACTGTGCCGAAACACAGCAGGTAGCCTCAGGTCCTCTATCAGTGTGCCAAATTACACAACTTTCCCGCAAGCGGTTCTGTGGGCTGCCATAGACTTCCAGAGCGGAAGAAAAAGAACGCTAACGGATACCATAGGTGCCTATGCAACTTCGGTGCTTGGCCCCTAATAATAAGAAACAGAACGGATACAATAGGTGCCTACGCACCTTCGGTGCTCGGCCCCTAATAATAATAAAAAATCTATACTAAAAATTAATGTATTATTACTGGGTTTCTGAAACACCAGTGTCATCAAATTATGAAAACATTTACTTAAAATCTCAGGTAGTAAATCTAAGGAGCTTTAACTGACAAAAGTTTGGGAACCCCCGCTCTATATTTAGCTCAGGGGATGGAAGAGAGCATGTGGTTATAGACCAGGGGACAACAGCCATGAGTGAAAGTGTGTGTGTAAGGCCAGAAAAGAATGTGTTTTTGGAAAGAGAACATTTGGGAAACAGATTCCACTCTTGGATGGTGTTCATTTGGTCAAAACGGATAGTGTGAAAATCGGGGGAAGGCGAGTTATTTCTGTCCACAGCTGTCCCTTTTTCTACTACAACTTTTCTTGTAGTGGACCTTAAACTGTTCAGTTTTATTTCAACTGTAAATTTTAATTAACTATATATAATATTCTATGTCTATCTAGAAAATTACTCAGGGGTCACTCTGATTTCAAAGTACATTACAAAAATATTACTTACGAGATGAGAATTAACACCAAGTGTACGAGTTTGATTCTCAGGAAACATACTTTCCAATAAAATGTATAGCTTTAATCCAGTGAGAGGCATTCAGTTCTATATTTTGGACAGTATGTATATAAGCTGCATTTTACTTGATGAAAACACTGTAATGTCATGAAATATTATTACAACTTAAATGAGCTGTTTTCTGTTTTAATAAAATTTAAAGTGTAATTTATTTATGTGATGGAAAACTGAATATTCAAAAACAATTATTCCAGTCTTCAGTGTCACATGATTATTCAGAAATCATTCTAATATGCTGATTCGGTGCTTAAGAAACATTTCTCATTTTTATCAATGTTGAAAAAAAAAGGATTGCTTAATAGTTTTGTGAAAATCATGATTTTTTGGATTTTTTGATTAAAAGTTCAAAACAATATTATTTTTGGAATATGAAATATTTTGTGAATGTCAAAATTAATGCATTTTTGCTAAATAAATGTAAGTATTGATTTGAAAGTATTGAAAACAAATGACATAAACTTTTGAAAGGCCTTATTTTTCTACAATTGAAAATACATGAATGACATAAAATATAAATCCTGGCTAAAGATGGATAGGAACAAAGAAAAAGTTAAGTAACCAATATAAATTACATGAGTATCTATGTAACGACATCTGTAAGTGGTAAGGTAATTAATGCGGCTATTGGGATAGCAAAAAATTGCCACCCAATAAAGATAGTAGCCTATATCTGATGGACTGAAGAAAAAAAAATCTAAAAGAGTCACATTATAACAAACAAAGTGTAGACACAATATAAATAAGAAATTGATGCAGTGCAGTGTAGCCAGCTTCATTGATTATAACGGAACTTGTGAGATCGCAAAAAACTGTGACGGATTTGATTTTATATGAAGTGCTTTTTGCCTGCTTTCTGGAGGAGTTTCCCCCGAAACATTTAATGTAATTTCTGTCTAGTACAAACACTTAATATATGAAAACAATCTGGAGACATGGCATAATAAATATCTAGGAGTCACCCAAAATACAAAAAAAAAAAAAAAAAAAGACCAATCCAAGCTCCCTGCAGAGAGGTAGTATCAGCCCCCACAACCCTGTATTTGAATGCATACCTTCAGTGTTGGGAACATGATAAATGTCCAGCTATGGATGCATATATGGTGTGAAGTGGGAGGGCTGCAGAACACTGTTTTGGACTATACCAGGAGCCTATAAGCTCCCCAATATAGAGCCCCAGTACTTGAAAAGTTTGTTTAGTCATCAAACTTTCCTTACATTTAGATATTTATCTATTAAATACATTCCAAACAATACAGCACTTTTATCACTTGCCAATATGTCGATATGTTGTTAGTTAGCTGCTGTATAGAGCAAATTTGAATTAATTTACATTTTTATGTTCAGAAAAGTATTTATATTTATTTACGTTTACAGTTAGTGACTTACACAAGTATTTCAAGAAGAGTGAAAAACATATGAACACACAAAAGTTAATGTAGGGAACAGAAGCTAATCTATCATATGTAACTCATTTGAGCTAATGTAAATAGCAGTACTTATATTTTACTTTCAAGATTGATAGCGGTATTAGCAGGATATGTCATTATATTTATATGCTAAGAAAGATACTTTCTTATTGGGCATACAAGAAAGTGTTACATTGCATAAATGGATATTACAATAGATTATGCAAGAATCTTGCTGAACACTTCTAGACCTAAAGCTATACATCCCACAAAGCAAACAAGGTTTTACAAATATTCAAACCCACCAAATGCTCATTAACTGTGCTAGTAGTAATGTGTGTTTTTAAGAAAGTCACAGTAGCTTAACTCTTGTCTGATATTCAGTTACATGATACTAGAATTATCGGATTCTGATTAGGATTAGGAACAAAGATATTAAGCAGTTTTCAACACTGATAATAATAAGAAATGTTTCTTGATGTAACTGTTGAGTCTTATAAGAATGAGCTAAATCTAAATCAGGGTTGAATTGACATAAAAAATACGAAAAGAAACTAAGTCAAGCTAGCAACAATCTCTTGGCCTTGCCATATTTGTCCACAAGGTAAACTAAACTATTGCCAAAATTACTGGACTGAATTCACCTCATTCCAAGGCGTGCAAATTCTATTTTAGATCAGGAGTGAAAAGTGACACCAAAGCACTCCATATACCTCCTCTCTTGTACTTTCACCAGCTCTCACTTTCCTAAACCTGATGTTCAGGCTAAAGTTAGCACACTCAGGCCAGTATATAAGTCCCCAGAGGGGAACTACGAAGATGTCAGTCACATCAGCGTGGTGTAAACTTCCCCTCTTTTGACCAACTGCAAAATCTTTGAGAGATGGTGAGTGGTTTTTTAGAAGACTTTAACACACAAAAAATAAACATAGTTTTTTATTATTAGATTAATTAATGAACACTTTTTATAATTTGATGAGAGATTAACCTGTGGCAGTCTATAGATAGATAGATTATTATTTGACTCATTGTGTATGTTTTTCCCTCTAGGCACCCAAGAAGGCCAAGAGGAGGCAGCAGGCAGAGGGCGGCAGCTCCAACGTCTTCTCCATGTTTGAGCAGAGCCAGATCCAGGAATACAAAGAGGTATTTTGCATACATTTTGCAAACTGTTTCCAAAGCAACATGTATAAACAACTTTAGAGCATACTTTTTAACATCAGTCAAATCAATAGTCATGAATGACACTCTCCAGTGCTGTTTGAAAACCTTAAAAATTTTAGGTTGAAGATTTCTGTGTTAACTAGTAACTAGTAATGTTTTTAGAACTATTCAACCTCTGAAAAAAAAAAAAAAAAACTCTCTACAAGTGTTGTAATGTTTTTATTTTCAATAATAAATGGCATGAGAGTTAACTATTGTAAGTAATAAGGAGGGGTGGTAAAGAGATTATTTGGGGCTGGCAAATGTAACCAATCCCCTCTCTTTAAATATCCCCAATATGTCTTGTTGTACATTCTGTGACCTTTTAACAGCTTAGAAAGACAAGTGGGCAGCAGCTGCCAAGATACTTCTTGGTCTCAGATGTCATCTCAAGTTTCAGAGATGTTCCGTAGAAAAACATCAAGACCTAATGCCAGAAGGGAAACATTTCATAACTACAAAAGTAATCTTTTATTGTGTGTAGATAGGCTATGTTTCTTTTGGGACATTTAATGCAATTAGCAGTTTAACTGTTATCTTAATTATTAATTTTTAATGCAATTAAGAATTAACTGTCTTACCCTTTCTAAAACAAACAGGCTTTCACAATCATCGACCAGAACAGGGATGGTATCATCAGCAAGGATGATCTGAGAGATGTACTGGCCTCCATGGGTCAACTTAATGTGAAAAATGAGGAGCTGGAAGCCATGGTCAAAGAGGCTAGTGGCCCCATCAACTTCACTGTCTTCCTCACCATGTTTGGTGAGAAGCTGAAGGGTGAGTCCAAATCTTTTCTGACTTACTTTATTCTGGTTATCACACATAATTTCTGTTGCTAATGCTTTTAGTTTGGGGTTTGTAAACTTGATGACATAACAACTTGCTTGGACATTTACATGCATTTTAAAGACACTTTTATTTAAACAGTGCTTTCAAGATAAAGACATCAGTTCATTCATTCCTTAGGAATCAAACCCATGACCTTGGTGGTGCTAGTGCCAAGCTCTGCTGTTTGAGCTACAGGATGATGACAAAAAGTGCAAAGCAGCACCTTTAGACTTACATTGACTTACAATGAAGTAGTCAGATCTAGAGACCAGAATATCATAAATACTTGTAGATTCACACTTTTGACTTCAATAAGCAACCACCCAGAATCTCACTGCATAGCAATGCTCTGGAAACAATAAAAACATCTTATATTCATGCCAGCAAGCTTTTCTTAGACAAAAATTATTATTTTTTTTTTCAAAAATTGTTGAAAATATAGTTTTATATTTATATTGTAGTGTCACATCAAGTATTTACAACATTTATTTATCTCTCTTCATTTCTTCATTTAGGTGCTGATCCTGAGGATGTTATCGTGAGTGCTTTCAAAGTCCTGGATCCTGAGGCTACAGGCGCCATCAAGAAGGAATTGTAAGCATCCTGACATATTGGTGTTCACACTAGAAAATGAATAAACAACTATGGTGAAAGGCCATTTTCAAGAATGTAACATTTTATTTTGTTTTCTAGCCTTGAGGAACTCCTGACCACCCAGTGCGACAGGTTTTCCGCTGAGGAGGTTAGTTGTAGTCGGATTATTATTATTAGTGGTGTTTGCTAGTTCAGGAATCACAGTTACAGTTTATTATACTTTATGCTTTATGTATATGGCCATGAATCAAATTTAAAATTCTAATTGTATAGTGTGTTGAGAAGAGTGCAATTTGCTCCAAACTGATCAATGTGGACAGTAATTAAAAGGAGGACATTTTGTACAGCTATCCACTGTATTTATGACAGTAATATATTTACAACAGTAAATTCCATTCCAAAACTACCCAAAACTGTGTACAGATGCTTGAAGTATTATAAATTAGCTTGGAAACAATGTGTATGATGAAAAGCATTATACATTCTAAAGAGTGAACTGAGCCATATATGGAGACATATGGGTTTGATTTTTAATGACAAATTGTTTAATGACAAATTGTTTAATATTTTCTGATTGTTTTCCTCTAGATGAAAAACCTTTGGGCTGCCTTCCCTCCAGATGTGGCTGGCAACGTAGACTACAAGAACATCTGCTACGTCATTACACACGGAGAGGAAAAAGAGGAAGAATAATCTCAGTACAGCAACCATCTCTCTACCTCCTCTCATTATCACAACATCTTGCTACATTTTCAGGCTCCCCATGGTCTATCTGTCCTCTCAAAGAAAGACTTGTCTAAACTAGAGGTCTGTTAGAATTTGGGCTGTCTGAATGTGGGTCGCATGGAACTAATGTGATTATTTTCAATAAAATAATCTAAAATCATGAAATCACAATCTCTCCATTCTGTCTGCCAATGTTTCCCATTATATATGTATAAGCAGAGGAGATATTAAAAGAGATGGTGAATCTCTGTAACAGAGTGCCACGCTCTCTCTTAATGTCTCCTGTTTGTTTTTTTGGAGAGACAGAAATATTAAGAAGGAAAGACATTAAGCACTAAGAGAAGACACAGAGGGAGACAGTGAGGATGAGAAAAAGAAACAAAAGAAAACATCTTTGTTTTTTCTTTTCTCCCTTGTTTATTCCTTCATTCCAAAGTCCTCTTTTTTTGCATTATTCTTTCCTTTCTCTTGATTCATTTCTTTGTCCTCAAAACCATCTGTAACTCAAAGATAACACAAATAAAAGCACCTAAATCTTTCGTAATCCTTGTGTATGTTCTTGTCAATTTCCTGCCTCTAAAACTGAACCAATAATAAATCTGTTGAAATGGATGAAATTCATCTTTTACAATAAAGGGGGCATAAACTGCATTTTTTAAATAGATTGATTATTATTATTATTTTAAATTCTATAATGTTCTCTATGGTTAAATGTATAGTACATTTTTCTAACCCGTTTTTGACCTTCTCTTTAAAATATTTGATAGATGTGCCACATTCATGACACAAAAGTAAAATTGGGCAAGTTTTGCGTATTTAATTCATAGATTTTATTTTATTTATTTTATACTGTATTTAAAGTCCCCATGAAATCAAAATTGAACTATTTTTAATATCAATATGGTTACCCTAAGGGTATCTGTAATCTATAGTGTGCTCCAAATCAATGACAAAATTCGCATTTAGAAGATTTAAATCTTTCAATTCTGGCAATATGGATCACCAATTTTGATGACATCACCCTCAGTGGCATAGCACAAATTCTGTGAAACATACATCTCTCATTCAATGCGAATACAAATGTTTTCCATGACAGATTCTGGGGCGATCACTATATAAGAATAAGACATTATCCGAAAGTGTAAAGGGTTTACTTTTATTTGTGTATACTCACAAAACATTGTGCCTTTGTAATATGAAGAAAATTAGTTCCTTCAACTTGTGGCACAGTCACAAACATGAAACTGAACTCAGTTTTTTTTTTTTTTCAAAATTTTTATAAATGAAACTTATTTTAGACTTAGTCTCTGTTTATCAAAAAACTAACACTAGCTTCTCTGTTCTTTTTGTATTCTATTTTTTATCTCTTTATTTATTATACAATTAACAAAAAGCAGAAAAAGGCCTCTAAACACTAGCTTGCTTTTTCTTTTTTATTCTCTGTTTTCTTTTTATTTATTATATAATTTATATAAAAAAACTAGCTTGTTTCCCAGGGAGGCATCTAGCTGTCATGGTCTCATTTAGGATGACATTTAGGGTTGTTGTCGTCTCTAAGTGCTGATCCACCATCTGATCTGAATACGGACGGGATCTGGGTGACTATGGTGACTTCAGAATAAGAATGAAACACATACAAATATTAGCATAGATGCCGTACTTCTTGAGATGTAACAAGTACATAGGTCAACCAGAACCGAGAATTTACTTGTTACTAATTAATGCAGTCTAACAATCCTTTAATGCAGAGGTCTCAAACTCAATTCCTGGAGGGCTGCAGCTCTGCAACTCACACCTGCTTGGAGTTTTAGGTCCTCCTGAAAACCTTGATTAGCTGGATCAGGTGTATTTGATTAGGGTTGGAGCAAAAATGTGCAGAGCTGTGGCCCTTCAGGAATTGAGTTTGAGACCACTATGGATTTGAATTATAGAAATCTGATGGTTATGTCAGTGTATGCCAGGTTGTGCCAAGAGATGTGTCTTCAACCTAGATTTAAACTGACACAGTGTGTCTCTCTCCCCAAGAAGACTAGGAAGACTGTTCCAGAGTTTTGGCACTAAAATAGGAAAAGGATGTACCACCCGCAGTTGTCTTGATATTTTAGGTATTATTATGTAATCCCACAGTTTTTGAGATTAGATCTATGCATTTCGGCCCGGGCCTGATAGGCCCCAACTTATTTACGCCCCTAGGGCCTAATTTTTATGTCATAGCTCAGACGCGGACAGGGCATCGGGCCTGTTTTAGGCTTCTCCTTATTTTTATATTTTAGACATCCATTAATTATGGTGATGAAAAAAATTTGCAGCGCAAAACTATGTTACTGTGACCGTCAATAGCGGTTCGGATGGTGTTTAGTGTCCCCAACAGCCCCTGCAAAAAAGCCTGCACTGGCCCTTTACGGGCCCATTTAGAGCTAGTCTAAGGCTACGTTTACATTAATCCGGATACACTTGAAAACGGAGTTTTCATTTTAAAACGCTCTCCGTCCACACTAGCGTTTCCAAGCGTTTTCCAAAAGTTTCTCATCCACACTGAAACGTAGGAAAACATCAAATTCGCCTTACTGCGCATGCGTAAAGCCTCCAAAATTATACAGACGTAATAAGTTTTCACGCAATTCTTCTGGCGGGATAATTTACGGAAATATCTCATCATCCACTGACACGTCTATATCGCGCTGATTCATATTTTATCTGAAAAGCAGTTGTCGTCATGTTTTGCAGGACAGCAACTGTGAGTAAATTTTCCGTCATCATTTTAGGACTGTAATTTGAAGAGTGTACAAGGTAAATCTCTTTAGCAGCAGTGTGTGAATAGCACAGGCACAATTACTGGTGTAAACATAGATATCTATTGGTACAATATGCGTCACATGACTATAAATATGCGTCAACGTTTTCAAAAGCGTTTTCACTGTCCACACTACAACGTGAAAACGGCGTTTTCTAATTTATCCACTTTGGCCGGAGTTTTTAGAAATAATCGTTTTCTGTGATAAAAACGGGGTTTTTGTGTAAATGAGAGGCCAAACCGTAGGGAAATATCTGCATTTTCCCTTCGTGTAAATGGGGCCTAAGTGCCCCCAGTGGGCTGCCAGCGCAGGGTCTCTGAGATTTTGGCAAAATGTTGGTCCCTTAGACCCCGTTTACACGAAGGGAAGACGCAGATATTTCCCTGCGGTTTGGCCTCTCATTTACACGAAAACCCCGTTTTTTTATCACAGAAAACGATTATTTATAAAAAAAAAAAAAAAAAAAAAAAAAAACTCAGACCAAAGTGGATAAATTTGAAAATGACGTTGTAGTTCACGTTGTAGTGTGGACTGTGAAAACGGAGGCTTTTGAAAACGTTGACGCATATTTATAGTCATGTGACGCATATTGTACCAATAGATATCTATGTTTACACCAGTAATTGTGCCTGTGCTATTCACTGTCACCTTGTACACTCTTCAAATTACAGTCCTAAAATGATGACAGAAAATTTACTCACAGTTGCTGTCCTGCAAAACATGACGACAACTGCTTTTCAGATAAAATATGAATGAGCGCGATATAGACGCGTCAAGGGATGATGAGATATTTCCGTAAATTATCCCACCAGAAGAATTGCGTGAAAATTTATTACGTCTGTACACAAGTACAAAAAACAAATATATAAAACAAAGCAATGCAAGATTGTAGGATTTCGTCATGTGAAAGTTGATGTGCGAAAGTCTTATCTGTAGTACATCAATGTCCAAACACTGTCCATAGCTGAAGTTGGCTGATAGCAAATGAATAATCCAACCTCTTATTATTGAAAACATGCCACAGCTCTCAAAAACCAGACTCTTCCTAACCAGGAACAGTCAATAATAGTCCAGACTATGGTCTCACATTGAAAATAACTTTAAACCCATTCAAACTGGACTATGATGTGGTGACCTCACCAATAAAGACTCCTTCTAAATGCACACAAATACACTGTCCAAACATAGGCTATACATACATCTACCATTCAGGAAAAAAATCTTAAAAATAATGGGCGTCTCAATCCTAAATTTAGGACTGCTGTATGAGTATTACACAAAGCGTTTTAGCACTAAAACTAGCTCCTAAATCTGTGAAATCTATGTTAGGAGTAGTGAAGAGGAATGTCATGGAATGCTCACACAAAACATCCATTTGCAGTTTTATTCTCACAGTCCAAAAAAACATAAGCAACACAGGAAAGCAATACTGATGCAATTACAGACAAAATTAAAGCTGCAAGCAGCGATGATACATTAAAACAAATATTTTAATGTATGATTTTTAAATGTGCCATGGCAATAGTATTTGATGCATCAGGGACACCTTTACAGATTCTCATCGGCCGTGTTTTGGCATTATTCTGATGAAGTTTGAAGAAAATAGAGTAAAAATATATTGTTTAATGTTTGTTCATGTTTGTTAATGCATTAACTAATGTTAACAGAAGAGATCCTATTTTAAATAGTTACCAACATGTTTTATGATCTACAACCATTTTTAAATATTATTTTAATGATCTATAAGCATCTGTGAAATAATTATAAACAAATATATTAAAAATAAATACATATTAACTTAGCTGATGTATTTGTTTCTCATTCGTAAACTGAGCAGTATAGTGTCATACTTTTTTAGATTTTTATCCTATAAGTGAGTGTATATATGTATATAAATCATAGAATTTTTCCTTTAAAGATTAAAAAAGATTTAATGCTCTTTAAGCATTTATACAAAATAATTATGTAAAAGTACACTGACAGTACAGTACATATCAACTGATTCCATGCATTATTGTCATTCTTATACACTAAGAATGAGCTAAATAGCATTAGAGGTCAAACGATTTCCTTCTTTTATGAGGACATCTAGTGTTCATCCCTGGTATTAGAGCCTTAATCTGACAAACATATATGACACTTTTAATGTTTTTGGGGCCTCTGAACATGATAACATTTTGAAACTACACGTATTTCCTAAGAATTTCTTGTTCTTTATATGTAAAAAGTTTTGATGAGTTCGAATAATGCAATTTAAAGATATATGGAAATAACTCTTTCTTTTTTACTTTTACTTTCATAAATCACCACATCAACACCGTTCAAGATATCTCAAAGCCGTTCACAAGTTAGCATCTTCAGTATCTTGGCATCATGTTGGCAAATTTTGGTGTGAACTGTCTGATTCTGCTATGAGTGATATGAATTTATTCACAGCTATATTTTTCCGAAAATCCACATTCAAATCAAAATAGCCGACTTCCTGTTGGTCGTAGCTAATGGGTGTAAATTAGAAAGTTGTCCGGCTTGATGAGTCCAATATATCAACCGAGTTTGATGTCTGTAGCTACAACTAACCCTCCAACTTTTGTCAAAAGGTGGCGCTATAGAGTGTCTCCTCCACGCCCATTTATGAGCTTTTGCCAGTGTTTTACTATCATTAATACTGATGTGTGTGTTGAATTTCATGTAATTCTAAGCATGTTATCTGCCTCAAAAACACAGGAAACAAATGTTAAAGTTTGACATGTTGCGTTTTATCTATCAAGGATCCCTTTACAGATTCTCATCGGCCGTGTTTTGATATTATTCTGATGAAGTTTGAAGCAAATTGAGTAAAATTAAGAGGCTGATTTAATAGCGTTTTGCAAACAACACACTTCCTGCTGCCAGTTGGTGGCGCTATAACTTTGACTCATAATAGTCACATCTCTGTGATCGGCATCAGATGACAAACAAACTGCTGAAGTTTGGTCAAAATCAGGCAAAGTGTGTCAAAGTTATTAGACACTTCCTGTTTCTCATTTCTCGCCATAATTTGTCTCCCCGCCACGGTTAAACCGTTCGAGATATCAGAAATCCCCTGGCAATTTTGCGTCCCCAATGTCTTGAGATCATGCTGACCAAGTTTGGTGGCCATCCGTGGAAAGGCCTAGGAGGAGTATTTCAAATTCCACAGTCTGATTTTTCCAAAAATCCACATTTAAATAAAAATAGCTGACTTTCTGTTGGTCGTAGCTAATGGGTGTAAATTAGAAAGTTGTCCGGCTTGATGAGTCCAATATATGTTCCGAGTTTGGTGACTGTAGGACAAATTAACCCCCCAACTTTTGTCAAAAGGTGGCGCTATGGAGCGCCTGCTCCACGCCCATTTATGGGCTTTTATCAGTGTTTAACTGTCATTAATACAGATGTGTGTGTTGAGTTTCATGAAATTCTAAGCATTTTAAGTGGCTCAAAAACACAAAAAACTAAAGTTAAAGTTTGACACGTTGCCATGGCAACATGATAAAAGTTATCAATAAGGCCCTTCACAGATTCTCATCGGTCGTGTTTTGACATTATTGTGATGAAGTTTGAAGCAAATTGAGTAAAATTAAGAGGCTGAGTTTAAAGCATTTCGAAAATGTCACGCTTTCTGCTGCCAGTTGGTGGCGCTATAACTTTGACTCATAATAGTCACATCTCTGTGATCGGCATCAGACGACGAACAAACTGCTGAAGTTTGGTCAAAATTAGACAAAGTGTGTCAAAGTTATTAGGCACTTCCTGTTTCTCATTTCTCGCCATAACTTTGTCGCCCCGCCACGGACAAACCGTTTGAGATATCAAAAATCCCCTGGCAATTTTGCATCCCCAATGTCTTGAGATCGTGCTGACCGAGTTTGGTGACAATCCTATGGAAATCCTGGGAGGAGTACATTAAATTCCATTGTATGCGCTTTTTAGACATCCCTGAATATCTCACTTCTTGTTGGGTGGAGCCTATGACATAGAGTACAAAAGTTGTTTGGCTCAGTGAGATTTATATGTGTACTGAGTTTCATATTAATACGTGTAAGTATGTGTGCGCAATACATCAAGATTTCTGACTGTGTTCCAGGGGGCGCTGTAGAGGCCCTGAACCACGCCCGGGTCCCAGCCTCTGTGGCGTCCTGATGGCCGCAGATTCCAACGTGTGTGCAAATTTTCAAGAGTTTTTGAGCATGTTAAGGCCCCAAAAGTGCCCAGAAGGCTAAAAAAAAAAAAAAAATTAAAGCTGCGAGCAGCGATGAACGGGCCCTCGCACCCGGGCTCACCGCCGACCGGTGGCTTCAGGAAAACAGCAAACGGTGGGCAGTATGCTTTTAATACAGTAAATGTAGGAGAAATATGTCAAAGTCACTTAAATGTGCCAAACTTGCCGCTGCCAGCTGGTGGCGCTATGCCTATAACTGATTATTGGCATGTAGATGTGTTCAGGCCAGCACTATTATCAAACATATGAAGTTTGGTGCAGATTGACCTTGGTATGTTTGAGTTAGTGAAATATATGATATATCCTGCTGCCAACAGGTGGCGCTATGATAATATCTGAATATTGGTCTTTAGGTGTCTTCAGGCCAGGACTCTTACCAAACCTGTGAATTTTGTGGCAGATCAGACATTTTCAGGCTAAGTTATAACCACTTCTATGTCTATGCAGAAACATCAAACTTTGTCAGGCCACCACGGACATGCCCTTTAATGAAAACTCAAGATCTTCACAATTTAACATCTCTAAGGCCTCAAGATCAGACTGACCAAATATAATGTTGATTTAATTAAATGCAATCAATGCAAGGACTTCAGATAAATGCCAACTGTGAACCAGTATGCTACAAATTCCCTATTTTCTGATGAAGATGATAAGAACATGATTCATGATGATAGCAAAATGTTATTATTGCTTGCTTTACGTCCACCACTTCTGCTTAAATGTCATTGTTACCTATCTGTACAAGTTTTGTGTGGATATTGCTTTGCTGGTGACTCCTGTTATAAGACATCACTCTTAAGTGCTACATAACTAAGAATCAATAAGGAAGACGGTGCCCAGTTGGCACATGCATTCACAGTAACCCTCTGCTAGTTTGGATTTTAAGTTTACAGAATTGAAAGGGTTACACTTTAAAATCAACACACAGACACTTACACACAAAATATAAAATGTTGCCATCCAGTTTCATTTGTTAAAATTAACTATATTAGTTAACATGTCCAATAAATAAATAGCATTTATTAATGTTAATTAATATTAAGCTAAAAAAAGTATTCATATAAAGTTTATGTACTGTGAATTAACATGAACATGAACACAGTTCATGTGGGTGTACAGCAATACACAATAAAGTGCTCTATAAACGCTCCATTCTTTCAAAATATCTTTAAAAATCAAGTTGAGTATTTTAACGGGATGATACATATATATAACTGATCTTAAAATTATGGTTTTCAGATGTTTTGAAGAGATAACAGTAACGTTTGTTTTGTTGTCAAAGTTTGTCTTAATTTTTTATTATTATGATTTTATATTCAATAAATAACACTATGTAAATATTGTCTATCAATGAAGATAAATTGATCATGCTAAAAAGTTGTATTTTTTAAATCTTTTGCTATGTGACTGAATAGGACAAGTTCATGGTACAGTTAAGTAAAAAATAAATAAAAAAACAACAACTGCAAAATACGAACAATGAAAGACTTAGTGACCCTTTATATTTTCTCAAAATATCAGACTCTCAAAGATCAGACATATTTATGTAATTACACTACATACAGTATGTGCATTTTGTTCAAAGATGGTCTGTAGGATGGCTCTCTACTCTGTCACCCTCTCTGCCTCTCACCCCTCCCCCCTGCAATAATGAGCTTCTCTGTGCCTGACTGAACGCACACACATACTGTAGAGACATTCACCAGAGTGACAGCAGGTTTCTGAGTTATCTTTTTAATTTTCTTTAATTCATTGAAGCTTGTATAAAATTTATATTTCCAGCACTTGCTCAGAATGATTAGATCTCTGTGTGAAAAAAGTTTTAAAGAGTTTGGATGCTGCACTTTAAAGATATAAAAAATTAGGGTTATGTTTTTTACTACATCTTTAAAAAATCACCACGTCAACACCGTTCGAGATATCCAAAATCCGCTCGCAATTTAACATCTTCAGAATCTTCTCTTCATGTTAAAAAAGTTTGGTGTGAACAGCTGGTTGTTCTTAGGAGTAGTGTGAATTTGTTTACTACCTGATTTTTCAAAAAATCCACATTCAAATCAAAATAGCCGGCTTCCTGTTGGTCTCAGCTAATGAGTTTGATTTAGAAAGTTGTCCAGATTGATGAGAACAATATAAGTACAGAGTTTGGTGACTGTAGGAAAAACTAACCCCCCAACTTTTGTCAAAAGATGGCGCTATAGAGTGCCTGCTCCACGCCCATTTATGACCTTTTGCCAGTGTCTAACTATCATTAATATTGATGTGTGTGTTGAGTTTCATGAAATTCTAAGCATGTTATCTGCCTCGAAAAGACAGGAATGTAATTTTAAAGTTTGACACGTTGCCATGGCAACAGCATTTGATTTATCATCGACCCCTTTACATATTCTTATCGGCCGTGTTTTGACATGATTTTGATGAAGTTTAAAGAAAATCGAGTAAAATTAAGAGGCTGATTTCAAAGCATTTTGAAAATGACACGTTTCCTGCTCCCAGTTGGTGGCGCTATAACTTTGACTCATAATAGTCACATTTATGGAATCGGCATCATACAACGAACAAACTGGTGAAGTTTCATCAGAATCAGGCAATGTGTGCAACAGTTATTAGACACTTCCTGTTTCTCATTTCTCGCCATAAGTTTGTCGCCTTGCCACGGCCAAACCGTTCGAGATATCAAAAATCTCCTCGCAATTTAGCGTCCCCAATGTCTTGAGATCATGCTGACCGAGTTTGGTGACAATCCCATGGAATTCCTGGGAGGAGTACGTTAAATTCCAGAGCATGCGCTTTTTAAACAGCCCTAAATATCTCACTTCCTGTTGCGTGGAGCCTATGACATAGAGTACAAAAGTTGTTCAGCTCGGTGAGTTCTATATGTGTACCGAGTTTCATATCAATACGCGCAAGTATGTGTGCGCAGTACATCAAGTTTTCAAACTGTGTTCCAGGGGGCGCTGTAGAGGCCCTGAACCACGCCCGGGTCCCAGCCTCTGTGGCGTCCGGACGACGGCAGATTCCGACGTGTGTGCAAATTTTCAAGAGTTTTTGAGTATGTTAAGGCCCCCAAAAGTGCCCAAACGGTTGAAAAAAAAAAAATAAATAAATAAAAAATTAAAGCTGCGAGCAGCGATGAACGGGCCCTCGCACCTGGGCTCACCGCCGACCGGTGGCTTCAGGAAATCAGCAAACGGTGGGCAGTATGCTTTTAATACAGTAAATGTAGAAAAAATATGTCATAAGTCATTTAAATGTGCCAAACTTGCCACTGCCAGATGGTGGCGCTATGCCTATAACTGATTATTGGCATGTAGATGTGTTCAGGCCAGCACTATTATCAAACATATGAAGTTTGGTGCAGACTGACCTTGGTATGTTTGAGTTAGTGAAATATATGAGATATCCTGCTGCCAACAGGTGGTGCTATGATAATATCTGAATATTGGTCTTTAGGTGTCTTCAGGCCAGGACTCTTACCAAACCTGTGAATTTTGTGGCAGATCAGACATTTTCAGGCTAAGTTATAACCACTTCTATGTCTATGCAGAAACATCAAACTTTGTCAGGCCACCCCGCACATGCCCTTTAATGAAAACTCAAGATCTTCACAATTTAACATCTCTAAGGCCTCAAGATCAGACTGACCAAATATAATGTTGATTTAATTAAATGCAATCAATGCAAGGACTTCAGATAGATGCCAACTGTGAACCAGTATGCTACAAATAAGAACATGTAATTCATGATGATAGCAAAATGTTATTATTGCTTCCTCTATATCCACCACTTCTGCTTAAATGTCATTGTTACCTATCTTTACAATTTTTGTATAATATATTTTTGTATAAAATCAATTGTTGTCATAACTAAGAATCAATAAGGAAGACGGTGCCCAGTTGGCACATGCATTCACAGTAACCATCTGCTAGTTTGGATTTTAAGTTTACAGAATTAAAAGGGTTACACTTTAAAATCAACACACAGACACATACACACAAAATATAAAATGTTGCCATCCAGTTTCATTTGTTAAAATTAACTATATCAGTTAACATGACCAATAAATAAATAGCATTTATTAATGTTAATTAATATTAAGCTAAGAAAAAGTATTCATATAAAGTTTATGTACTGTGAATTAACATGAACATGAACACAGTTCATGTGGGTGTACAGCAATACACAATAAAGTGCTCTATAAACGCTCCATTCTTTCAAAATATCTTTAAAAATCAAGTTGAGTATTTTAACGGGGTGATATATATATTTATAACTGTTCTTAAAATTATGGTTTTCAGATGTTTTGAAGAGATAACAGTAACGTTTGTTTTGTTGTCAAAGTTTGTCTTAATTTTTTATTATTATTATTTTATATTCAATAAATAACACTATGTAAATATTGTCTATCAATGAAGATAAATTGATCATGCTAAAAAGTTGTATTTTTTTAAATCTTTTGCTATGTGACTGAATAGGACAAGTTCATGGTACAGTTAAGTACAAAATAAATAAAAAACAACAACTGCAAAATACGAACAATGAAAGACTTAGTGACCCTTTATATTTTCTCAAAATATCAGACTCTCAAAGATCAGACATATTTATGTAATTACACTACATACAGTATGTGCATTATGTTCAAAGATGGTCTGTAGAATGGCTCTCTACTCTGTCACCCTCTCTGCCTCTCACCCCTCCCCCCTGCAATAATGAGCTTCTCTGTGCCTGACTGAACGCACACACATACTGTAGAGACATTCACCAGAGTGACAGCAGGTTTCTGAGTTATCTTTTTAATTTTCTTTAATTCATTGAAGCTTGTATAAAATTTATATTTCCAGCACTTGCTCAGAATGATTAGATCTCTGTGTGAAAAAAGTTTTAAAGAGTTTGGATGCTGCACTTTAAAGATATAAAAAATTAGGGTTATGTTTTTTACTACATCTTTAAAAAATCACCATGTCAACACCGTTCGAGATATCCAAAATCCGCTCGCAATTTAACATCTTCAGAATCTTCTCTTCATGTTAAAAAAGTTTGGTGTGAACAGCTGGTTGTTCTTAGGAGTAGTGTGAATTTGTTTACTACCTGATTTTTCAAAAAATCCACCTTTAAATCAAAATAGCCGGCTTTCTGTTGGTCTTAGCTAATGAGTTTGATTTAGAAAGTTGTCCAGATTGATGAGAACAATATAAGTACAGAGTTTGGTGACTGTAGGAAAAACTAACCCCCCAACTTTTGTCAAAAGATGGCGCTATAGAGTGCCTGCTCCACGCCCATTTATGACCTTTTGCCAGTGTCTAACTATCATTAATATTGATGTGTGTGTTGAGTTTCATGAAATTCTAAGCATGTTATCTGCCTCGAAAAGACAGGAATGTAATTTTAAAGTTTGACACGTTGCCATGGCAACAGCATTTGATTTATCATCGACCCCTTTACATATTCTTATCGGCCGTGTTTTGACATGATTTTGATGAAGTTTAAAGAAAATCGAGTAAAATTAAGAGGCTGATTTCAAAGCATTTTGAAAATGACACGTTTCCTGCTGCCAGTTGGTGGCGCTATAACTTTGACTCATAATAGTCACATTTATGGAATCGGCATCATACAACGAACAAACTGGTGAAGTTTCATCAGAATCAGGCAATGTGTGCAACAGTTATTAGACACTTCCTGTTTCTCATTTCTCGCCATAACTTTGTCGCCTTGCCACGGCCAAACCGTTCGAGATATCAAAAATCTCCTCGCAATTTAGCGTCCCCAATGTCTTGAGATCATGCTGACCGAGTTTGGTGACAATCCCATGGAATTCCTGGGAGGAGTACGTTAAATTCCAGAGCATGCGCTTTTTAAACAGCCCTAAATATCTCACTTCCTGTTGCGTGGAGCCCATGACATAGAGTACAAAAGTTGTTCAGCTCGATGAGTTCTATATGTGTACCGAGTTTCATATCAATACGCGCAAGTATGTGTGCGCAGTACATCAAGTTTTCAAACTGTGTTCCAGGGGGCGCTGTAGAGGCCCTGAACCACGCCCGGGTCCCAGCCTCTGTGGCGTCCGGACGACGGCAGATTCCGACGTGTGTGCAAATTTTCAAGAGTTTTTGAGTATGTTAAGGCCCCCAAAAGTGCCCCAACGGTTGAAAAAAAATAAAAATAAAAAAAAAAACAAAAAAAAACAAATAAGAATCCTTAGAAGAACAATAGGGCCTTCGCCCTTTTGGGCTCGGGCCCTAATAAGAACCCTTAGAAGAACAATAGGGCCTTCGCCCTTTTGGGCTCGGGCCCTAAAAAAAAATATATATATATATATATATATATAGCTGCAAGCAGCGATGAAGGGCACAAGCCCTCTGTGCAATCGCTACCCCGGTGCCATCAGGAAAACGTCTAGGTTACGTATGTAACCCCTGTTCCCTGAGGACAGGGAACGAGACGCTGCGTCCTGGTGGACACTATGGGAACTGCCTTCAGCATGACCGGTTCTGAAACAAGCTATAGAACAACGACAGTGAACTTGACACTGGCAGGCGCCAGCCTATGACATCATCAACAGGCGCCTGCTGAGAGCACATTACCATCTTTTTGTCGGACGGAGGTATGTGCAGGGCCCAAGGCATGGCCCCGAGACGCAGCGTCTCGTTCCCTGTCCTCAGGGAACAGGGGTTACATACGTAACCTAGACGTTCCCTTCCGGAGGGAACTCTACGCTGCGTCCTGGTGGACACTATGGGAACGTTTATACCAACGCTGCCATACCGTGGGATAAGTGATCAAACTGACTGAATGAGGAGTCAAGAAGGAACATCACCCCTGCTTCAGCGAGAGTCGCTGGGGCCCAGTGACCTGCCACGGCTAGCTCGGCTACCTGTGCACGTAACTCTCAAGCGTGGAGGCCTAGAGGAAGCCTACTACACTTAGCTCTCTAAGTGATGGAGCTCATAAACGCCCTGACCATAATGGGCGGAGTTTTTAGGGAATGGAGGTCTCAGCAGAGCGAATGTCTGCTCTAGGGACCTGACAACATTCAGTGCTAACAGGTATAGGTGCTATACTCGACACTGGGGGTATTCAGTGAGGCTGAATAGCCTGTGCAACAAAAACTACCCGAGTGGAGCTTCTGCTCAGAGGGAATCTACAGAGTGGAGGTCTCATGACCTAACTACACTTGACACTGACGATGGTCTGTGAGGCTGAATAGCCTGTGCAACAGGCCTGTCTAAGTGAAGATTTTCTGAGGAGTGGAGGCTTCGACGAAAGGAAGCCTGGCAACACTCTGCGCCTTCCAGAGAGCAACTCTAAAGGTGCGTTCACACCGGACGCGAATGAAGCGGCAAGCGTGAGTGATTTACATGTTAAGTCAATGCAAAGACGCGAATAGCCATCCTGCGGCGCGAAACGCGCGAATAACGCGGCGCGCATTGAGCGTTTCAAGCGATTGCCGCGCCATTCGCGCAAATCGCACGAAACGCGCGAGTTCAAAATCTGAACTTTGGCGAAAATCCGCACCGCGTTAACCAATCAGGAGCTTGCTCTAGTAGTGACGGAGGCAGAAATCCGAAACAACAATGGCGGACAAAATCACCGTTGCTGTCTGTGGTTCCTCTGAGCTGTACGATACATCTTTGGACTTTTGTAGAAACAGGAATAAAAGGGATCTTGCTAGGAATAAAGTGAGTGAAGAGGTCGGACAATCTGGTTAGTTTTAAAAAACGCTCTTTACTCAATTTGACCTACATATACATACATATTGAGACTACAAGCAAGCTAAAGCTGGCAAATTGAGCTCATTCACCTATTTTACAACTACTTTCCTGCTGACGAGTGGCAGAAGCCCCTCCCTTGACGCGAATTCGCGTCTGTTGTGAAGAAAATGTCACGCGCGAATGACGCAAATTTTACCGCGCGAATGGGGCGAGTAAACTCAAATGTTCAAGCGTTCAACTACGCGCGAATAGCGCTTTTTTTCCGCGCAAGTCGCGTCCGGTGTGAACGCACCATAATAAGAATGGAGGTGCCGTGACACCTCTACACTCAAAACCTGGAGGTAGTCAGTGAGGCTGAGTAGCCTGTGCAGCAGAACTACCTACAAGGAGTTCAGAGGAGTGACTGCTTCAAAGGAAGCCAAAAAAGCACTCTGTGTCTTGCAAAGGAAAACTCTAAGAGTGAGGGTCTCGTGACCCATCTACACTTCAACACTGAGGGTAGTCAGTGAGGCTGAATAGCCTGTACAGCAGAACTACCTGAGTGGAGTTTCTGCAAAGTGGCGGCTTTGGTAAGAAGAAGCCTGGTACCACTCTGCACCCAGCAGAGGACGACTCTAAGGATGGAGGTCTGTGACCTATCTACACCCAATACTAGAGGTAGTCCGCGAGGCTGAATAGCCTGTGCAGTCGGACTGCCTACTTCTAGTGAATCTCTGGAGGCAACGAAGGACTCTGAGTGAGTCTGGAGAGTGGAGGCTTCTGAGAAGAAGCCTAACAACACTTCATAGAAGGGAGACTCTAAGAGTGGAGGTCTGATGACCTAACTACACTTCAACACTGATGGTAATCAGTGAGGCTGAGTAGCCTATGCGACAGTACCTAAGTGGAGTCTGGTGGCAAAGTTCTGCGAGCAGAAGAAGGACTCTAAGAGTGGAGGTCCCATGACCTACTACACTTCAACACTACAGGTGTTCATCGAGGCTGAATAGCCTATGCGACAGTACTACCTGAGTGGAGTCTGGAGAGTGGAGGCTTTCAAGAGAGGAAGCCTGACACACTTCCGTGCTTAGCAAAGAAGAACTCTGAGAGTGGAGGTCTCATGACCTATCTACACTCTAACCCTGAAGGTAATCCGCGAGGCTTAATAGCCTGTGCGACAGAATTACCTTCGTGGAGCTCTTCTGGAGAGTGGAGGCCGGAAGAGGCGTCAACACTCAATCCTGCTAGCAGTGCTATCTGGATTGGAGTTGGAAAAACTAAGAAGGTTTTGTACGAAACCAACTCAAGAAATGGGAACGGAGGTTTACCTGCGTGGCCCACACCGTAAAGGATTTAGAAAAGGATTCTCCAGTGGGGGAAGACCTTTACCACCAATGTGGATTTGAGAAAAATGCGTAAACGCATTTACCACTCATGTGGATTTTAAGGAGTTTTTAAAGACTTGCGTGAGTAAACACCACAAATGTGGTTTTAAGTAGGTGCCCAGAGCATAGCGAGAGGATCACCAGACTGCAGTCTCTAGGCGATAGCAAAGCCTGAAAGCGGAGCTTCTGGAGAGGGGAGGCTTCAGCAGAAAGACTCTCTAAAGCGAGAGGAGGCCTACGACGCTCTCCCTAGGGAAACTCTTCAGAGTGGAGGCCTCAAAGTGAAACGCTCTAAGCGAGGGGAGGCCTGACTACACTCGACGCTCAAGAAATGGCAGATACTCACAGTAGAGCAAATAATGAAAAATAGCATTTATCACCTAGCTCTGTGTAGTGGAGGCTCCGAGACTGCATCTCTAGAGAGAGAAGCCTACAACACTAGTTTTTGGTGAGTGGAAGACAGCACTCCCCCAAAAAATAGTCAGCGAGGCACCCATGGGCCTGCTAGCTGCTATAACTGTGAGAGTGAAGGTCTCAGTACTGTTGGCTGTGACAGAGAGGAGACCTATTACACTGTGCTTATCAAAGGAGTTGAAAAAACTTAAGGGTTTTGGAACCAACTCGAAAATGGGCACGGAGGATTTCCCTGCGTGGTCCAACCGTAAAGGATTTGAGAAAGGACCCTGCCTTTACGGGAGGGAACCTTACCATAAGTATGGATTTTAGTGAAGTGCCTAAGTAGTGCACTTACCACTCACATGGATTTTAGGGAATGCTCAAAACAACTTGCGTGAGTAATCACCACTAACGTGGATTTGAGGAGGTGCTCTAAGCGTTTAGCGAGGAAGACACCTATATTATTCCCGGGCGATAGCAGAACCCGGAAGCGGAGCTTTCAGCGAGGGAGGCTTTAATGGTTACAGGCTCTCTCGAGTGCAACAAAGCCTGACAACGCTCAGCTGAGGAAGCTCTATCGAGTGGAGGCCTTGGTATGCACACCCTCTCGAGGAAGGGAGGCCTAACTACACTCAACGCTTGTAGTGACAGGTCCACGAAAAGGGCTCATATACAGAAAAGTAGAGCTGCAATATTGTGTTTCGGCCTGTATTTCTGGAGAGTGGAGGCTTAACAGAAATACCTCACACAGAGGGAGCCTGGCGACACTCAAACCAATAAAAGCTCTCATGAATGGAGGTCTAAGAATGACCTGGCTACATTCAACGCTAAGAAGTATTATCTTTATAGGTCTCTCTTTACAGAGGACTTCACAGAGAGGAGGCCTTCTAGGAAAAGGCCTGCTACACTCAATTCTGGCGGATTGGGTTGTAGTCACAATACCAGAAAATAATTTAGCGAGGCCCAGAATGGGGCCTAACAGTCAAATATATAAGATTTCTACTTAAAAGCGGGGCTTTTTAAAGAGAGCGGAGGCTTCAGTAAAACATCTCTCTCTCAGAGAGGGAGCCTTGACGACGCTCTGTTCACCCTAACACACAAACTCCTAGGAGTGGAGGTCTCACATGTGTGTATATGAATATACACAGGGAAGGTACCTGACTACACTCATGCAAAAAGAGTATTACTCTTAGCAGGGTTTGAGCAAGCGGAGGCTTCAGCAGAGCGATTTTTTTTTCGCTTGAAGCGGCTTAACAACGCTCAAGAGGGTTTTTATTACATATTCTCATATGTATATGTATGTTGGATCATGTCTATACCAAGCTTACTCTAGCGGAGGTTTTAAACCTGACAACGCTTAACCCAAGAGGGGATTTCTACGAGTGGAGGTCTCTACACACTGTTTTCTTTTATAAAACGAGGGGAGACCTGGCTACACTCGGCACTTGGTGGCAGTAGAACTCAAGAGGAGCTTGAAAACTGCAATAACAATCACCCAAGCGGAGCTGGTAGACAAAAGAAAACATACACATACACACTTGAATATTTTATTAAAGTGTCTTTAGTGTTCACATACCGGGCCAACAGATTGAGTATCAATCTCATCATCGGCCCAGCCCCAGAGTCTTTGGCGAGGGGGAAAAAGGAGGGGCAGGTAGCCGAACGGACGTGAGGGGAACCGGAGAGGAGACTCTAGGTACCCGATCCAGGCCTGCCGCCACGCCGGCGCTGGATCGTCTCCCTTAGATCCCCTCTCCTATGCCGTGCATCACGCCGCCTCTGGGACCGACTCCTCCCGGGGGGAGGGCCCCGAGTGGCCACACTGGCAGCCTGGCCTCGTCTCTGGCCCTTGGACCAGGACGGGCCTGGTTTTCCCCGGTGTTCAGGTGGGGGCGTGGACCGCCGAGGGATGCATGATTTAAAAGCCGCCGAGCGCGCCTTCGCCTCTCTGAACTTCTCGACCACTGCCTCGACGGATGTGCCGAACAATTCAGATGGCGAAACCGGCGCATCGAGGAGAAAGCGTTTCTCTTTCTCCCCGATGTCCGCCAGGTTCACCCACAGATGTCTCTCCGTGGTGTGGCGCAGCTCAGCCACCTCCTCCGGGGAAAGCCCCAGACCTCGGTCCAGATCTTTCAGTAGATCAGCCTGGTATGCCTGCAACACTGCCACCGTGTGCAGAGCAGCACCAGCCTGACCCACTGCCGCATATGCCCTGCCTTTCAACCGAGATGTTTCTCTCAAAGGCTTGGATGGCAGGGTCAGAGCCTTCAGGGTCGATGTCCCTCCCGCTGAGAGATCGTTCGCAAACGTCTGCTCAATGAGAGGCATCGACACATATCCGCGCCCATGCATTCCCTCGACATCAGCATAATTCACATTAAACCCTGATTAAACCCTCTCTCAAACTCGTCAGCCAGCTCCACCTGAGATCCCCGCGATCTCAGCCGCCGGGCAGCCTCAGCCGCCGCGGGACCCGAGCCGCGTGGGGCGGATGGATGTCTCAATTCCCTCGAGAAAAGAGACAAGCGAGAACGGAGTTTCTTCAAAGTGAAACTCTCACAATGAACGCGCTCCGCTCCTTCTAGAGCAGAGCGCGCGTGCTCTACACCTAAACACACCACACAGAGGTCGTGTGCATCATCAGGTGTCAGATTTCTCTGACACGGATCCGCACACTTCCTAAACAGTTTCTCTCTAGGCATCGCTGTACTCACTCGTTTAGAACAGAGGACTCTGAAGACAAAAAGATGGTAATGTGCTCTCAGGCACCTGCTTTTATACTAGCAGGTGCCTGTTGATGATGTCATAGGCTGGCGCCGGCCAGTGTCAAGTTCACTATCGTTGTTCTATAGCTTGTTTCAGAACCGGTCATGCTGAAGGCAGTTCCCATAGTGTCCACCAGGACGCAGCGTAGAGTTCCCTCCGGAAGGGAACAATGCACAGCAGGGACATGGATTTACAGTTGTGCTCTGTCAGTCTGGATTTGAGGGTTACAGCAATGAAAGGGTTACTCCATAAGATCAACACAAAGACAGACACACATAGGGTAAAATAACATTAAAAAAATTAATGAATGCTGTAAAAATAAATTGTTCATTGTTAGTTCATGTTAGTTTATGCATGAAGTAATGTTAACAAAAGAGACCTCATTTTAAATTGTTACTGACACTTTTATGACCACTTTTGCAACCATTTTTAGATATTATTTTAATGATCTATAAGCATTTGTGAGATTATTATATTAGTACAAATTAACAGATTTTATGTATTTGTTTCTTATTCTAATTAATTGTACTGAGCAGTAAATGGTCAGACTGCGAAAAAATCTCATTCTATCAGTGAAAGACATACTGTATAAAACATCTGATTTTTCTTGATATATTTTCATGCTCTTTAAGCATTTATATAATCGTTATGTAAAAGTATTCTGATATTACAGTACATAACTGATTCTATGCATTAGTTTCATTGTTACAGTATACACTGAGAATGAGCAGAATAGGATTAGAGGTAAACATATTCCTTATCATACAAGGACCTCTGGTGGTCATACCCCGTATTACAGTGTTCATCTCTCACGCTCACATCTTGATACTTTAAATGTTTTTGGGGCTTCTGAGCATGATAAAATTTTGATACCAAGCATATTTCCTAAGAATGACTTGTTCTTCATATATACAACGATTTGAAGAGTTAGAATAATGCACTTAAAGATATATGAAAATTACTGTTATTTTTTTTACGGTGACTTTACAAAATTACCACATGAACACCGTTCAAGATATCCCAAATCCGCTCACAATTTATCATCTTCAGTATCTTGACATCATGTTGAGAAAGTTTGGTGTGAAGAGTGTCATTTTTATACGAGGAGTATAAATTTATTTACAGCCTGATTTTTTGCAAAAATCCACATTCAAATAAAAATAGCCAACTTCCTGTTTGCTATAGGTAATGAGTGTAAATTATAAAGTTGTCTGAATTGATGAGACCAATATATGTACTGAGTTTGGTGACTGCAGGCAAAACTAACTAACTAACACCCATTTATGAGCTTTTGCCAGTGTCTAACTCTCATTAATACTGATGTGTGTGTTGAGTTTCATGAAATTCTAAGCAAATTAAGTACCCCAAAAACAAAGGAAAGTAAAGTTAAAGTTTGACACGTTGCCATGGCAACAGTATATAACATATCAATGACCCCTTCACAGATTCTCATCGGCTGTGTTTTGACATTATTCTGATGAGGTTTGAAGCAAATTGGGTAAAAACAAACATGTAATTTTAATAGAGACGCACTTCCTGTTACCAGTTGGTGTCGCTATAACTTTGACTCCTAATAGTCACATCTATGTGATCAGCATCATACAACGAACAAACTGCTGAAGTTTGATCAAAAACAGAGAAAGTATGCAAAAGTTATTAGACACTTCCTGTTTCTAATTTCTTGCCATAATTTCAACGCCTCGCCACGGCCAAACTGTTTGAAATATCAAAAATCCCCTCACAATTTTTCACCCCCAATGTCTGTAGATCACGTTGACCGAGTTTGGTGGCAATCGAGTAAAAATCCTAGGACAAGTATATCAAATTCCAGAGCATGCGTTTCACACAAAACTCTGAATAACCAACTTCCTGTCGGGTTGAGCTAATGACATGCAGCGCGAAAGTTGTTTAGTTCGATGAGTTCTATATGTGTACCGAGTTTCATATGTGTACATGCAAGTATGTGTGCTATATGGCCCTCAAAATTCCAGGGGGCGCTGTAGAGTCCCCTTGCCACGCCTGGCTACCAGTCTCTGCCCAGCCCTAATGTCTGCAGATTCCAATATGTGTGCCAATTTTCAAGAGTTTTTGAGCATGTTAAGGGCCCCAAACCCCCCCAAAACCTTGACGAAAAATAATAATAGGAAGAAGAATTAAAGCTGCAAGCAGCGATGAACGGGCCCTCGCACCCGGGCTCACCATTTACCGGTGGCTTTAGGAAAACAGCAAACGGTGGGCAGTATGATTTTAATACAGAAAATATACAAGAAATATGTGACCCTGGACCACAAAACCAGTCATAAGGTAAAATTTTACAAAACTGAGATTTATACATCATATGAAAGCTCAATAAATAAGCTTTCTATTGATGCATAGTTTGTTAGGATAGAACAATATTTGACTGAGATACATCTATTTGAAAATAAGGAATCTGAGGGTGCAAAAAAATCTAAATGCTGAGAAAATCACCTTTAAAGTTGTCCAAATTAGGTTCTTAACAATGCATTTTACAAATCAAAAATTACATTTTGATATATTTACAGTAGGAATTTTACAAAAAATCTTCATGGAATATGATCTTTACTTAATTTCCTAATGATTTTTGGCATAAAAGAAAAATCAAAAATTTTGACCCATGCAATGTATTTTTGGCTATTGCTACAAATATACCCCAGCGACTTAAGACTAGTTTTGTGGTCCAGGGTCACATATGTCATAAGTCATTTAAATGTGCCAAACTTGCCGCTGCCAGCTGGTGGCGCTATGCCTATAACTGATTATTGGCATGTAGATGTGTTCAGGCCAGCACTATTATCAAACAAATGTAGTTTGGTGCAGATTGGCCTTGGTATGTTTGAGTTAGTGAAAGATATGATATATCCTGCTGCCAACAGGTGGTGCTATGATAATATCTGAATATTGGCCTTTAGGTGTCTTCAGGCCAGAACTCTTAACAAACCTGTGAAGTTTGAGGCAGATCGGACATTTTATGGCTGAGTTATAACAACTTCTATGTCCATGGCGTAACAACAAACTTTGTCAGGCCGCCACGGACACGCCCTTTAACAAAAACTCAAGATCTTCGCAATTTAACATCTCTAAGACCTCTAGATCAGACTGACCAAATATAATGTTGATATCATTAAATCTCTAGGAGGAGTTTGCTATAAACCTAACCCCCTGCAAGGACTTCAGATAATGCCAACTGTGAACCAATATGCTACATCTTCCCTATATTCTGATGATGATGATGATAAGAACATGTAATTCATGATGATAACAATGTTATTACTGCTTGAATTACGTCCACCATTTCTGCTTAAATGTCATCGTTACCTATCTGTACAATTTGCGTGTGGATATTGCTTTGCTGGTGATTCCTGTTATAAGACATCACTCTTAAGCGCTACATAACTAAGAATCAATTAGGAAAACGGTGCCCAGTTGGCACATGCATTCACAGTAACCCTCTGCCAGTTTGGATTTAAAGTTTACAGAATTGAAAGGGTTAAACTTTAAAATCAACACACAGACACATACACACAATCTATAAAATTTTGCCATCCAGTTTCATTTGTTAATATTAACTATATTAGTTAACATGAACAATAATTAAATAGCATTTATTATTGTTAATTAATATTAACCTAAAAAAAGTATTCATATATTGTTTAAAGGTAAATTAGTATCTTTTAATATTAGTTTATGTACTGTGAATTAACATGAACATGAACACAGTTCATGTGGGTGTACAGCAATACACAATAAAGTGCTCTATAAACGCTTCATTCTTTCAAAATATCTTTAAAAATCAAGTTGAGTATTGTAATGGGGCGATATATATATAACTCATCTTAAAATGGTAAAATTTTCAGATGTTTTGAACAGATAACAGCAAAGTTTGTTTTGTTGTCAAAGTTTGTCTTGAAATTGTTAATTTAAATTTTATATTCAATAAATAATGATATTCAATAATAACTATGAAAATAAATGTCTATCAATGAAGATAAATCGCTCATGCTAAAAAGTTGTATTTTTCTTAATCTTTTGCTATCTGACTGAATAGGACAAGTTCATGGTACAGTTCAGTAAAAAACAAAACAAAACAACAACTGCAAAATACAAACAATGAAAGACTTAGTGACCCTTTATTTTTTCTCAAAATATCAGACTCTCAAAGATCAGACATATTTATGTCGATTACACTATATATGTGTGCATTTCTTCTTCAAAGATGGTCTATTGCAAAACAGCATGTTTCACTCTCTCTCCCTCTCCCCCCTCCCCCCTTCAGTCACTCTTCAGTCACTCTGTAGTGACTCAACAGAGACAGTCAGGCAGAGTGACAACAGGTTTCTGATTTCTTTTTTTTAGTTTTCTTTAATTCATAGAAGCTTGTATAAAATTGATATTAACAGCACTTGCTCAGAATGATTAGATCTCTGTGTGAAAAAAGTTTTAAAGAGTTTGGATGCTGCACTTTAAAGATATAAAAAAATTACGTTCATCTTTTTTACTATATCTTTAAAAAATCACCACATCAACACCGTTCTAGATATCCCAATTCCGCTCTCAATTTAGCATCTTCAGAATCTTCTCTTCATGTTAAAAAAGTTTGGTGTGAACAGCTTGTTCTTCTTAGGAGTAGTGTGAATTTGTTTACAGCCTGATTTTTCCAAAAATCCACATTCAAATCAAAATAGCCGGCTTCCTGTTGGTCTTAGCTAATGAGTTTAATTTAGAAAGTTGTCCAGATTGATGAGAATAATATATGTACAGAGTTTGGTGACTCTAGGAAAAACCAACTCCCCCAACTTTTGTCAAAAGATGGCGCTATAGAGTGCCTGCTCCACACCCATTTATGGCCTTTTGCCAGTGTCTAACTATCATTTATATTGATGTGTGTGTTGAGTTTCATGAAATTCTAAGCATGTTATCTGCCTCGAAAAGACGGGAACCTAATTTTAAAGTTTGACACGTTGCCATGGCAACAGCATTTGATTTATCATCGACCCCTTTACATATTCTCATCGGCCGTGTTTTGACATTATTTTGATGAAGTTTAAAGAAAATCGAGTAAAATTAAGAGGCTGATTTCAAAGCATTTTGAAAATGACACACTTCCTGCTGCCAGTTGGTGGCGCTATAACTTTGACACATAATAGTCACGTTTATGTAATCGGCATCATACAACGAAAAAACTGGTGAAGTTTCATCAGAATCAGGCAATGTGTGCAACAGTTATTAGACACTTTCTGTTTCTCATTTCTCGCCATAACTTTGTCGCCTTGCCACGGCCAAACCGTTCGAGATATCAAAAATCCCCTCGCAATTTAGCATCCCCAATGTCTTGAGATCATGCTGACCGAGTTTGGTGACAATCCCATGGAAATCCTGGGAGGAGTATATCAAATTCCAGAGCATGCACTTTTTAAACAGCCCTAAATATCTCACTTCCTGTTGGGTGGAGCCTATGACATAGAGTACAAAAGTTGTTTGGCTCAGTGAGATCTATATGTGTACCGAGTTTCATATCAATACGTGCAAGTATGTGTGCGCAGTACATCAAGTTTTAAAACTGTGTTCCAGGGGGCGCTGTAGAGGCCCTGAACCACGCCCGGGTCCCAGCCTCTGTGGCATCCGGACGACGGCAGATTCCAACGTGTGTGCAAATTTTCAAGAGTTTTTGAGTATGTTAAGTCCCCCAAAATAGCCCGGAAGGTGAAAAAAAAAAAAAAAAAAAAGAATCCTTAGAAGAACAATAGGGCCTTCGCCCTTTTAGGCTCGGGCCCTAATAATAATTAAAGCTGCAAGCAGCGATGAACGGGCCCTCGCCATCTGCACAGTCGCCATCCCAGTAGCATCAGGAAAACGGTGGCCAGTGGGCACATGCATTCACAGTAACCTTTAAACAACCCTCCCCTCTCCCTCCTTCTCTCTCTCTCTCTCTCTCTCTCTCTGAGTGCATGCTGGGAGTGAGTGGGTGGAGTTGGCGTGCGTGAGCTGGAGTGAGTTCTACGGTGCGAGTGAGTTTTCCTATCTTTTTTCTATCCTTTGTGGCTTTATTGTTGGGTTAGTAATTTTTTCGGGTGTGTGTGAGAGGCGTCGTCGGTCCGGGTGTACTGATCGCTATGGCGGCGTCTCAACACGCAAACTTGGAAAGTTTATCGCGTTGGCATGGCGTTAAAGTCATGCCCGTGGAGCGTTGTTCAGTGGAGGACTGTGTCCTCGCTGTTGCCGCTGTTGTTGGTCATGATTGCATCCTTTCTGCGCCTAGAATGAATAGCGCAATAGTGATGTTTTTAAATAATATTGACAAAGTAAACAAAGTCGTAGAGACTGGGATTATTGTGAACGATTCCCTTACTCAAGTCCTGCCTTTAGTACAGCCTGCAAAAAGAGTAGTATTGTCAAATGTCCCACCATTTATTAAGGATGATATAATTGAGAGAGAATTGTCCAGACATGGAAAGTTTGTGTCAAAAATCTCACTTGGTTGAAGATCACCACAGTTGAAGCACATTGTATCTTTTAGGAGGCAGGTGCACATGATTTTAAACAATCAAAATGAAGAGTTGAAGTTGAAGTTTGAAGTTTAGGATTGAGGATATTATGTCATTTTTGCCACTTCAGAGTCCATGAAATGCTTTCGGTGTGGTTGTGAGGGTCACGTAATACGTGTGTGCCCTGAGAAGAGTGCAGATCAGAATCGTGGTACAAATGAAGTGCTTAATAATTCAGAGCAACTACAAACAAGTGACAAAATATCGTGTGTTGATGAAGAGGGGCATGGTGATTGTGGAAGTAATAAAGCTGAAAGTGTGGCTACAAATGGAAAAATGCATGAAGGTAGTACTTGTGAGGCTAGCAAGCAGACCATAATAGATGATGCTGTGGATGTCCATATGTTAGAAGATCAAAGTCTTTTTAAAACACCGACATTAAAAAGAAAAACTAAAGGCAAAGGAAAAGATAGAAGGGCTAGTAAGAAAGCCTCTGGAATTGTCACTGAGGATGCAAGAGAGTTGGACTCAGAGCTAAGTAATGTTGAGGAGTCTGCTGTGGACAGCGATTGTGAGTCGTCAGACTCTGTGAGCTCAGTCTCACAGAAGAGGTCTGTACGCAGCGCTTACACATTGGAAAAAATTTAAAAGTTTCTTCAGACAACGAAAGGCATGAAAGGTGTGATTGTAGAGGATTACTTTCCAGATCGTGAGTTGTTCATAAATTCAACCAGAACCTTAATGAAGGAGGCTGGAGCCTTCACTGAACAAGAAGTCTTTAGGCTGAAGAAAATTGTCCAAAAGCTAAAACTTAATTTACTGAATGACGAATTTGAATCAGTATAGTTTCTTTTATTTCTTTTTGAGGTGTTTGTCTTTGGTGTGCTCAATATATTTTCTAATGAGTAGTATAAGGTTGGGCACACTAAATTTAAATGGTGCTCGGGACAGCAGGAAGAGAGCAATACTTTATGATTTGATTAAACAAAATAAAATTGACGTAATGCTGGTCCAGGAAACTCATAGTGATGTTTTCAATGAGAATGACTGGTTAGTGGAATGGGATGGTTTAACTGTCTTAAGCCACAAAAATCACTGCAGTTGTGGCTTAGCTGTACTTTTTAAAAAGAGCTTTAGACCTGTATCATATGCTGTGGAACATGTTGTTAATGGACATCTAAAGAAAATAACAGCAAAGTTTGAAAATAGGATCTTAGTTTTTATAAATGTGTATGCTCCTGTTTTTGATCCGGAAAGAGTTGTCTTTTTGGATAAATTAAGTAATATCTTGTCAAATTGTAAAGGGGAGGAATTTGTGTTTATTGGAGGGGACTTTAATTGCACGGCAAATGACAGAATGGATAGGAATCATAAAGAGCCACATCTAGCTTCTCAATATACTTTAAGAAGGCTCATATCAGAACATGACTTGTGTGATATATGGAGGACTTTATATAAAGAACAAAGGCAGTACACATGGGCTCAAACAAGAGAGAATTTTATTTCCATGGCTAGATTGGAAAGGTTCTATTGTTCTAAATACCATTTTAACGTTATCAAAAAATTTGAGATTTTTCCTAGTGGCTTTTCTGACACAGTCTAGTTACATGTAACATTTTTACCTCTAATATAAAGTCTAAAAGTGCCTATTGGCATTTTAATGTTTCGTTGCTACAAGATAATTTTTTTAAGGATGTTTTTTATTTTTTTTGGAAGCAGTTTAGTTCTAGGAAAAAAGAGTTTAGTTCCTTACAGCAATGGTGGGATCATGGGAAAAAAGAAATACAGCAACTGTGCTGTCAGTACACTCTTAATGTATCCAAGGACATCTCCCTGTCAGTGAGAACCCTAGAGACCGAGATAGTGGAACTCCAGAATTTGGCAGAGTCCACAGGAAATAGGATTTGTTTTGAGCTCCTTAAAGCCAAAAGACGGTATCTGAATAACCTGTTAGGCATCAGAGCACAGGGAGCTTTTATCCGCTCACGTTTTCAGAGTGCTGTAGAGATGGATGGCCCAACTAATTTCTTTTTCAGTTTGGAAAGAAAGAATTGTCAAAGTAGACTCATACATTCATTATACTCTTTGGATGGCACAGAAACTGTTGAACCTAAAGAAATTAGAAAAAGAGCTATACTGTTTTATTCTGAGCTTTACAGGAGTGAAAATAAAGAGGCGGATGAGCTGGCCAGCTCTTTTTATGTGGGTTTGCCCAAAGTATCGGATGAGACCAACTCTTGGCTCGAGAGGCCACTTTCAGCATCGGAGCTGCATGTTGCTCTGCAGAGCATGAATTGCGGTAAGGCTCCTGGAATTGATGGTCTACCAATTGAGTTTTATAAAACATTTTGGTCCGTGCTGGGTGGAGATCTGCTGTCTGTGCTCAATGATAGTCTGGCCGGAGGGCTGTTACCTTTGAGCTGCAGGAGGGCAGTCATTACCCTGTTGCCCAAAAAAGGTGACTTGAAAGAAATAAAGAACTGGCGCCCTGTCTCGCTCTTGTGCTCAGATTTAAAGCTCCTTTCTAAAGCTTTGGCCATTAGGCTGAGGGAGGTGGTTGGGCAGGTTATTCATCGAGATCAAACTTACTGTGTGCCTAACAGGTCCATTCTTGATAATATCTATCTAATTCGAGATATCCTGGAAGTCTCTAGGCTATTGGACATAGATACTGGTCTTATTTCTTTGGACCAGGAAAAGGCATTTGACCGGGTTGAGCACAACTATCTCTGGCGTACACTGGAGGGTCTCAGCCCTGGTTTTATTGCCATGATCAGGGTTTTGTACCAGGATGTTGAGAGTGTACTGAAAATAAATGATGGTCTGAGTGCTCCGTTTAAAATATTTAGAGGTATTAGACAAGGTTGTGCTCTTTCTGGCATGTTGTATGCTCTTGCCATTGAACCTTTATTGGTTAAGATAAGGGAAAGTATTGAAGGTTGGACCATAACATGTTCTGGAGCGAATTTTAAGTTGTCTGCATATGCAGACAATATTATTGTTCTGATTAAAGGGCAAAATGATGTTGATCTCCTTAAAGAAATTCTTATTAATTTTGGTATAATCTCCTCTGCCAAAGTTAATTGGTCAAAAAGTGAAGCTATAGCAGGTGGGGAATGGTCTCACGGTCTTCCTGAATTACCAGGCGATTTGTGCTGGAAAAGGGGTGGGCTAAAATATTTAGTAGTATATGTTGGCAATGATTTAATGTTAAGTAAAAATTGGGAGGGTGTTCTAGAAAAAATAAAAGGTCGGTTGCAAAAATGGAAATGGCTTTTGCCAAAGATGTCTTTTAGAGGGAGGGTTATAATAATTAATAATCTGGTGGCTTCAATGTTGTGGCATCGTTTGGCCTGTGTTGACCCTCCAAATGGGCTTCTGAGTAAAATTCAAGCCATTCTAGTGGATTTTTTTTTGGAGCAATTTTCACTGGATACCCCAGAGTATACTTTTTCTACCCAGAGATGAAGGAGGACTAGGACTTATTCACCTCCCAAGCAGGGGGGCAGTTCTTCGACTCCTTTTTATTCAAAGATATCTCACAGGACCTAAGGAACTAGTCTGGAGAAAGGTGGCAGACATTATTTTTAATCAAGTTGGAAGACTGGGCCTGAACTCTGCTTTGTTTTTGATGGACCCGAGCAAGCTGCAGTGCAGTGAACTTACTCCTTTTTACAAGGGACTTTTTAAAGTTTGGGATTTACTTGAAAAACAGAGGCCAGAGGCGACTTCGTCATTGTACTGGCTTATGGAAGAACCTCTTATATATGGAGCTCGTTTTGATGTTTTTTGTAAAGGTATACCTGGACTGTTTTTTTTGTTTAGTTCACACAAGGACACTGAAACTGCATAATTTGATGAATATTGCTGGTCCTGTCACGTGAATAAGGGAGGTCTGGGTCCAAATGCGGGTAAAGATTTTTACAATATATTTACAATATATTTGTGCTCAATTTTCTTCAAACTTCAGAATAATGTCAAAACACGGCCGATGAGAATCTGTAAAGGTGTCCCTGATGCATCAAATACTATTGCCATGGCACATTTAAAAAACATACATTAAAATGTTTGTTTTCTGTGTTTTTGAGGCAGATAACATGTGTCACGTATCTGGTCTATCTCATCATGAACTCTTGCACACACATTCTGGACTGCAATCCCCATAAGCCACTGCACCAATCACTGCACACAGCTGCTCCTCGTTTCCCACTGAACTGATTGCTGCATACACCTGTTTATCATTTACCCACATGCATTTAAGCCACTCACACACACAGCCACCTTGCGAAGTCTTATCGTTCCATATGGTCGTAATTCTAAGCGTTTTTCTCTGTGTTGGATTATCTGTGTATGACTCTGGACTGTGTACCCCGTTGACGATTCCTGCTTCCTGCCATTGCGACCATTCCCTGTCTATCGAACTGTTTCCCGGATTACCTACGTTGTTCCTGTTTTCTGGTGATTATTCTGACCTGTTGACGATTCTAATAAATGCTGCAAATGGATCCGCACGTCTCAGTCTGACTCTCATTGTGACAACATGCTTAGAATTTCATTTTCCATTTTCATTAATTTTATATCTTTAAAGTGCAGCATCCAAACTCTTTAAATTCTTTAAAATTAAAGTCATTCTAACGAAACAGTTCATTTTCATAGATATACAAGACTCTTTGAATAAAAGAAAATTTAAAAACTATCAGACATCTTTTTTCACTCTGCCTTTATTTGTGTGTGTGTGCGTGTTTGTTTGTTTTTGTGACATATCAGGACACAAATTTGTGTAATAACATGGGTATGACATAGGTATTACAAGGAGAGGGTGACTTATGAGGACATTGCCCATGTCCCCACTTTTCAAAAGGCTTATAAATCATACAGAATACGTTTTTTTGAGAATGTAAAGATATGCACAGTCTCCTGTGAGGGCTAGATTTAGGTGTAGGGTGATAGCAAATATCGTTTGTACAGTATAAAAACCATTTCGTCTATGGAATGTCCCCACAATTCACAAAAACAAACGTGTGTGTGTGTGTGTGTGTGTGTGTGTGTGTGTGTTGAGTGTTAGAGTGAGTGCAGGGGGAGGGGATGAAAGGGAGAGAGAGAGAGAGAGAGAGAGTTTTCACCACACTTTATTCAGTCATTACAAAATCACTTAAAACAAATCAAATTTTCCAAGACTCAGAGAGCACAAAAAATTTCTTACATTGATTGCTTCTATTTCACACATTTCCCAAAATTAGCTTTTGAAATGACACACGTTCATTTGTGTGTGCGTGTGTTTTTGTGTGTATAAGTGTGTGTGTGTGTGTGTGTGTGAGTGTATTGTAGTTTTTTGCACTCTTGATGTTTTAGAGAGTGTTGTGAACTTTTTCTCAGAGACCAGGAGGCGTTTGGAAATCTTGAAGCAGAAGTTTCTCTTTATTGAGATCCTAGCTGTTCGTCGCTGCAGTTCTTCAAAAGTCGTCTGACTAACGTCAGACACATTACAGTTTAATTTACATTTCCAAGGGGGGGGGGAAACATAGAGGTGGAGTCAATCTAAAACAAAGCATGCAAATGCAGTACAGATAGTCAGCCTAGTAGGATTTTCCCGGCTTTTATCTATTTAGCATTCAAATGCAAAGAGGCTAAACAAAAGGACACAGTTGTACTCTGAGCTTAGATTTCACACTTAACTTGAGAAACCTGCCAGATGTTCAGGAACTGCTTAAAGACATAAGGTTCCTGTCTCTGGTCTGGTTTGTCTGCTCTTAGAAATCACAATATACATTACTTTTCTGTTTAGGCAGTTATATTGGAATTTATGTTTAACCTTTTATAAATTTGTAATCCTACAATCCCCTCTTTGAGAGTTCTAATAACTCTCACATAAAACAAATTTAAACCTTCATAAGTCCATTCTATAGCCTATGTTGGTTAACATAAGCCCCATCTTGCAGTCATGTAACTTGAAAAAGTTACAGGCATATACAACTTATTCTGTGTCTTGTCCTAGATTTACTTAGGTTTAATAGTTCTTTTCAGAACCATAACTGTTGACACATACGACAAGGGATGGTAACACATCGCACAAAATACATGATGTCACAGAAAATCATGTAGCATAAGAATGGAAGTCTTGAAGTCTATGGCGCCTGAATAGCTGTGAAGCTGTCTGTTTTCTGTAGTCCGTTTCCAGCGTAGATTCACTCAGATGACTCTTTGTCCTCATGAAGCTTGTTCATGGATGTCTGAAGTGCTGCTTTACACCAGGGTTTCACGTATGAAGATGACTTGGCATACACACCTGAAACACAAGAAAACAAAGAAACAGCAGACCAGCAGTATTCATGCATAGACATTTTTAGACTTCTGTTGATCGTATAGTGGTTTTATTTATTACATTAAAATTCTAGTGATCGTATAGTGTTTTTTTCTTCTTCTTAACCTAATCTTAATTTGACACCTAATAGACCAGTGAGGTGGGGATTAAAAGTACTAATGGGGAAAAACCTATGAGGAAGTCTTCACCACAGGATTGGCCCCCGAGGCCTGATGCACTTCGGTTCTTTCCTGGGCTCCTCACTGGTTTGCGTGTCCTAGTCTGTCCCTTTAGGTGTTGTGCACACTGTATAGTGTGAGACATGAGTTCCTAATGCAGAACAAAAATACATGTATTTCCAAAACAATGCAATCACTACATTTCTGTCCTCTAATTAAACATCAGTCCTGGTAGACATCATAACAGAGGATGGGTGACTGAATAGAATATTCTGGTATGGCTGTGAGTGTACTTAACCCAGTGTCCCCAAGTTTGGGGGAAGTGTTATTCAACTTCCCTTTGTTCTGTTTACAAAGAGTCTGTCATCTTTGTTGTAGATTACTGGGGTAATTAAGAACTCACAGCCTTAGCAGTTAGCACCTCAGCAAGCTGCCCAGTGAGTTTGGTGTAGTGGGGAGGTGCTGTTTTAGCATTGCTAGCAGACTGTGTAAAAGCTGATTTACATTGTTCATTTCTTTTACGTATTTTTTCTTTTTCCTGCATTCTTTCATCCTGTGTCCAGGTTTACCGCAGTAATGACAACTACCCTCTCTCTTAGGACGTTTACGTTCCTGTCGGTTCTCTGTTTTTACCTTAAAGGATGCTGCTGCAATCTTTACTCTGGCTTTAACATCAGAGTTTCTTTCCCAAGTAGCTAACCTGTCCAAGTTGCTTTGCAGGGTTCTATTGGACCATGTGAGGTCTAAGAAAGGCAGTGCATTTCTATATTCAATTAAAAGGCCATCAAACCATGTACGAGCTAGTGGTCCTTTATCATCTAGCACCTTCTCTGGAGTGTCAGCTATTCCACTGTATGCTGCAGTTGACTGACAAAACCTTTCAGTGTACTCACTTACAGTTTCATCCTTCTTCTGCACACAGTTAGTGATTCTGGACCAGTCTGTTTTGGGTCCTATGATATTCTTTAGAATTTTTAAAACACCTTCTCTCAAATCGCCTCTACTGACATGTTGTAGTTCAGAAGTAACAGCAGACTCAAAACTGTTGAATTCAGATTCAGTTAAAATTTGTGACATCAGCTGTGTGACTTCTGCTAACGACATGTCATAAAGACGCATTTTGCTGTTCAATGTTCTTCTAAATTCTGAAAAATGTGTGCGTGCTGAAGGTAAGCTCTGAGAAAGTCTCTCTATATCTTTAGGTCTTAGTGCTTTGGCAACCGTTTGTACTGGGACAACAGAAGAGTTTGGAGGAACACTTTCAATTCTTTCAATTCCCTGAGATCTTCTCCTAGCACCACATACCTTCACTGAATTTACTGCATCTTTCTCCATTGTTACAGTATTGTAACTGTCTTCTGGTCTACATGAAGACTGTAAGTCAGGATAACTTTCATCTGACTGTTGGTCTTTTGAATCACTTCTGGTTGAGGCCTGGTTATGGCCCACCTTTTTAGTGAAACGGGACAATCTAGTGTGCAGCTGTTGGTTTTGTTCTTTCAACTTAGTGATACACTGAGCTTGTTCTTGTGCTAAGGATAATGTAAATTCTCTGTGGCAGCAGATAATGCCTTTTAGGTTTTTCTTTCGGATACATGCCCCAAGTACCTTTTTGCATTCTTCAATTGACCAAACTTTATCTGGATCAATACCAAATTTCTTTGTCAAATCCAATTTTACTGACTCAGTCACTATTGAGTCCATATGCTCTCCTAACAATGATTTAAACTCATCGTCTGTCCATAATGGCGTAGCTAGTCCACCTTTCTCTGTTGTTGGAATTAGCCTAGCATTCTTTCTAACCATTTTTCAAGTGTCTTTGTTACCACGCAATCACAACACTAAAACTTCTCTGATCAACAGAGGGTACGCTTGTTAACACAGATCAACTATTGTTAACCTTCCCTGAATTAACAGAGGACAACACAAACTACTAGCACTTTATGCTAAACTTCCCTGCCTGAAACAGAGGATAACAAAATATTAACACGTAATGTTAATCTTCCCTGCCTGAACAGAGGATAACTTTCATCTCTAAAAAGAACATTTTTAGAGGATAACTTAGTTAACCAAACTGTAATAGCTGTAGTTAACCTTCCCTGAATAAACAGAGGATAAACTAGTCTGTTAACCAAACCCTGCAGCTGTTTGTTAACACTTCTCTGGCGGCGCAGAGGATAACTATATGTACTGGTCTTTAGCGGTTCTTTTGGATAGAGTTATACTCACAAAATCGTTGTTGAGCTGAAAAAAGGTCCTGGATTTCAGTCGGGAACGATGTCTGGTAAGAAGCTCTATCCGGGTCACGGCACCAAAACTGTTGTGAACTTTTTTCTCAGAGACCAGGAGACGTTTGGAAATCTTGAAGCAGAAGTTTCTCTTTATTGAGATCCTAGCTGTTCGTTGCTGCAGTCATCAAAAAGTCGTCTGACTAATGTTTAATATACATTTCCAAGGGGGAGAAAAACATAGAGGTGGAGTCAATCTAAACAAAGCATGCAAATGCAGTACAGATAGTCAGCCTAGTAGGATTTTCCCGGCTTTGATCTATTTAGCATTCAAATGCAAAGGTGCTAAACAAAAGGACACAGTTGTACTCTGAGCTTAGATTTCACACTTAACTTGAGAAACCTGCCAGATGTTCAGGAACTGCTTAAAGACATAAGGTTCTTGTTTATGGTCTGGTTTGTCTGCTCTTAGAAATCACAATATACATTACTTTTCTGTTTAGGCAGTTATATTGGAATCTATGTTTAACCTTTTATAAATTTGTAATCCTACAAGAGTCACCCCTTCACAGTTGTGTGGACACAAAACTGTGTCAAAACACGGCCGATGAGAATATGTAAAGGGGTCGATGATAAATCAAAAGCTGTTGCCATGGCAACATGTCAAACTTTAAAATTAGATTCCTGTCTTTTCGAGGCAGATAACATGCTTAGAATTTCATGAAACTCAACACACACATCAATATTAATGATAGTTAGATATCTTGCAGGTGGGCCTGGATGTCGTGGCCCTCTTTGGAGTTCGGGTCAAACTGGCTGATGCTTTTAGACAGCTTGTTGAGGTCTTTGATGGTCAACCCAGGTGCAGTTCCAAGGTCTGCTTGGATGGGGTTTCTGCTTTCAGTGGCAGGAAAGAGCTGTGTGGCGAAGGCTAGTGATGTTTCGGGAGGTGGCGCTTCACTTCCTTCGTTGGATGTCAGTTCTTGGATGTGAGACTTAGCTCTGCTCAGCAGTGGTGAGGCTGAGATATGCTTCGCTCTTCTTGGCTCTTGTTCCAGCTCATAAGCATATTTTAACTCTTTTCTGACCACGTAGAGCTCATTGTTGGCATTGTCTAGATGTTGGGTCAGATTGTCTATGTCAGTGCTGTACCTTTCAAGGTGGTTTTCTAAGGCACTGATTTCTGCATTCTTGTTGCTGATGTGACTTACATTGTCTGAGAATAACACTATGCCCGATTTTGCTCTGTTTCATCGTCAAAATTTATTCTGGAACAAGACACAACGCTGTGTTTAAATGAAGATACGCAGTTCTCCAATCAAACACAGCGATGTTTTGTTTAAGTGAACGTGCGTTTTTAATCTAATCTGTGAATGATTCAATTTCCCATTCATAAAGAGAGTCACTTGAATGAACCATGTGTTCTAACGAATCAAATGAACAATACGATTCAGTAATTAATTTATGTGTCTTGCCGCCATCTGCTGGCAGATCCTTTCAGTTATTGAAATCTTAAATAATTGTGTATTCCAAATTTTATTTAAAAAACACTACTCTCAACATTTATAGATTTGATTGCACTCATGGCACCTCTGAGCCTCATTTTCATGGACGACACTATAAAAATGAAGAGACAAATCTTGCTGATCATTATTACTTGCTGAACTATTACTAGCACTACCTCATAGGGGTTTCAGTTCAATGAAGCAAATTGACTTAACTGGAGAAGCCACATCTCAGTGGATCCACTCCACCAACTCTTATTCATCAGCATTGAAGGGCCTGAGTTGGACCATTTCAATGGCCAGAAGGTAGTTGAAAGGTGGCACTCTCAGACAGAAAGGGCTCTGAGAGTATCACTCTAGAACAGAGACAATATTTGTGATCTTCTGATCAAGACCAGGAACATAATACCGTGATATTATACCGGCACCGTTCAAAAGATGAAAAATACCGTGATATTAATTTTAGGTCATATCGCCCACCCCTAATATATAGTGTAATCGACATAAATATGTCTGATCTTTGAGAGTCGGATATTTTGAGAAAATATAAAGGGTCACTAAGTCTTTCATTGTTTGTATTTTGCAGTTGTTGCAGTTTTTTTACTGAACTGTACCATGAACTTGTCCTATTCAGTCACATAGCAAAAGATTAAGAAAAATACAACTTTTTAGCATGAGCAATTTATCTTTATTGATAGACATTTATTTTCATTGTTAATTTAAATTTTATATTCAATAAATAAAACTATTTCAAGACAAACTTTGACAACAAAACAAACTTTGCTTTTATCTGTTCAAAACATCTGAAAATTGTACCATTTTAAGATGAGTTATATATATATATATATATATATATAT
>NC_133382.1:14172809-14292692 GCF_049309525.1 Garra rufa
AAATAACACTAAGACAAACTTTGACAACAAAACAAACGTTACTGTTATCTCTTCAAAACATCTGAAAACCATAATTTTAAGATCAGTTATATATATATATATATATATATATATATATATATATATATATATATATATATATGTATCACCCCGTTAAAATACTCAACTTGATTTTTAAAGATATTTTGAAAGAATGAAGCGTTTATAGAGCACTTTATTGTGTATTGCTGTACACCCACATGAACTGTGTTCATGTTCATGTTAATACACAGTACATAAACTTTATATGAATACTTCTTTTAGCTTAATATTAATTAACATTAATAAATGCTATTTATTTATTGGTCATGTTAACTAATATAGTTAATTTTAACAAATGAAACTGGATGGCAACATTTTATATTTTGTGTGTATGTGTCTGTGTGTTGATTTTAAAGTCTAACCCTTTCAATTCTGTAAACTTAAAATCCAAACTAGCAGAGAGTTACTGTGAATGCATGTGCCAACTGGGCACCGTTTTCCTTATTGATTCTTAGTTATGTAGCACTTAAGAGTGATGCCTTGTAACAGGAGGAGTCACCAGCAAAGCAATATCCACACAAAAATTGTACAGATAGGTAACAATGGCATTTAAGCAGAAGTGGTGGATGTAAAGCAAGCAATAATAACATTTTGTTATCATCATGAATCATGTTCTTATCATCATCAGAGTATAGGGAACATTTTGCATATTGGTTCACAGTTGGCATTATCTGAAGTCCTTGCATTGATTGCATTTAATTAAATTATATTTGGTCAGTCTGATCTTGAGGCCTTAGAGATGTTAAATTGTGAGGATCTTGAGTTTTCATTGAGTTGTTATAACTTAGCCATAAAATGTCTGATCTGCCACAAAATTCACAGGTTTGGTAAGAGTCCTGGCCTGAAGACATCTAAAGGCCAATATTCAGATATTATCATAGCACCACTTGTTGGCAGCAGGATATATCATAATTTTCACTAACTCAAACATACCTAGGTCAATCTGCACCAAACTTCATATGTTTGATAATAGTGCTGGCCTGAACACATCTACATGCCAATAATCAGTTATAGGCATAGCGCCACCATCTGGCAGCGGCAAGTTTGGCACATTTAAATGACTTATGACATATTTTTTCTATATTTACTGTTTTAAAAGCATACTGCCCACCGTTTGCTGATTTCCTGAAGCCACCGGTCGGCGGTGAGCCCGGGTGCGAGGGCCCGTTCATCGCTGCTCGCAGCTTTAATTATTATTATTCTTCTTCTCCGGAATGAATCGCATTTTTGAGGGCCTAAACATACCCGAAAACTCATGAAACTTTGCACACACATCAAACCTGGCGAAAATGGATGTCTGATATGGGTTTCAGAGATGGGTGTGGCAAAACGGCTCGATAGCGCCACCTTTACACGTTCCGCGGTGTGCGCTTTCAGCTATGATTCACGTACATGCATGAAAATCGGTACACACATGTAACTCACCAATACCTACAAAAAAGCCTCCTGGGACAAAATCCGAAACCCAACAGGAAGTCGGTTATTATTAATTTTCTTAGCAAAATTTGTGTAATTTTTGCCATTTTCAGGCGTCGTACTTGAACGAACTCCTCCTAGAGATTTACTCCGATCAACAGCAAATTTGGTGAGTCTAATCTAAAGCCCTTTGTGACGTTAAATTGTGAAGATCTAGAGTTTTCATCGGAGGGCGTGTCCGTGGCGGCCTCGCAATTTTCGATGTTTCGCCATGAAAAAGGAAGTTGCTATAACTTAGGCATAAAATGTCCGATCTGTCCCAAACTTCACATGTGTGATAACACTCCTGACCTGATGACATCTACATATCCATATTCAGTTATAGTCATAGCGCCACCTGCTGGCAACAGGAAGTGTCATGCTGTACTCCACAACCAACTCCTCCTAGAGATTTATACAGTTCAACACCAAAATCGGTCAGTCTAATATAAAGGCCTTAGTGATGTTAAATTGTGAAGATCTTGAGTTTTCGTTGAAGGGCGTGTCCGTGGCGGCCTGACAAATTTCGAGGTCTCGCCATGGATATAAAACTTGTTATAACTCAGCCATAAAATGTCCGATTTGCCTCAAACTTCACATATTCGATAAGAGTCCTGGCCTGAACACATCTGAAGGCCAATAATCTATTATAATCACAGCGCCACCTGTTGGCAACAGGAAATGACTTGTATCAAACTCCTCCTAGAGATTTAATGATATCGACATTATATTTGGTCAGCCTGATCTAGAGGCCTTAGAGATGTTAAATTGCGAAGATCTTGAGTTTTCGTTAAAGGGCGTGTCCGTGGCTGCGTGACAAAGTTTGATGTTTCGCCATGGACATAGAAGTTATTATAACTCAGCCATAAAATGTCCGATCTGCCTCAAACTTCACAGGTTTGGTAAGAGTCCTGGCCTGAAGACACCTAAAGGCCAATATTCAGATATTATCATAGCGCCACCTGTTGGTAGCAGGATATATCATATCTTTCACTAACTCAAACATACCAAGGTCAATCTGCACCAAACTTCATATGTTTGATGAAAGTGGTAGCCTAAACACATCTACATGCCAATAATCAGTTATAGGCATAGCGCCACCAGCTGGCGGCAGTAAATTTGGCACTTTAAGTGACTTTGACATATTTCTCCTATTTTTACTGTATTAAAAGCATACTACCCACCATTTGCTGTGTTCCTAAAGCCACCGGTCGGCGGTGAGGCCGTGTGCGAGGGCCCGTTCATCGCTGCTTGCAGCTTTAATTATTATTATTCTTCTTCTCCGGAATGAATCGCATTTTTGAGGGCCTAAACATACCCGAAAACTCATGAAACTTTGCACACACATCAAACCTGGCGAAAATGGACATCTGATATGGGTTGCAGAAGTGGGTGTGGCAAAATGGCTCAATAGCGCCACCTTTACACGTTCCGCGGTGTGCGCATTCAGCTGTGATTCACGTACATGCACGCAAATCGGTACACACATGTAACTCACCAATACCTACAAAAAAGCCTCCTGGGACAAAATCCGAAACCCAACAGGAAGTCGGTTATTATTAATTTTCTTAGCAAAATTTGTGTCATTTTTGCCATTTTCAGGCGTCATACTTGAACGAACTCCTCCTAGAGATTTATTCGGATCAACACCAAATTTGGTGAGTCTAATCTAAAGCCCTTTGTGACGTTAAATTGCGAAGATCTAGAGTTTTCATCAGAGGGCGTGTCCGTGGCGGCCTCGCAAATTTCGATGTTTCGCCATGAAAAAGGAAGCTGCTATAACTCAGGCATAAAATGCCCGATCTGCCCCAAACTTCACATGTGTGATAACACTCCTGACCTGAAGACATTTACATGCCCATATTCAGTTTTACTCATAGCGCCACCTGCAGGCACCAGGAAGTGTCATGCTGTACTCTGCAACAAATTCCTCCTGGAGATTTAATCAGATCAACACCAAAATCGGTCAGTCTAATAAAAAGGCTTTAGCGATGTTAAATTGCGAAGATCTTGAGTTTTCGTTGAAGGGCGTGTCCGTGGCGGCCTGGCAAATTTCGTGGTCCCGCCATGGATACAAATCTTGTTATAACTCAGCCATAAAATGTCCGATTTGCCTCAAACTTCACATGTTCGATAAGAGTCCTGGCCTGAACCAATCTGAAGGCCTATATTCTATTATAATCACAGCGCCACCTGTTGGCAACAGGAAATGACTTGTACCAAACTCCTCCTAGAGATTTAATGATATCAACATTATATTTGGTCAGTCTGATCTCGAGGCCTAAGAGATGTTAAATTGTGAAGATCTTGAGTTTTCGTTAAAGGGCGTGTCCGTGGCGGCGTCACAAAGTTTGATGTTTCGCCATGGACATAAAAGTTGTTATAACTCAGCCATAAAATGTCTGATCTGCCTCAAACTTCACATGTTTGGTAAGAGTCCAGGCCTGAAGACATCTAAAGGCCAATATAAAGATATTATTATAGTGCCACCTATTGGCAGCAGGATATATCATATCTTGCACTAACTCACACATACCAAGGTCAATCTGCACCAAACTTCATATGTTTGATGAAAGTGCTGGCCTGAACACATCTACATGCTAATAATCAGTTATAGGCATAGCGCCACCAGCTGGCAGCAGGAAGTTTGGCATATTTAAGTGACTTTGATCTATTTTTCCTACATTTACTGTATTAAAAGCATACTGCCCACCGTTTGCTGTGTTCCTAGAGCCACCAGTCAGCGGTGAGCCCGTGTGCGAGGGCCCGTTCATCGCTGCTTGCAGCTTTAATTATTATTATTATTCTTCTCCAAAATGAATCGCATTTTTGAGGGCTTAGACATACCCGAAAACTCATGAAACTTCGCACACACATCAGACCTGGCGAAAATTTACGTCTGATATGGGTTTCAGAAGTGGGTGTGGCAAAATGGCTCGACAGCGCCACCTTTACACGTTCCGCGGTGTGCGCATTCAGCTGTGATTCACGTACATGCACGAAAATCGGTACACACATGTAACACACCAATACCTACAAAAAAGCCTCTTGGAGCAAAATTTGACACCCAACAGGAAGTCGGTTATTTTTAATTTTCTCAGCAAATTTTGTGTCATTTTTGCCATTTTCAGGCCTCGTACTTGAACGAACTCCTCCTAGAGATTTATTCGGATCAACGCCAAATTTTCAGAGTCTAATCTAAAGCCCTTTGTGACGCTAAATTGTGAAGATCTAGAGTTTTCATCGGAGGGCGTGTCCGTGGCGGCCTCGCAAATTTCGATGTTTCGCCATGAAAAAGGAAGTTGCTATAACTTAGGCATAAAATGTCCAATCTGTCCCAAACTTCACATGTGTGATAACACTCCTGACCTGATGACATCTACATATCCATATTCAGTTATAGTCATAGCGCCACCTGCAGGCAACAGGAAGTGTCATGCTGTACTCTACAACCAACTCCTCCTAGAGATTTATACAGATCAACACCAAAATCGGTCAGTCTAATATAAAGGCCTTAGTGATGTTAAATTGTGAAGATCTTGAGTTTTCGTTGAAGGGCGTGTCCGTGGCGGCCTGACAAATTTCGAGGTCTCGCCATGGATATAAAACTTGTTATAACTCAGCCATAAAATGTCCGATTTGCCTCAAACTTCACATGTTCGATTAAAGTCCTGGCCTGAACACATCTGAAGGCCAATATTCTATTATAATCACAGCGCCACCTGTTGGCAACAGGAAATGACTTGTATAAAACTCCTCCTAGAGATTTAATGATATCAACATTATATTTGGTCAGTCTGATCTAGAGGTCTTAGAGATGTTAAATTGCGAAGATCTTGAGTTTTCGTTAAAGGGCGTGTCTGTGGCGGCGTGACAAAGTTTGATGTTTCGCCATGGACATAGAAGTTGTTATAACTCAGCCATAAAATGTCCGATCTGCCTCAAACTTCACAGGTTTGGTAAGAGTCCTGGCCTGAAGACACCTAAAGGCCAATATTCAGATATTATCATAGCGCCACCTGTTGGCATCAGGATATATCATATCTTTCACTAACTCAAACATACCAAAGTCAATCTGCACCAAACTTCATATGTTTGATGAAAGTGCCAGCCTGAACACATCTACATGCCAATAATCAGTTATAGGCATAGCGCCACCAGCTGGCAGCAGGGAATTTGGCACATTTAAGTGACTTTGACATATTTCTCATATTTTTACTGTATTAAAAGCATACTACCCTCCATTTGCTGTGTTCCTAAAGCCACCGGTCGGCGGTGAGCCCGTGTGCGAGGGCCCGTTCATCGCTGCTTGCAGCTTTAATTAGGGCCCGAGCACCGATGGTGTGAGGACCCTATTGAATCTGCTCCGTTTATTATTATTATTATTATTCTTCTTCTTCTCCAAAGTGAATCGCATTTTAGAGGACCTAAACATTCCCGAAAACTCACAAAACTTTGCACACACATCAAACCTGGCGAAAATTTACGTCTGATTTGGGTTTCAGAAGTGGGTGTGGCAAAATGGCTCGACAGCGCCCCCTTTAGACGTTCAGCGGTGTGCGCTTTCAGCTGTGATTCACGTACGTACACGGAAATCGGTACACACATGTAACACACCAAAACCTACAAAAAAGCCTCTTGGAGCAAAATCCGGAACCCAACAGGAAGTCGGTTAATATTAATATTCTCAACAAAATTTGTGTCATTTTTGCTATTTTCAGGCGTCGTACTTGAACGAACTCCTCCTACAGATTTATTCGGATCAACGCCAAATTTGCCGAGTCTAGTCTAAAGCCCTTTGTGACGTTAAATTGTGAAGATCTAGAGTTTTCATCGGAGGGCGTGTCCGTGGCGGCCTCGCAAATTTCGATGTTTCGCCATGAAAAAGGAAGTTGCTATAACTCAGGCATACAATGTCCGATCTGTCCCAATCTTCACATGTGTGATAACACTCATGACCTGATGACATCTACATGCCCATATTCAGTTATAGTCATAGCGCCACCTGCTGGCAACAGGAAGTGTCATTCTGTACTCTGCAACAAACTCCTCCAAGAGATTTAATCAGATCAACACCAAAATCGGTCAGTCTAATAAAAAGGCTTTAGCGATGTTAAATTGCGAAGATCTTGAGTTTTCATTGAAGGGCGTGTCCGTGGCGGCCTGACAAATTTTGAGGTCTCGCCATGGATCTAAAACTTGTTATAACTCAGCCATAAAATGTCCGATTTGCCTCAAACTTCACATGTTCGATAAGAGTCCTGGCCTGAACCAATATGAAGGCCAATATTCTATTATAATCACAGCGCCACCTGTTGGCAACAGGAAATTACTTGTATCAAACTCCTCCTAGAGATTTAATGATATCAACATTATATTTTGTCAGTCTGATCTAGAGGCCTTAGAGATGTTAAATTGTGAAGATCTTGAGTTTTCGTCAAAGGGCGTGTCCGTGGTGGCCTGACAAAGTTTGATGTTTTGCCATGGACATAGAAGTTGTTATAACTCAGCCATAAAATGTCCAATCTGCCTCAAACTTCACATGTTTGGTAAGAGTCCTGGCCTGAAGACATCTACAGGCCAATATTCAGATATTATCATAGCGCCACCTATTGACAGCAGGATATATCATATCTTGCATTAACTTAAACATACCAAGATCAATCTGCACCAAACTTCATATGTTTGATGAAAGTGCTGGCCTGAACACATCTACATGCCAATAATCAGTTATAGGCATAGCGCCACCAGCTGGCAGCAGGAAGTTTGGCACATTTAAGTGACTTTGATCTATTTTTCCTACATTTACTGTATTAAAAGCATACTGCCCACCGTTTGCTGTTTTCCTAAAGCCACCGGTCGGCGGTGAGCCCGGGTGCGAGGGCCCGTTCATCGCTGCTTGCAGCTTTAATTATTAGGGCCCGAGCACCGATGGTGTGAGGACCCTATTGGATCTGCTTCGTTTATTATTATTATTATTATTATTCTCCAAAATGAATCGCATTTTTGAGGGCTTAGACATACCCGAAAACTCATGAAACTTCGCACACACATCAGACCTGGCGAAAATTTACGTCTGATATGGGTTGCAGAAGTGGGTGTGGTAAAATGGCTCGATAGCGCCACCTTTACACGTTCCGCGGTGTGCGCTTTCAGTTGTGATTCACGTACATGCACGAAAATCGGTACACACATGTAGCTCACCAATACCTACAAAAAAGCCTCTTGGAGCAAAATTTGACACCCAACAGGAAGTCGGTTATTTTTAATTTTCTTAGCAAAATTTGTGTAATTTTTGCCATTTTCAGGCGTCATACTTGAACGAACTCCTCCTAGAGATTTATTCGGATCAACGGCAAATTTGGTGAGTCTAATCTAAAGCCCTTTGTGACGTTAAATTGCGAAGATCTAGAGTTTTCATCAGAGGGCGTGTCCGTGGCGGCCTGGCAAATTTCGATGCTTCGCCTTGAAAAAGGAAGTTGCTATAACTCAGGCATATAATGCCCGATCTGCCCCAAACTTCACATGTGTGATAACACTCCTGACCTGATGACATCTACATGCCCATATTCAGTTTTACTCATAGCGCCACCTGCTGGCACCAGGAAGTGTCATGCTGTACTCTGCAACAAACTCCTCCAAAAGATTTAATCAGATCAACACCAAAATCGGTCAGTCTAATAAAAAGGCTTTAGCGATGTTAAATTGCGAAGATCTTGAGTTTTCGTTGAAGGGTGTGTCCGTGGCGGCCTGGCAAATTTCGTGGTCTCGCCATGGATATAAAACTTGTTATAACTCAGCCATAAAATGTCCGATTTGCCTCAAACTTCACATGTTCGATAAGAGTCCTGGCCTGAACCAATCTGAAGGCCTATATTCTATTATAATCACAGCGCCACCTGTTGGCAATAGGAAATGACTTGTACCAAACTCCTCCTAGAGATTTAATGATATCAACATTATATTTGGTCAGTCTGATCTCGAGGCCTTAGAGATGTTAAATTGTGAAGATCTTGAGTTTTCGTTAAAGGGCGTGTCCATGGCGGCCTGACAAAGTTTGATGTTTCGCCATGGACATAAAAGTTGTTATAACTCAGCCATAAAATGTCCGATCTGCCTCAAACTTCACATGTTTGGTAAAAGTCCTGGCCTGAAGACATCTAAAGGCCAATATACAGATATTATTATAGCGCCACCTATTGGCAGCAGGATATATCATATCTTGCACTAACTCACACATGCCAAGGTCAATCTGCACCAAACTTCATATGTTTGATCAAAGTGCTGGCCTGAACACATCTACATGTCAATAATCAGTTATAGGCATAGCGCCACCAGCTGGCAGCAGGAAGTTTGGCACATTTAAGTGACTTTGATCTATTTTTCCTACATTTACTGTATTAAAAGCATACTGCCCACCGTTTGCTGTGTTCCTAAAGCCACCGGTCGGCGGTGAGCCCGTGTGCGAGGGCCCGTTCATCGCTGCTTGCAGCTTTAATTATTATTATTATTCTTCTCCAAAATGAATCGCATTTTTGAGGGCTTAGACATACCCGAAAACTCATGAAACTTTGCACACACATCAAACCTGGCGAAAATTTACGTCTGATATGGGTTTCAGAAGTGGGTGTGGCAAAATGGCTCGACAGCGACACCTTTAGACGTTCAGCGGTGTGCGCTTTCAGCTGTGATTCACGTACATGCACGGAAATCGGTACACACATGTAACACACCAATACCTACAAAAAAGCCTCTTGGAGCAAAATCCGGAACCCAACAGGAAGTCGGTTAATATTAATATTCTCAACAAAATTTGTGTCATTTTTGCCATTTTCAGGCGTCATACTTGAACGAACTCCTCCTAGAGATTTATTCGGATCAACGCCAAATTTGCAGAGTCTAGTCTAAAGCCCTTTGTGACGTTAAATTGTGAAGATCTAGAGTTTTCATCGGAGGGCGTGTCCGTGGCGGCCTCGCAAATTTCGATGTTTCGCCATGAAAAAGGAAGTTGCTATAGCTCAGGCATACAATGTCCGATCTGTCCCAAACTTCTCATGTGTGATAACACTCCTGACCTGATGACATCTACATGCCCATATTCAGTTTTACTCATAGCGCCACCTGCTGGCAACAGGAAGTGTCATGCTGTACTCTGCAACAAACTCCTCCAAGAGATTTAATCAGATCAACACCAAAATCGGTCAGTCTAATAAAAAGGCTTTAGCGATGTTAAATTGCGAAGATCTTGAGTTTTTGTTGAAGGGCGTGTCCGTGGCGGCCTGACAAATTTCGAGGTCTCGCCATGGATATAAAACTTGTTATAACTCAGCCATAAAATGTCCGATTTGCCTCAAACTTCACATATTCGATAAGAGTCCTGGCCTGAATACATCTGAAGGCCAATATTCTATTATAATCACAGCGCCACCTGTTGGCAACAGGAAATGACTTGTATCAAACTCCTCCTAGAGATTTAATGATATCAACATTATATTTGGTCAGTCTGATCTAGAGGCCTTAGAGATGTTAAATTGCGAAGATCTTGAGTTTTCGTTAAAGGGCGTGTCTGTGGCTGCATGACAAAGTTTGATGTTTCGCCATGGACATAGAAGTTGTTATAACTCAGCCATAAAATGTCCGATCTGCCTCAAACTTCACAGGTTTGGTGAGAGTCCTGGCCTGAAGACACCTAAAGACCAATATTCAGATATTATCATAGCGCCACCTGTTGGCAGCAGGATATATCATATCTTTCACTAACTCAAACATACCAAGGTCAATCTGCACCAAACTTCATATGTTTGATGAAAGTGGTGGCCTGAACACATCTACATGTCAATAATCAGTTATAGGCATAGCGCCACCAGCTGGCAGCAGGAAATTTGGCACATTTAAGTGACTTTGACATATTTCTCCTATTTTACTGTATTAAAAGCATACTACCCACCATTTGCTGTGTTCCTAAAGCCACCGGTCGGCGGTGAGCCCGTGTGCGAGGGCCCGTTCATCGCTGCTTGCAGCTTTAATTATTATTATTATTCTTCTTATCCGGAATGAATCGCATTTTTGAGGGCCTAAACATACCCGAAAACTAACAAAACTTTGCACACACATCAGACCTGGCGAAAATGGACATCTGATATGGGTTGCAGAAGTGGGTGTGGCAAAATGGCTCAATAGCGCCACTTTTACACGTTCCGCGGTGTGCGCATTCAGCTGTGATTATCGTACATGCACAAAAATCGGTACACATATGTAACACACCAATACCTACAAAAAAGCCTCTTGAGATAAAATCCGAAACCCAACAGGAAGTCGGTTATTATTAATTTTCTCAGCAAAATTTGTGTCATTTTTGCCATTTTCAGGTGTCATACTTGAACGAACTCCTCCTAGAGATTTATTCGGATCAACACCAAATTTGATGAGTCTAATCTAAAGCCCTTTGTGACGTTAAATTGTGAAGATCTAGAGTTTTCATCGGAGGGCGTGTCCGTGGCGGCCTCGCAAATTTCGATGTTTCGCCATGAAAAAGGAAGTTGCTATAACTTAGGCATAAAATGTCCGGTCTGTCCCAAACTTCACATGTGTGATAACACTCCTGACCTGAAGACATCTACATGCCCATATTCAGTTATAGTCATAGCGCCACCTGCTGGCAACAGGAAGTGTCATGTTGTACTCTGCAACAAACTCCTCCTAGAAATTTATACAGATCAACACCAAAATTGGTCAGTCTAATATAAAGGCTTTAGTGATGTTAAATTGCGAAGATCTTGAGTTTTCGTTGAAGGGCGTGTCCGTGGCGGCCTGACAAATTTCGAGTTCTCGCCATGGATATAAAACTTGTTATAACTCAGCCATAAAATGTCCAATTAGCCTCAAACTTCACATATTCGATAAGAGTCCTGGCCTGAACACATCTGAAGGCCAATATTCTATTATAATCACAGCGCCACCTGTTGGCAACAGGAAATGACTTGTATCAAACTCCTCCTAGAGATTTAATGATATCAACATTATATTTGGTCAGTCTGATCTAGAGGCCTTAGAGATGTTAAATTGCGAATATCTTGAGTTTTCGTCAAAGGGCGTGTCCGTGGTGGCCTGACAAAATTTGACGTTTCGCCATGGACATAGAAGTTGTTATAACTCAGCCATAAAATATCCGATCTGCCTCAAACTTCACAGGTTTGGTAAGAGTCCTGGCCTGAAGACATCTAAAGGCCAATATTCAAATATTATCATAGCGCCACCTGTTGGCAGCAGGATATATCATATCTTTCGCTAACTCAAACATACCAAGGTCGATCTGCACCAAACGTCATATGTTTGATGAAAGTGCTGGCCTGAACACATCTACATGCCAATAATCAGTTATAGGCATAGCGCCACCAGCTGGCAGCAGAAAGTTTGGCACATTTAAGTGACTTTGATCTATTTTTCCTACATTTACTGTATTAAAAGCATACTGCCCACCGTTTGATGTTTTCCTAAAGCCACCGGTCGGCGGTGAGCCCGGGTGCGATGGCCCGTTCATCGCTGCTTGCAGCTTTAATTATTATTATTATTATTATTCTCCAAAATGAATCGTATTTTTGAGGGCTTAGACATACCCGAAAACTCATGAAACTTCGCACACACATCTGACCTGGCGAAAATTTACGTCTGATATGGGTTGCAGAAGTGGGTGTGGCAAAATGGCTCGATAGCGCCACCTTTACACGTTCCGTGGTGTGCGCTTTCAGTTGTGATTCACGTACATGCACGAAAATCGGTACACACATGTAGCTCACCAATACCTACAAAAAAGCCTCTTGGAGCAAAATTTGACACCCAACAGGAAGTCGGTTATTTTTAATTTTCTTAGCAAAATTTGTGTAATTTTTGCCATTTTCAGGCGTCATACTTGAACGAACTCCTCCTAGAGATTTATTCGGATCAACAGCAAATTTGGTGAGTCTAATCTAAAGCCCTTTGTGACGTTAAATTGCGAAGATCTAGAGTTTTCATCGGAGGGCGTGTCCGTGGTGGCCTGGCAAATTTCGATGCTTCGCCATGAAAAAGGAAGTTGCTATAACTCAGGCATAAAATGCCCGATCTGCCCCAAACTTCACATGTGTGATAACACTCCTGACCTGATGACATCTACATGCCCATATTCAGTTTTACTCATAGCGCCACCTGCTGGCACCAGGAAGTGTCATGCTGTACTCTGCAACAAACTCCTCCAAAAGATTTAATCAGATCAACACCAAAATCGGTCAGTCTAATAAAAAGGCTTTAGCGATGTTAAATTGCGAAGATCTTGAGTTTTCGTTGAAGGGTGTGTCCGTGGCGGCCTGGCAAATTTCGTGGTCTCGCCATGGATATAAAACTTGTTATTACTCAGCCATAAAATGTCCGATTTGCCTCAAACTTCACATGTTCGATAAGAGTCCTGGCCTGAACCAATCTGAAGGCCTATATTCTATTATAATCACAGCGCCACCTGTTGGCAACAGGAAATGACTTGTACCAAACTCCTCCTAGAGATTTAATGATATCAACATTATATTTGGTCAGTCTGATCTCGAGGCCTTAGAGATGTTAAATTGTGAAGATCTTTAGTTTTCGTTAAAGGGCGTGTCCATGGCGGCCTGACAAAGTTTGATGTTTCGCCATGGACATAAAAGTTGTTATAACTCAGCCATAAAATGTCCGATCTGCCTCAAACTTCACATGTTTGGTAAGAGTCCTGGCCTGAAGACATCTAAAGGCCAATATACAGATATTATTATAGTGCCACCTATTGGCAGCAGGATATATCATATCTTGCACTAACTCACACATACCAAGGTCAATCTGCACCAAACTTCATATGTTTGATGAAAGTGCTGGCCTGAACACATCTACATGCCAATAATCAGTTATAGGCATAGCGCCACCAGCTGGCAGCAGGAAGTTTGGCACATTTAAGTGACTTTGATCTATTTTTCCTACATTTACTGTATTAAAAGCATACTGCCCACCGTTTGCTGTGTTCCTAAAGCCACCGGTCGGCGGTGAGCCCGTGTGCGAGGGCCCGTTTATCGCTGCTTGCAGCTTTAATTATTATTATTATTATTATTATTATTATTCTCCAAAGTGAATCGCATTTTAGAGGACCTAAACATTCCCGAAAACTCACAAAACTTTGCACACACATCAAACCTGGCGAAAATTTACGTCTGATTTGGGTTTCAGAAGTGGGTGTGGCAAAATGGCTCGACAGCGCCACCTTTAGACGTTCAGCGGTGTGCGCTTTCAGCTGTGATTCACGTACATACACAGAAATCGGTACACACATGTAACACACCAAAACCTACAAAAAAGCCTCTTGGAGCAAAATCCGGAACCCAACAGGAAGTCGGTTAATATTAATATTCTCAACAAAATTTGTGTCATTTTTGCCTTTTTCAGGTGTCGTACTTGAACGAACTCCGCCTACAGATTTATTCGGATCAACGCCAAATTTGCTGAGTCTACTCTAAAGCCCTTTGTGACGTTAAATTGTAAAGATCTAGAGTTTTCATCAGACGGCGTGTCCGTGGCGGCCTCGCAAATTTCGATGTTTCGCCATGAAAAAGGAAGTTGCTATAACTCAGGCATACAATGTCTGATCTGTCCCAAACTTCACGTGTGTGATAACACTCCTGACCTGAAGACATCTACATGCCCATATTCAGTTATGGTCATAGCGCCACCTGCTGGCAACAGGAAGTGTCATGCTGTACTCTACAACAAACTCCTCCTAGAGATTTATACAGATCAACACCAAAATCGGTCAGTCTAATAAAAAGGCTTTAGTGATGTTAAATTGCGAAGATCTTGAGTTTTCGTTGAAGGGCGTGTCCGTGGCGGCCTGACACATTTCGAGGTCTCGCCATGGATGTAAAACTTGTTATAACTCAGCCATAAAATCTCCGATTTGCCTCAAACTTCACATGTTCGATTAAAGTCCTGGCCTGAACACATCTGAAGGCCAATATTCTATTATTATCACAGCGCCACCTGTTGGCAACAGGAAATGACTTGTATCAAACTCCTCCTAGAGATTTAATGATATCAACATTATATTTGGTCAGTCTGCTCTAGAGGTCTTAGAGATGTTAAATTGCGAAGATCTTGAGTTTTCGTTAAAGGGCGTGTCTGTGGTGGCGTGACAAAGTTTGATGTTTCGCCATGGACATAGAAGTTGTTATAACTCAGCCATAAAATGTCCGATCTGCCTCAAACTTCACAGTTTTGGTAAGAGTCCTGGCCTGAAGACACCTAAAGGCCAGTATTCAGATATTATCATAGCGCCACCTGTTGGCAGCAGGATATATCATATCTTTCACTAACTCAAACATACCAAGGTCAATCTGCACCAAACTTCATACGTTTGATGAAAGTGCCAGCCTGAACACATCTACATGCCAATAATCAGTTATAGGCATAGCGCCACCAGCTGGCAGCAGGGAATTTGGCACATTTAAGTGACTTTGACATATTTCTCCTATTTTTACTGTATTAAAAGCATACTGCCCAACATTAGCTGTGTTCCTAAAGCCACCGGTCGGCGGTGAGCCCGTGTGCGAGGGCCCGTTCATCGCTGCTTGCAGCTTTAATTATTATTATTATTCTTATCCGGAATGAATCGCATTTTTGAGGGCCTAAACATACCCGAAAACTAACGAAACTTTGCACACACATCAGACCTGGCGAAAATGGACGTCTGATATGGGTTGCAGAAGTGGGTGTGGCAAAATGGCTCAATAGCGCCACCTTTACACGTTCCGCGGTGTGCGCATTCTGCTGTGATTATCGTACATGCACAAAAATCGGTACACACATGTAACACACCAATACCTACAAAAAAGCCTCTTGAGATAAAATCCAAAACCCAACAGGAAGTCGGTTATTATTAATTTTCTCAGCAAAATTTGTGTCATTTTTGCCATTTTCAGGTGTCATACTTGAACGAACTCCTCCTAGAGATTTATTCCGATCAACACCAAATTTGGTGAGTCTAATCTAAAGCCCTTTGTGACGTTAAATTGTGAAGATCTAGAGTTTTCATCGGAGGGCGTGTCCGTGGCGGCCTCGCAAATTTCGATGTTTCGCCATGAAAAAGGAAGTTGCTATAACTTAGGCATAAAATGTCCGATCTGTCCCAAACTTCACATGTGTGATAACACTCCTGACCTGAAGACATCTACATGCCCATATTCAGTTATAGTCATAGCGCCACCTGCAGGCAACAGGAAGTGTCATGCTGTACTCTACAACCAACTCCTCCAAGAGATTTATACAGATCAACACCAAAATCGGTCAGTCTAATATAAAGGCCTTAGCGATGTTAAATTGCGAAGATCTTGAGTTTTCGTTGAAGGGCGTGTCCGTGGCGGCCTGACAAATTTCGAGGTCTCGCCATGGATATAAAACTTGTTATAACTCAGCCATAAAATGTCCGATTTGCCTCAAACTTCACATATTCGATAAGAGTCCTGGCCTGAACACATCTCAAGGCCAACATTCTATTATAATCACAGCGCCACCTGTTGGCAACAGGAAATGACTTGTATCAAACTCGTCTTAGAGATTTAATGATATTAACATTATATTTGGTCATTCTGATCTAGAGGCCTTAAACATGTTAAATTGCGAAGATCTTGAGTTTTCGTTAAAGGGCGTGTCTGTGGCGGCCTGACAAAGTTTGATGTTTCGCCATGGACATAGAAGTTGTTATAACTCAGCCATAAAATGTCCGATCTGCCTCAAACTTCACAGGTTTGGTAAGAGTCCTGGCCTGAAGACACCTAAAGGCCAATATTCAGATATTATCATAGCGCCACCTGTTGGCAGCAGGATATATCATATCTTTCACTAACTCAAACATACCAAGGTCAATCTGCACCAAACTTCATATGTTTGATGAAAGTGGTGGCCTGAACACATCTACATGCCAATAATCAGTTATATGCATAGCGCCACCAGCTGGCAGCAGGAAATTTGGCACATTTAAGTGACTTTGACATATTTCTCCTATTTTTACTGTATTAAAAGCATACTACCCACCATTTGCTGTTTTTACTAAAGCCACCGGTCGGCGGTGAGCCCGGGTGCGAGGGCCCGTTCATCGCTGCTTGCAGCTTTAATTATTATTATTATTCTTATCCGGAATGAATCACATTTTTGAGGGCCTAAACATACCCGAAAACTAACGAAACTTTGCACACACATCAGACCTGGCGAAAATGGACGTCTGATATGGGTTGCAGAAGTGGGTGTGGCAAAATGGCTCAATAGCACCACCTTTACACGTTCCGCGGTGTGCGCATTCAGCTGTGATTATCGTACATGCACAAAAATCGGTACACACATGTAACACACCAATACCTACAAAAAAGCCTCTTGAGATAAAATCCGAAACCCAACAGGAAGTCGGTTATTATTAATTTTCTCAGCAAAATTTGTGTCATTTTTGCCATTTTCAGGTGTCATACTTGAACGAACTCCTCCTAGAGATTTATTCTGATCAACACCAAATTTGGTGAGTCTAATCTAAAGCCCTTTGTGACGTTAAATTGTGAAGATCTAGAGTTTTCATCAGAGGGCGTGTCCGTGGCGGCCTCGCAAATTTCGATGTTTCGCCATGAAAAAGGAAGTTGCTATAACTTAGGCATAAAATGTCCGCTCTGTCCCAAACTTCACATGTGTGATAACACTGCTGACCTGAAGACATCTACATGCCCATATTCAGTTATAGTCATAGCGCCACCTGCAGGCAACAGGAAGTGTCATGCTGTACTCTACAACCAACTCCTCCTAGAGATTTATACAGATCAACTCCAAAATCGGTCAGTCTAATATAAAGGCCTTAGCGATGTTAAATTGTAAAGATCTTAAGTTTTCGGTAAAGGGCGTGTCTGTGGCGGCCTGACAAAGTTTGATGTTTCGCCATGGACATAGAAGTTGTTATAACTCAGCCATAAAATGTCCGATCTGCCTCAAACTTCACAGGTTTGGTAAGAGTCCTGGCCTGAAGACACCTAAAGGCCAATATTCAGATATTATCATAGCGCCACCTGTTGGCAGCAGGATATATCATATCTTTCACTAACTCAAACATACCAAGGTCAATCTGCACCAAACTTCATATGTTTGATGAAAGTGGTGGCCTGAACACATCTACATGCCAATAATCAGTTATATGCATAGCGCCACCAGCTGGCAGCAGGAAATTTGGCACATTTAAGTGACTTTGACATATTTCTCCTATTTTTACTGTATTAAAAGCATACTACCCACCATTTGCTGTTTTCCTAAAGCCACCGGTCGGCGGTGAGCCCGGGTGCGAGGACCCGTTCATCGCTGCTTGCAGCTTTAATTAGGGCCCGAGCACCGATGGTGTGAGGACCCTATTGAATCTGCTCCGTTTATTATTATTATTATTAGGGCCCGAGCACTACAGTGCGAGGACCCTATTGGAATTGCTCCGTTTATTCTTCTTCTTCTTCTTCTTCTTCTTCTCCAAAATGAAAAGTCTTTTTGAGGGCCTAAACATGCCCGAAAACTCACGAAACTTTGCACACGCATCAGACCTGGCGAAAATTTACATCTGATATCATTTTCAAAAGTGGTTGTGGCAAAATGGCTCGATAGCACCACCTATAAAATTTCAACGGAGTGCCCCTCGAGCTACGTTTCACGTACATGTACGAAACTCGGTACACATATGTAACACACCAATACCTACAAAAAAGTCTCCTGGTGCAACATCCGAAACCCAACAGGAAGTCCGTTATATTGAATTTCCTGTACGATTTTTGTGCAGTTTTTGCCATTTTCAGGCCTCATACTTTAACGAACTCCTCCTACAGTTTTTATCCGATCATCTTCAAATTTGCTGAGTGTCATCATAAGGCCTTTGCGATGTTAAATTGCGAAGCTTTAGAGTTTTTGTCAAAGGGCGTGTCCGTGGCGGCCGGACAAACTTTGATGTTTCGCCATGAAAAAGGAAGTTGCTATAACTCAGGCATACGATGTCCGATCTGCCTCAAACTTCACATGTTTGATGACAGTCCGGTCCTGAACACATGTCAGTGCCCATATTCAGTTATAGTCATAGCGCCACCTGCTGACAACAGGAAATGACATGTTTAACACTGTTACGGACTCCTAGAAACATATTGAAAAGCGTTAACAAGTCTTAAATAGGCTAGCAACATGCTACAAACATGCTAAAACATGCTAGCAACACTTAGCTAAGAGCTAAAGCATGCTATTAATACAAATACAAAAGGAAATTGCTGTAACTCATGTATATAATGTTGAATCTGACCCAAACTTAATATTCAACATGCTACAAAAATAATAAAGCATGCAACACTTAGCTAATATGCTAAAGCATGCTAATAATACAATGAAACAGGAAGTTACTCTAACTCAGGCATACAATGTCTAATCAGCCCCAAACTTAACATGTTTGATAAGAATCCTGGCCTAAACACACGCCCATGCCCGTATTCAGTTATAGTGATAGCGCCACCAGCTGGTAACAGGAAGCCACATGTTTAATACTGTTGTGGATGCCTAGCAACATTTTAAAAAAATTCAACAACTGTTAAACAGGGTAGCAACATGCTAGAAACATGCTATAACATGTTAGCAACATTTAGCTAAGTGCTAAAGCATACTCTTAATGCAATGAAACAGGAAGTTACTCTAACTCAGGCATGCAATGTCCAATCAGCCCCAAACTTCACATGTTTGATAACAGTCGTGACCTGAAGATGTCTACATGCCAATATTCAGTTATAGTTATAGCGCCACCTACTGTCAACAGGAAGTGACATGTTTAACACTGTGACACACTATTAGCAACACACTAAAAAAGCCATTGAGTGCTAAACTAGTTTAAAACGTACTCAAACATGCTAGCAACACTTACTTAGTGCTAAAGCATGTTGTTAAAGACATAAAACAGGAAGTTACTGTAACTCAGGCATGCAATGTCCAATCAGCCCCAAACTTCACATGTTTGATAAGACTCTTGGCCTGAAGATATATACATGCCCATATTCAGTTATAGTCACAGCGCCACCTGCTGACAACAGGAAGTGACGTTTAATGGTGTTACGGACTCCTAGCAACATAATAAAAAGCGTCAGCAAGTTTTAAATAGGCTAGCATCATGCTAGAATCATGTTAAAACATGCTAGCAACACTTCGCTGAGAGCTAAAGCATAATATTAATACAAAGAAAAATAAGTGTAACTCATGCATACAATGTCCAATCTGACCCAAGCTAAATATGTTTGATAAGAGTCCTGGTCTGAACACAAGCCCATGCCCATATTCAGTTATAGTGATAGTGCCACCTGCTGGCAACAGGAAGTCACATGTTTAATACTGTTGTGGATGCCAAGCAGCATTTTAAAAATATCAACAAGTGTTAAATAGGGTAGCGACATGCTAGAAACATGTTAGCAACATTTAGCTAAGTGCTAAAGCATACTCTTAATGCAATGAAACAGGAAGTTACTGTAACTCAGGCATGCAATGTCCAATCAGCCCCAAACTTAATATGTTTGATAAGAGTCTTGGCCTGAATACATTTACATGCCAATATTCAGTTATAGTCATAGCGCCACCAGCTGGCAACAGCAAATTACTTGTTTTACACTAACTTAAGCATGCAACGTACAATTTGCACCAAACTTGACATGTTTGCCAATAGTCCTGGCCTGAAGACATCTAAAAGCCAATATTTTGTAATAGCGCCACCTGTTGGCAGCAGGATATGTCATGACTTACACTCAAGCATGCCATGTTCAAGCTTCACCAAACTTCATATGTTTGATAAAAGCACTGGCCTGAAAACATCTGCATGCCAATATTCAGTTATAGGCATAGCGCCACCAGCTGGCAGAAGGAAGATTGGCACATATCAATGACTTTGACATATTCCTCCTACATTTTCTGTGTTAATAGCATAGTGCCCACCATTCGCCACCGATCGGCGGTGAGCCCGAGTGCGAGGGCCCTACCATCGCTGCTTGCAGCTTTAATTATTATTATTCTTCTTCTCTGGAATGAATCGCATTTTTGAGGGCCTAAACATACCCGAAAACTCATGAAACTTTGCACACACATCGAACCTGGCGAAAATGGACATCTGATATGGGTTGCAGAAGTGGGTGTGGCAAAATGGCTCAATAGCGCCACCTTTACACGTTCCGCGGTGTGCGCATTCAGCTGTGATTCACGTACATGCACGCAAAGCGGTACACACATGTAACTCACCAATACCTTTGTGACGTTAAATTGCGAAGATCTAGAGTTTTCATCAGAGGGCGTGTCCGTGGCGGCCTTGCAAATTTCGATGTTTCGCCATGAAAAAGGAAGCTGCTATAACTCAGGCATAAAATGCCCGATCTGCCCCAAACTTCACATGTGTGATAACACTCCTGACCTGAAGACATTTACATGCCCATATTCAGTTTTACTCATAGCGCCACCTGCAGGCACCAGGAAGTGTCATGCTGTACTCTGCAACAAACTCCTCCTAGAAATTTATACAGATCAACACCAAAATCGGTCAGTCTAATATAAAGGCTTTAGTGATGTTAAATTGCGAAGATCTTGAGTTTTCGTTGAAGGGCGTGTCCGTGGCGGCCTGACAAATTTCGAGTTCTCGCCATGGATATAAAACTTGTTATAACTCAGCCATAAAATGTCCAATTAGCCTCAAACTTCACATATTCGATAAGAGTCCTGGCCTGAACACATCTGAAGGCCAATATTCTATTATAATCACAGCGCCACCTGTTGGCAACAGGAAATGACTTGTATCAAACTCCTCCTAGAGATTTAATGATATCAACATTATATTTGGTCAGTCTGATCTAGAGGCCTTAGAGATGTTAAATTGCGAATATCTTGAGTTTTCGTCAAAGGGCGTGTCCGTGGTGGCCTGACAAAATTTGACGTTTCGCCATGGACATAGAAGTTGTTATAACTCAGCCATAAAATATCCGATCTGCCTCAAACTTCACAGGTTTGGTAAGAGTCCTGGCCTGAAGACATCTAAAGGCCAATATTCAAATATTATCATAGCGCCACCTGTTGGCAGCAGGATATATCATATCTTTCGCTAACTCAAACATACCAAGGTCGATCTGCACCAAACGTCATATGTTTGATGAAAGTGCTGGCCTGAACACATCTACATGCCAATAATCAGTTATAGGCATAGCGCCACCAGCTGGCAGCAGAAAGTTTGGCACATTTAAGTGACTTTGATCTATTTTTCCTACATTTACTGTATTAAAAGCATACTGCCCACCGTTTGATGTTTTCCTAAAGCCACCGGTCGGCGGTGAGCCCGGGTGCGAGGGCCCGTTCATCGCTGCTTGCAGCTTTAATTATTCTTCTTCTTCTTCTTCTCCAAAATGAAAAGTCTTTTTGAGGGCCTAAACATGCCCGAAAACTCACGAAACTTTGCACACGCATCAGACCTGGCGAAAATTTACATCTGATATGGTTTTCAAAAGTGGGTGTGGCAAAATGGCTCAATAGCGCCACCTTTACACGTTCCGCGGTGTGCGCATTCAGCTGTGATTATCGTACATGCACAAAAATCGGTACACACGTGTAACACACCAATACCTACAAAAAAGCCTCTTGAGATAAAATCCGAAACCCAACAGGAAGTCAGTTATTATTAATTTTCTTAGCAAAATTTGTGTCATTTTTGCCATTTTCAGGTGTCATACTTAAACGAACTCCTCCTAGAGAATTATTCCGATCAACAGCAAATTTGGTGAGTCTAATCTAAAGCCCTTTGCGACGTTAAATTGTGAAGATCTAGAGTTTTCATCGGAGGGCGTGTCCGTTACGGCCTCGCAAATTTCGATGTTTCGCCATGAAAAAGGAAGTTGCTATAACTTAGGCATGAAATGTCCAATCTGTCCCAAACTTCACATGTGTGATAACACTCCTGACCTGAAGACATCTACATGCCCATATTCAGTTATAGTCATAGCGCCACCTGCAGGCAACAGGAAGTGTCATGCTGTACTCTACAACAAACTCCTCCTAGAGATTTATACAGATCAACACCAAAATCGGTCAGTCTAATATAAAGGCCTTAGTGATGTTAAATTGTGAAGATCTTGAGTTTTCGGTAAAGGGCGTCTCCGTGGCGGCCTGACAAAGTTCGAGGTCTCGCCATGGATATAAAACTTGTTATAACTCAGCCATAAAATGTCCGATTTGCCTCAAACTTCACATATTCTATAAGAGTCCTGGCCTGAACACATCTGAAGGCCAATATTCTATTATAATCACAGCGCCACCTGTTGGCAACAGGAAATGACTTGTAGCAAACTCCTCCTAGAGATTTAATGATTTCAACATTATATTTGGTCAGTCTGATCTAGAGGCCTTAGAGATGTTAAATTGCGAAGATCTTGAGTTTTCGTTAAAGGGCGTGTCTGTGGCGGCGTGACAAAGTTTGATGTTTCGCCATGGAAATAGAAGTTGTTATAACTCAGCCATAAAATGTCCGATCTGCCTCAAACTTCACAGGTTTGGTAAGAGTCCTGGCCTGAAGACACCTAAAGGCCAATATTCAGATATTATCATAGCGCCACCTGTTGGCAGCAGGATATATCATACTTTCACTAACTCAAACATACCAAGGTCAATCTGCACCAAACTTCATATGTTTGATGAAAGTGGTGGCCTGAACACATCTACATGCCAATAATCAGTTATAGGCATAGCGCCACCAGCTGGCAGCAGGAAATTTGGCACATTTAAGTGACTTTGACATATTTCTCCTATTTTTAATGTATTAAAAGCATACTACCCACCATTTGCTGTGTTCCTAAAGCCACCGGTCGGCGGTGAGCCCGTGTGCGAGGGCCCGTTCATCGCTGCTTGCAGCTTTAATTAGGGCCCGAGCCCAAAAGGGCGAAGGCCCTATTGTTCTTCTAAGGATTCTTATTTGTTTTTTTTTGTTTTTTTTTTCAACCGTTGGGGCACTTTTGGGGGCCTTAACATACTCAAAAACTCTTGAAAATTTGCACACACGTTGGAATCTGCCGTCGTCCGGACGCCACAGAGGCTGGGACCCGGGCGTGGTTCAGGGCCTCTACAGCGCCCCCTGGAACACAGTTTGAAAACTTGATGTACTACGCACACATACTTGCACGTATTGATATGAAACTCGGTACACATATAGATCTCACTGAGCCAAACAACTTTTGTACTCAATGTCATAGGCTCCACCCAACAGGAAGTGAGATATTTAGGGCTGAGTACAAAGCGCATGCTCTGGAATTTGATGTACTCCTCCCAGGATTTCGATAGGATTGTCACCAAACTTGGTCAGCATGATCTTAAGACATTGGGGATGCTAAATTGCGAGGGGATTTTTGATATCTCGAACGGTTTGGCCGGGGCAAGGCGACAAAGTTATGGCGAGAAATGAGAAACAGGAAGTGTCTAATAACTGTTGCACACTTTGCCTGATTCTGATGAAACTTCACCTGTTTGTTCGTTGTATGATGCCGATTACATAAACGTGACTATTATGAGTCAAAGTTATAGCGCCACCAACTGGCAGCAGGAAGTGTGTCATTTTCTAAATGCTTTGAAATCAGCCTCTTAATTTTACTTGATTTTCTTCAAACTTCATCAAAATAATGTAAAAATACGGCCGATGAGAATATGTAAAGGGGTCGATGATAAATCAAATGCTGTTGCCATGGCAACGTGTCAAACTTTAAAATTAGATTCCTGTCTTTTCGAGGCAGATAACATGCTTAGAATTTCATGAAACTCAACACACACATCAATATTAATGATAGTTAGACACTGGCAAAAGGCCATAAATGGGTGTGGAGCAGGCACTCTATAGCGCCATCTTTTGACAAAAGTTGGGGGGTTAGTTTTTCCTACAGTCACCAAACTCTGCACATATATTGTTCTCATCAATCTGGACAAGTTTCTAAATCAAACTCATTAGCTAAGACCAACAGGAAGCCGGCTATTTTGATTTGAATGTGGATTTTTGGAAAAATAAGGCTGTAAACAAATTCATACTACTCATAAGAACAACAAGCTTTTCACTAGGGGTGCACCGATCCGATATTAGGATCGGATATCGACCCCGATATTGAAAAAATAGCTGGATCGGCCCGTGGATCGGTTAATTTTTCAGTTTTTTTTTTTTCTTCCTCCATTTCTACTACTACATTTTATTTATTTAAATTTATTTTAAGTAGGGCTGGACCAGATTATTCGAATATTCGTTCGGTGGGTTGGCATTCGATTTTAAATTCTGAGATTACTAAAGTACAGTCGGGCTCACTTGAATGGTGAAAGCAAAACTAGGGCTGTGCTGTCGCAATGACGACCGCGCCTACGAGTTCAAATGCACGCAGTAGGCTAAAGCTGACCACAAAGCCCCAGCAAAAATAATTACCATGAATTTGCCGTGGGAAAAAAGTAAGGAGATATTCGAATTATTTATTATTTTATTTGACACAAAGATGAAGTTGACGCTGGTACATGATAGTAGGACGCCATCTGCTCACTGCACCCGCCTTTAATGCCTTAATGCATCTTTATGGTTTATAGCTAATGAAAGAGTTTTGTTTTCGATTTGAATTATTTAAATTATTTCTTTACAGTTCCGGATGATATATTAGTCTTCCCTTTATGAGTAAAAATTAAGTTTCACATCGCACCAGCGCTTTCATGTCCTGCAAAGCGTGCTTCAGCTTTACTCTCCGCACAAACGATTGGATATGCACCTAATAGCACACATTTATCTAGGTTAAACGATTAAACTAATATTCTGATATGCTTTAAGTTTTTAATATCTATGGATTTTAATTTAAATCGTGATGACTTGAGAAGCCTAAATTGGTTTGCCGCTGGCCGCTTAGTCGTTACTTTAAAAGACAAAAACTTGAATTTAACAAATAAAAAGTGTTCCAAATATATTTCTAAATTTACTTTATAACCTAAATAAACGAAAATAAATGTAATCACATTGCTATTAAAAACAGCAGCTGTGTAATGGGGAAGAGAAAGAGAAACAAGACCGGTTTCAGTCAGACTCGGGACAGTAATTCTGATGAGCTGTTGAGGTTGTAGGAATTTTTGCAACGAATGTTTGTTTAATAGCCTATTTAACATTCTTATTTAGGCTAGTTTCATATTTAAATGTATTATTTCTTTGATTTATTTTAGCATTTTATAGGCTGCTGTTCACTGACGGAAGTGCTCAAATAAACACGCACGTTTGTTAATAATGTTTGAGCCTCATTTATTTTGGGTTTCAAAATAATATACATATGTATTTTATATATAGGTTTATAAACCAAAACGTTATTATATTAATATATATATATATATATATATATATATATATATATATATATATATATATATATATAAATAATTGCCTAAATTGAGATATAAATTTATTCATATATAGCCTAAATACCGCACCATTTTTTCGTTCTTCTTTTATTTAAATAGCCTACCTGTCACAGTTCTGTCAGTTCATGTCTGTTCATTTGGTTTCTCCCATTGTCTCCACCTGTCATTCTGTAGTCATTTGGTTTAGTCCTCATCACCGTAATCTGTTTCACCTGTGTCTCTGTAATTAGTCACCATTTATAAGTCTGTTTGTTTGAAGAGTCAATGTCGGTCTTTAATCGTTGAATGTGTTCGTGTGTGGATGTTCCTGCCTGTTCCTGCTTGTTCCTGCCTGTTATTCTAAGTATATATTAAAAAGATAGTGTTTATTGTAATATTGTTTCTCGTCTCGTCCGTCCAGCACGTCACCATATAACAGAAAGACCGACCGAAACAGTTTAACCCGGCACCTTCCCCTGCGTTTATTTTTCCGTCTTTGTTTTTCTCAGTGTTTTGTTTTTGATTTATTATGGACCCTGCCGTTATCATCATCATCCTCCTGGAGCAGTGGAACCACTCTCTCGAGGACCACACAAGAGACTTTTTGTTCCTTGTTCCATCAACACACTACCCGGACAGCTGCTGTGCACTTTCTTCCACCATGGATTAATAACACCATCAAGACGCAGCTGTCCGGGGAGGGTCCTCGAGAGAGTCTCGCCAGATACATCGAGTGGGTGCTGGCGTCCTGTGGATCTTCCTGGACTGTCGGCTTCGTCGAGGAGGACGTCAGCCCCACTCACGACCCAGAGAGCAGCCAATCATCGCCCCGACATGCAGAGTGGGAACCCGAGCGCACCGCGGATGAGGGAATAGAGCCACGAGCGACAGAACCGGAGTCCCTTCCGGCTGATCAGGTGCGTGAGCCGGATTCGACATCTGTGACGGTGGATTGCAACGTGGAGCAAGTGAGGGAAATGGAGAGCCCTGCCCACTGCAACTCCGCTGGGGGTGAGCTGGAAAACATCTCTGGGACTTAATTGACTTTGTTCCCGAAGTTGTGGAGTATAACACGCCTGATTTAATAGACTTTTTCTCTGAACCTCTGGATTACATAAATTTCCCACCCACCCGCACTCTTCTGGCTGAATCTACCTGGTCCCCGCTGGTTCCGCCCAGCCGTCCTGAGTCCCCGCTGGTTCCGCCCAGCCGCCCAAAGTCTCCCAGGTCATCAGTTAGTCCCCTTGCTCATCCTCAGCCCACCACTCTGCAGTGGGCTCGCCGCAGGGATGCCAGCTTACATCGGTGGCATGGCTGGAGGATCCCTCAGCTCCGCCTCCAGCCTAGGAGTCCAGATCTCCACCTCGACCCTGCGGCTCCACCACGGCTCTCGACGCCCTCCTCTCCACCGTCGCCCGTCGGTCCACCAGCTTCACCGGGCCTCCATCGTCTCTCCGGCTCCGCCCCTGGTCAGCCGGCTGTGCCTCGTCGCGCCGTCCCACCAGCTCCTTCGGACTCCTCCCTCCCTTCGGCACAGCCTCCATCCTCTGTCGCTCTGGCTCCGCCGTGGACCTCGGGATCTCCGCCTCCGCCTCGGCCGCCAGAGCCTCCTGTTCCGCCTTGGCCCTCCGGATCCGCTGTGTCGCCCTGGATCTTCGGCTCTCCATCTCCGCCTCGGGTTCCTCTGCCAGTTAATCTGCCTCTGTCGGTCGGCCCCACGGAGTCGGCAGTCCTTCCTTCACCATGGCTCCTCCCTCCGTTGGCTCCTCCGTGGGCCGTCATCCTGGCTGCGATCTGGGTCCTGCTCTCCTGCTTCAGGTCCCTCCTGTTTCTTCCCTGGCTCCTCCCTCCATCGTCGCCCCCTTGGACAGTCCTGTTTGCCCCTCGGACTTTTGTTTTGGTCCCCCTCTTTAGGTGGCGTCCTCCGCCAAAACCCCCTCCATCATGGACTCTAGTTTTCTGTTTTGTCGCCCCTCTTTTCTGTTTTCTTTTTCTTTTTCTACGGCGCGAGGACGCGCCTATTCGGAGGGGGCGTAATGTCACTGTTATTCTGTTATTCTAAGTATATATTAAAAGATAGTGTTTATTGTTTCTCGTCTCGTCCGTCCAGCACGTCACCATATAACACTACCCTTTACGGTGTCAGTAATTAATGTGCTGCTAATTTCTGATTTGGGAGTGATTTGTTTGTTTAAAAATGTTAGGCTATCTTATTAAAAGTATTGCTCTTAACAGACTTGTGTGTTTTGTATCACTAGCGCAGTGTCTGTTCTCGAAGCAAGCTCTGCCTGCGTGAGGCGCGCCGCTTCCAACTTGCAATGTTCTATTACAATTTATTAATTCTGAACATGTTATGTGTCCATATTGCACCAAAATCCAACACTGCACTCCTTTGGGTCCACAGCAAAAATCGATTGGATGAACTGTTCTCGACATAATAAAAATGCAAACAGAAAGACATTCCTGCCTTTATTAGAGGGAAGAATATGTTCAGCCCCTGCCTCCGAAGCTCAAAAATTGGTATTCGGACCAGCCCGAATTTTAAGAAGTTTGATTACATTCTATTTCGATTTGAATGCAGAATTGTTCTTTAAATAACAAATAAATAGGTATGCAATACATTGCATCTGTTTTGTCTTAGTTAGGAAAGTTTGGTGCCTGTAGTTTCTTCTGCATGGTGGAAGGAAGGCATAAGGTGGAAGGTATGCAGTTTATTATTAATTCAACAATGATATCGGATCGGTATCGGGTATCGACAGATATACAAAGCCCAGGCATCGGTATCGGTATCGGGACTGAAAAAGTCGGATCGGTGCATCCTTACTTTTCACACCAAACTTTTTTAACATGAAGAGAAGATTCTGAAGATGCTAAATTGTGAGCGGATTTGGGATATCTTGAACGGTGTTGACGTGGTGATTTTTTAAAGATATAGTAAAAAAAGATAACCGTAATTTTTTTATATCTTTAAAGTGCAGCACCAAACACTTTAAAACTTTTTTCACACAGAGAACTAGTCATTCTGAGCAAGTGCTGTTAATATCATAAATTATACAAGCTTCTATGAATTAAAGAAAATTAAAAAAAAGAAATCAGAAACCTGCTCTCACTCTGCCTGACTGTCTGTCTAGAGTGACTGCAGGGGGAGGGGTGAAAGGGAGAGGCTGATAGACCAGTTACACATGCAGTTTTGCAGACCATCTTTGAGGAAGAAATGCACATTGATGTAGTGTAATGTACATAAATATGTTTGATCTTTGAGAAAATGTAAAGGGTCACTAATTCTTTCATTGTTTGTATTTTGCAGTTGTTCTTTTTTTTTTTTACTGAACTGTACCATGAACTTGTCCTATGCAGTCACATAGCAAAAGATTAAGAAAAATACTACTTTTTAGCATAAGCGATTTATCTATATTGATAGACATTTATTTTCATAGTGTTATTTATTGAATATAAAATTTAAATTAACAATTTCAAGACAAACTTTGACAAAAAAAAACAAACTTTGCTGTTATCTGTCCAAAACATCTGAAAATTGTACCATTTTAAGGAGGGTTATATATATATCGCCCCATTACAATACTCAACTTGATTTTTAAAGATATTTTGAAAGAATTAAGTGTTTATAGAGCACTTTATTGTGTATTGCTGTACACCCACATGAACTGTGTTCATGTTCATGTTCATGTTAATTCACAGTACATAAACTAATGTTAAAAGATACTAATTTACCTTTAAACAATATATGAATACTTTATTTAGCTTAATATTAATTAACATTAATAAATGCTATTTAATTATTGTTCATGTTAACTAATATAGTTAATGTTAACAAATGAAACTGGATGGCAAAATTTTATATATTGTGTGTATGTGTCTGTGTGTTGATTTTAAAGTTTAACCCTTTCAATTCAGTAAGCTTTAAATCCAAACTGGCTGAGGGTTACTGTGAATGCATGTGCCAACTGGGCACCGTTTTCCTAATTGATTCTTAGTTATGTAGCGCTTAAAAGTGATGTCTTATAACAGGAGTCACCAGCAAAGCAATATCCACACACAAATTGTACAAATAGGTAACAGCATAAATGGTGGACGTAAAGCAAGCAATAATAACATTTTGTTATCATCATGAATTACATGTTCTTATCATCATCATCAGAATATAGGGAAAATGTAGCATATTGGTTCATAGTTGGCATTATCTGAAGTCCTTGCAGGGGGTTAGGTTTATAGCAAACTCCTCCTAGAGATTTAATGATATCAACATTATATTTGTTCACTCTAATCTAAAGGCCTTAGAGATGTTAAATTGCGAAGATCTTGAGTTTTCGTTATAGGGTGTGTCTGTGGCGGCCTGACAAAGTTTGTTGTTTCGCCATGGACATAGAAGTTGTTATAACTCAGCCATAAAATGTCCGATCTGCCTCAAAATTCACAGGTTTGGTAAGAGTCCTGGCCTGAAGACTCCTAAAGGCCAATATTCATATATTATTATAGCGCTACCTGTTGGCAGCAGGATATATCATATCTTTCACTAACTCAAACATACCAAGGTCAATCTGCACCAAACTTCATATGTTTGATAAAAGTGCTGGCCTGAACACATCTACATGCCAATAATCAGTTGGAAGTTTGGCACATTTAAATGACTTATGACATATTTCTTCTATATTTACTGTATTAAAAGCATACTGTCCACCGTTTGCTGTTTTCCTAAAGCCAACGGTCGGCGGTGAGCCCGGGTGCGAGGGCCCGTTCATCGCTGCTTGCAGCTTTAATTAAAAGTTGTATTTTTCTTAATCTTTTGCTATGTGACTGCATAGGACAAGTTCATGGTACAGTTCAGTAAAAAATAAAAAAATGCAAAAAACAAACAATAAAAGAGATAGTGACACTTTATATTTTCAGATCAGACTCTCAAAGATCAGACATATTTATGTAGATTACTCTACATCAATGTGCATTTCTTCCTCAAAGATGGTCTATTGCAAAACAGCATTATTCACTGGTCTCTCTCCCTTTCACCCCTCCCCCTACACTCACTCTAGACTCAACACACACATAATACAGACTGCAGAATGCAGAGTGAGAGCATTTCTGATTTCTTTTTTTAATTTTCTTTAATTCATAGAAGCTTGTATACTTATGTGATTAACATCGTTTGCTCAGAGTGACTAGTTCTCTGTGTGAAAAAAAGTTTTAAAGAGTTTGGATGCTGCACTTTAAAGATACAATATATATATATATTATACAATATATATATATATATATATATATATATGGCTATCTTTTTTACTATCACTTTAAAAAAATCACCACATCAACACTGTTCAAGATATCCCAAATCCGCCCGCAATTTAACATCTTCAGTATATTCTCTTCATGTTAAAAAAGTTTGGTGTGAACAGCATGTTGCTCTTATGAGAAGTATGAATTTGTTCACAGCCTGATTCTTCCAAAAATCCACATTCAAATCAAAATAGCCAGCTTCCTGTTGGTCTTAGCTGAGTTTGGTGACTGTAGGAAAAACTTACCCCCAAACTTTTGTCAAAAGATGGCACTATAGAGTGCCTGCTCCTCACCCATTTATGGCCTTTTGCCAGTGTCTAACTATCATTAATATTGATGTGTGTGTTGAGTTTCATGAAATTCTAAGCATGTTATCTGCCTCAAAAAGACAGGAACCCTTTACATATTCTCATCGGCCGTGTTTTGACATTATTTTGATGAAGAAAATCGAGTAAAATTAAGAGGCTGATTTCAAAGCTTTTTGAAAATGACACACTTCCTGCTGCCAGTTGGTGGCGCTATAACTTTGACTCATGTTAAGGCCCCCAAAAGTGCCCGGAAAGTTGAAAAAAAAAAAAAAAAAAAAAAGAATCCTTAGAAGAACAATAGGGCCTTCGCCCTTTTGGGCTCGGGCCCTAATAAGAACCCTTAGAAAAACAATAGGGCCTTCGCCCTTTTGGGCTCGGGCCCTAATAATCCTTAGAAGAACAATAGGGCCTTCACCCTTTTGGGCTCGGGCCCTAATAATCCTTAGAAGAATGGGGGCAGCCATGGCCTAATGGTTAGAGAGTCGGACTTGTAACCCAAAGGTTGCAGGTTTGAGTCTCAGGTCCGGCAGGGATTGTAGGTGGGGAGAGTGAAGTACCAGCGCTCTCTCCACCCTCAATACCACGACTGAGGTGAGTCCCTTGAGCAAGGCATCGAACCCCCAACTGCTCCCCAGGCGCCGCAGCAATGGCTGCCCACTGCTCTGGGTGTGTGTTCACGGTGTGTGTTTTCACTACTGTGTGTGTGCACTTGGATGGGTTAAATGCAGAGCACAAATTCCTAGTATGGGTCACCATACTTGGCCTCACGTCACTTCCTTTCCTTTCCTTTCCTTTCCTTTCCTTTCAAAGAACACCTTATTCTGGGCTCGGGCCCTAATAAACGGAGCAGATCCAAGAGGGTCCTCGCACCATTGGTGCTTGGGCCCTAATTAACAAGGTATATATATAGGGTAAGGCTAATGAGTCAATGAAAAACAGCTGACAGTAATGAACCAACAAAGAGTGCAAAGGGTTATGGGAAACCCAGTCCAGAACACACAAACAGTAATACAAAGAGAGTGCCCTTTGGTGGCTAAAATGGGCACTCCAATCAGGCTTATGCACAATTCAGAATTGAATTGAGAATGACTCCTAAATTCCAATTAAATTCTTGAATTTGAATTGAATTTGAATTGATGTCAAAAACAGGATCTAGAATTTCAATTCAATATGAATTCAAAGAAATTCATATACATAAGTGAAGTGTTTAACAATGAAGCTTTACAATATATGTCAGATATGATTTCATTACATATTCTAGAAATGATATTAGTTTGAACTACTTTTACAGATTACATTGTGTTATTTGTGTAGTGCATGGAGCCAATCAGACATGAAATAACTAGTTATATTCCTTAAATGACTTCTCCCCCATGATTAACACCTATGTGCTATGAGCCAGTCCTTTGTTCACTATCCAGCTCATCCCCCCACCATCAAGATAAGACTCCTACCAGAAATGCAGGGAAAGATAGACTTTCCTTATTCAGACATGCAGTCCCACATACAGTTATATAGAAATGTACACGTATCAATGTGTTACCTTTTCTTATATTGTTGTTTCTGTTATGTATGTCGGCCTCAAACATTAATCCGCAATAGGTGAATTATTGTGCATGCTAAGACTCTCACATTTAGAATCACTCAGTCAAACGAGAAGATACATAGATCATGTTTGGTGTCTATGAGCAGCATTTATTATTCCCTAAATGTTAATGTTTGTGGCATCTTAATAACTCATTGCTTTATATGTATTATTGAACTTTTGAAAGTTTTGTGGCCAAACAACCAATCAGCTTCCACATGCGAATCCCCATTGTGAGAGACAAAGACTTTCAATCTTCCCTCCAAAACTCAGATCAACCGGATTGGTCAAGGTCCAACTGTGGGCGTGAACGACCTACAGGTTTATAAACCTTCCCTCATCTCTCTCACTCCGCTTGCTCTTGCCTTCGGGACACAAAGACACGTCACCCGCACCTCCCCCCAGATCCATGGGGGGGGGGGGGGGTCTCACCTAGCGGAGGAGATGATGAGGCCTGCGATACTCTCAAGGAACTGGAAAGGACTTTCTGAACTGAACACAAACGGAACAATGCACAACAACAACAAGCTTGCAAGTATCCGTCCTTTCTACAAACGTAGATAGCTGCGTTTAAGGCGTTTTTATAAAAGAAACGATTTCAGGATGTTCAGAACCGTTTCATTCCTGTCCCTTTGCAAACTCACTGTCTGTCTCTCTCTCTCTCTTACTCTCTCTCTCTCTCTCTCTCTCTCTCTCTTACTCTCTCTCTCTCACGCGTTCTCTGTCTATTTGTGTTTTATGTACGTTTGTCTATGTGCGATCGTTTGTAAGTAGAATAGTTTAATAAACAACCATATATTCACATATAATGATTCTCGGTGCTGAATGCTTACATTACAAAGTCACTTAAACTGTTTCGATCTCATATTGCTACCTTAAGCCCTATTCTGTTCAATTGTTTTAACTCCGTTCTGGTTAGTAAAAACGCGTTGCCGTGACGACGGGCCAACGTCAGAGTAATGGGTATCGCTGAATAATTTGCTGGACAAAGAAACCAGTCGATATCGTTATTACTGTTACTGATCAGAAACTGGAAATTGCGTATATTTAATGACGATTATTATACACGATTTCCTGTGAGTTAAACTACTTTCCCTGACTGAAATGTATGTTTTAAATAACTCATTTCATCCTATTCATTGGTCGTAAGACCTGGTGGAGTTTGCAGTGTATATGTGATGAGAGGAACAGTCTCATGCATATACACACATATATTGATCATCTTAAATTCTTTGAGCTAACCAAAATTCTCTACATTAATTGGCGTTAGAATGCGGGGCAGTTTTAAACTATGTGATGTGAGCGGCTCAGGAATAGTTTGTGTGTCTGCATGTTTGTTTATTCAAACTCGGCTCGCGACTCGCGTCTCTTTTGTTTGTGTGTGTGTGTGTGTTAGAACGGTGTGGCCAAGCCCACCTTTAACACCTTCACAGATGTTTGAGCCTCTTGACAGAGAAACTAAACCGCTGTTGAAGATGTAACTTAACTGCAGTTTATATATTGACCCTATAAAACGAAGGAATCTTTTATAGCGCGTCTTAAAGCCACCCTAAATTGAGCGAAGAAAACCTCTATTTTTGCGTGAAGAAGCTGATTGAGCGATGTTCCTCTTTCACCTTACAATGGCCATATCTTTATATTTTGAGTGTAGATTAGCCATTGATGTGCACTCCAATGCTAATCAGCTATCTTGCTCCTTTGGGTTAAAACCTCAGCTTAGCTAACTGATTAGGTTGACCCCGTTTGCTCATCGAATAGATTTAATATAGTAAACAACTTCGCGTTATTACTGTACAAATCTTGATCGAGTGTTATTTATTTGTTTTGTGCAAAGCACACACAAGTCTTGTGTCAGCAGGCTGACTCAAGATCAAGGTGCACGCATCGTAACTAAGCAACCTTTTAATAGTGTAAGCATCCTATTAAGTTAAAGTTTGCAAACACATGTAGCCTACCTGTGTTCAGTAAAACGGACACAAGAAATATACACCCGCGATAATGCGTCGGCCATGGTAACTGCGCTTAGATGCGCGTTCAAATCCACACAAGGTGGAATCTGAAATCCCGCATAAAAGGTATTTCCTTCTATTAAAAGATAGAAGTCTGTCTAAAACCTCTTCCAATACCTATGCCTGATTTCATATTATTTAATTATTTTTTTATTTTTTTATTTTTTTCTCTTTGAGCAACAACGCTTATAGATAGTCCCAGTCAGTCTCTCCCTTCTCTTTTCCTTTTGATGTTACATTATTAATTATTGTTATTTAAACCATAATGATAATTAACATAATGTATGTTTTTTCTCTTGTGTGTGTGATTTAATTTTAATTATTTCACCGCCTTAGATTCAACTCTCCCTTTAGCAATTATAATTGTATTTGCTCATTTTAAATTTTTGATTAAACAGTCTTGATTTAAATTTAAACTTTGACCAAATCGATCAAGTTGCACTCTCACTACCCCGGGTAATTCGGCCCATCCCAGGGGGGCCTTTCTCTCTTTTGCTCTCTCAGCTCTGCCATTTCCCAGGTGTGACGACTCCATAGCGCCCCCACCCGCTGGGCCCCGTCACTGACCTCAGGGCTGGCAGTCAGCTCACTTTCTCTCTTTTGCTTTAACCCTTTATACCTCTCTTTCTGATGGATTTTGTTTTTATTTTTCTCCCTATTAGAGACTGAACCTGTCTGAACATCAGTGAAATCTTTTGGTAACTACACCGATGAACTGAATAGCTCTAAAGTTAATCGCTCATCATTAAGTTTACTCATAGTTTCCTGTGTTTACCCACACAAACTATCTGACCCCTTCTTTACAGCTAGGATAATAAGCGTTTAGTTTGCGTCACCATCTGATGACATCAGTTAAGGCGCAACACATAGCAACATTTTAGCTCATTAGTTCTGTACGGACTTGCATTGGCTCGTTGTGCTTTGTCTCTTCCTCTCTATTTGTGTCAACATGTCACCATCCAGTCTCGCCATCCAGTCCAGACAAGGCAAAGAGGCCATCCTGCCCTGGGTCTAGTGACTACAGCCCCTGAGCGGAGAACAGCCGGACGACCGCGCACACAGGCGAATGGATCACGATCCAGTCAAGAGCTATGGCTGCAGAGAACCAATCAACTCATCTACAGCCCGGACCATCAGTGACCACGCCCTCAACAAGATCGTCTGACTAAAGCCGCAGCGGAGAAAGCTTCACCCACGACGGAACCAGGACAGCGCGCAGAACCGCCTAGACCATCTGGATGTTCAGAGATAGCGGATGAAGAGGACAAGGACCTACACGAGGAGAGAGGAGAAAAGCTTCAAGACACGCCTGCAACACCCCCACAGACTGAGCGCAGAGAGCAGTACAGGAGAACACTCCTAAACAGCGGAAGCTCTCTTTACAATGGACCCAGGCAGACAGCAGCACTCATGCCACGGCCAAAGCCTTTTACGGCCTCCTGCAAGCAGCCTACGCCGAAGTTCAAGTAACGACTCCGCAAAGAAACACAAAGTGCGCTGAACCCAGCACACCTTAAAGAACTCAAATGCTTGCAGATAACAATATGAACAAACAGGAGAGCTCAACACAAAATCTCTCCCGGGCCTAACAGCCCACCGTTCACACCTCACACGCCAGCAAGCTGGCCGGGAATCTGACAGCTGTCACCACAAAACGCTGTCTTCCTGAACACTGCAGTAGGCTACAACACACGCCTGTCTGCAAAACATTGACTCTTAAGCAAGAACATTGCCCAGTGTGACCACGAGACAGATCTGCTTAGCTCCACCTCCAGCTAACAGGACCCCAGCCATTTGTCCCAGCAGTCAAAACTGTCAAAACTGAATACAGCAGCTAAGAACACGACTGCTACGACCAGCATCTGAGCCTACGTGAGACAACGCGACAGGCACCAAGGGAAGATGGCATCAACGCCAGAAAATCTTTCCCCTCAGATATCCACATCACACTGTGAGTCACCACCCAAATGCTACAGCCTTCTTCCGTACAGCGATTGCTCGATTCAGCGGACTCTACAGACCGCCGGAAAACAGCCAAGCACCAGAAGGCAATAAAGATTAGCAAAGTGATTGTCCAGCTGCCCCATGCCAAGGGGGGACGTCTGACTGACCAAGGTGAACAAACATACAGTGGTGTATGGGAGCTGAACACGCAGCGACATCACTGTGTGGGAGTGATCTGAGATCAGTGCAGGCCAACACTGAGGACACCTGTGCTCTGAACTTAACCTGGAATAGACAATGCAAAACCTGCTACGTCCTGTTTCTCACAGCCCTACGATACTCCCTCAACTGCGAGAAAGCCTTGCTAGATAAGATTACTCCCAGATGTTTACACTCTGGCGAACGAACTACCTGCATTCACCAAAAGGGGTCACTGTTCGGCTCAAAACACAGTGTGGCTAAAACCCTAATGCTGCACACACATTCAATGGAATACGTGAAGCAGTGCCCACTCTAGAAGCCACACCCCCTTTCTGAAAAGTAATCTTTTGCAGTGTACATACCATTCAGGTATTTCAAAGACTTTAAACAATTCCGTCATGAAGAGCCTAAAGGAAAATGGCCACTCAGAAATGGTGCCAAGCTGCTCTCCACATATGACGATGATGCAGAACTAATGTCATGTACAAGGCTCTCAGCAGAGCCCAGCACCCAGATGACAACAGCTGCGCTGCACAAGCCATCCAGCGATGTGCCAAGCACACCAGAAGACAAAGGGAATCACAGAGACCTGCCACCACTGTGTGATGTTTATAACTGTCAATGCCTGCAGACCAAGGATCCCACGCACACAAACCCATGTGCTCATAGACCCAAGAGCGAGGCAAGACACGCCCAGAGCAGGTACCTAGTGGAAAACGACAAGCCTGTCCCACTGCAACACCTTAAGCCGGGCCACCTGACATCACAGCACGAGTGACGGCAATCGGATCAACCCTTGTGTCACAGCAAGTCGCAAGAACTCCCTCTGAAAATTACTAACCTGCATAGACTCAAAGTAGGCTAAGCTCAGTTTCAAACAACACCACTCAGTTTGAAACAGACGAGCATCAACAACTGTTCCAGACAAGCAGTGCCATCACAATAAGAACATTTACATGCTATTCGTGGAAAAACAGTGAAAGGCCCAGAAAAAACTGAGGGATTTTGTGGCTGCCTAAGGTTTTCAACAACAAAAAACCCACCCACCCAACCCAAGCATCGCTTCTAAGCCACAAGCAAACCCCTCACGCTGCTACGCCGCCTGCATCACACCCATGCACACTGGCTCCACCTACAAAATAGCTCTGCTAAAGCAGCCTCTGCCAATGCTGACACTCAACCTTGCACTGTCCGACCACACTAAGGCACTAAGCCGAAAACAACTCAGTGATGTCACACACATGCCGCATCTAGATGACACATCCTCACATTTGTTCCTGATAACCAAACACCGCCACAGCTCCCAGCTTTCCAGGAACAAAGGGGGGTCATTGCTGATGTATGCCCAAGATGCACCGTGCAGAATACACCAGAGTACCAAAGCCACTACCAACGCAAAAGTGGCGCACTGCCAAGCATGCAGTGACAGAGGACATCAGAATATGCTAAGTTTGATGCCAGCTCGAAACCAGCGGATTTCAAACGACACAGCCTCTCTACGATGCAAAGCAGTCAGTCGACGAGAAACATCTGTGAACGTTTACCACCAGATGGCACCAGAAACGACACCCGTGTCAACTAAGAGACCACCCGTGTCACCACCTACACTGCTCACCAGTACTTCAGTGAAACATGCCCGAGTGCGACACCTGCATCCAAAGAGCGCAGGAAGCCAAAAGCATGCCGCAGCCAGCGAGATTCACAATAGGAACTGTGAACCAGCGTGTCTCGGACATCCAGCCCTGCCACTCACCAGGACCAACTGGAGACTCAGCAGAGTACAGAGAACGGCATCCTTCAGCCTAAAGCAGCCAACGGCCTGCAATGGCAGAGAAAGGAACAGCAGGACCGCGACAAATGGACAACTCACATCCAGCCTGGACAACCAGGAGCTGAGCAGCATCGTCTTCTCCTTGGCCCACACCCTCAAGGGCCTCAGACAGGAGGTAAATGAACTGAACCTGCAAGTCTCCGAGTACCAAAATTAACCGACACCCACAAGGACAGCTGGACACGCCTGCTTTTCCAGAACAGAGTTTCTGATGCTAACAAAGAGCTCCTTGAATGAAACTCCACTGAGAAGTACTGAAAGGTAAACTTCTGACTCCTTGCCCAACGCAACACCGCATTAGACTTCCTAAAAGGAAAAAGCATCCCATGAGACCAGCCGACACCTCAGGAGCAGCCAGACAATGTTGAATGGAGCAACGGGCCCACAGGCCCAACAGCAAAACCCCTACAAACACAACTCAGACCCGCTCAAGTCAGTGTCGACACCCCCAACATCAGACGCCTGATGACATTTGAGCAAAACAGCGGGATAACAGACACCTGCTGCCCTCCTGCACCCTAACCGGGTCCATCGGAAACTTCTTTACACTACAAAATCTTTACGACAATTCTCTGCGAACCCTGGAACTACCTGCCCTCTCACAAGTGAGAGTCCAACCAGCGATTCCAGACTGCAGGGACCACAGATACTAGATAACAACCACCTGACACAGACCAACCTGGGTCAGGATGACAAGTGACAGTGCCTCGACACCTGCTGCACAAAGCTCGAGGACCCATACCTTGCCACTGTCTATATTATCACACCTGATAACGTCGACCACGGCACCACAGCCACTCCTTGAAGCACCAACCTCCAGAGAGCCACCTCTCTCTTCCAGCCAGGAGTGCCGGGTGCATGCCTGATTGTTCCGCACCTTTGACGTCGCTCGCTGTTGTCTGTTGGACGGACAACAACGTTCGAAAGAGGGGATATGTAGTGCATGGAGCCAATCAGACATGAAATAACTAGTTATATTCCTTAAATGACTTCTCCCCCATGATTAACACCTATGTGCTATGAGCCAGTCCTTTGTTCACTATCCAGCTCATCCCCCCACCATCAAGATAAGACTCCTACCAGAAATGCAGGGAAAGATAGACTTTCCTTATTCAGACATACAGTCCAACATACAGTTATATAGAAATGTACACGTATCAATGTGTTACCTTTTCTTATATTGTTGTTTCTGTTATGTATGTCGGCCTCAAACATTAATCCGCAATAGGTGAATTATTGTGCATGCTAAGACTCTCACATTTAGAATCACTCAGTCAAACGAGAAGATACATAGATCATGTTTGGTGTCTATGAGCAGCATTTATTATTCCCTAAATGTTAATGTTTGTGGCATCTTAATAACTCATTGCTTTATATGTATTATTGAACTTTTGAAAGTTTTGTGGCCAAACAACCAATCAGCTTCCACATGCGAAACCCCATTGTGAGAGACAAAGACTTTCAATCTTCCCTCCAAAACTCAGATCAACCGGATTGGTCAAGGTCCAACTGTGGGCGTGAACGACCTACAGGTTTATAAACCTTCCCTCATCTCTCTCACTCCGCTTGCTCTTGCCTTCGGGACACAAAGACACGTCACCCGCACCTCCCCCCAGATCCATGGGGGGGGGGGGGGGGTCTCACCTAGCGGAGGAGATGATGAGGCCTGCGATACTCTCAAGGAACTGGAAAGGACTTTCTGAACTGAACACAAACGGAACAATGCACAACAACAACAAGCTTGCAAGTATCCGTCCTTTCTACAAACGTAGATAGCTGCGTTTAAGGCGTTTTTATAAAAGAAACGATTTCAGGATGTTCAGAACCGTTTCATTCCTGTCCCTTTGCAAACTCACTGTCTGTCTCTCTCTCTCTCTTACTCTCTCTCTCTCTCTCTCTCTCTCTCTCTTACTCTCTCTCTCTCACGCGTTCTCTGTCTATTTGTGTTTTATGTACGTTTGTCTATGTGCGATCGTTTGTAAGTAGAATAGTTTAATAAACAACCATATATTCACATATAATGATTCTCGGTGCTGAATGCTTACATTACAAAGTCACTTAAACTGTTTCGATCTCATATTGCTACCTTAAGCCCTATTCTGTTCAATTGTTTTAACTCCGTTCTGGTTAGTAAAAACGCGTTGCCGTGACGACGGGCCAACGTCAGAGTAATGGGTATCGCTGAATAATTTGCTGGACAAAGAAACCAGTCGATATCGTTATTACTGTTACTGATCAGAAACTGGAAATTGCGTATATTTAATGACGATTATTATACACGATTTCCTGTGAGTTAAACTACTTTCCCTGACTGAAATGTATGTTTTAAATAACTCATTTCATCCTATTCATTGGTCGTAAGACCTGGTGGAGTTTGCAGTGTATATGTGATGAGAGGAACAGTCTCATGCATATACACACATATATTGATCATCTTAAATTCTTTGAGCTAACCAAAATTCTCTACATTTGATTACTTTGAAATGAAAATAACATTTTGAACAAAACTAAGTGGAGTAATTTATTTCAAGAATTTGATCATTATCTATATGTTGGAACAAAATGTATGCAGGGTTGAGGAGTGACTAGTTATGTGTAATGAAATTATGCTATTAAATTACAAAATTTATGTAATTGTATGTGAGATTCAACACATTCTTTCTGTTGTATGACTGTGTGGAATGTCTTTGAATTGCCATGAATTTAATTCCACTTCCTGTCATTCCAACTCCAATTCAAATTCAACTTCCTGTGGGGCGGAGTCAATTCAATTCAAATTCCAGCTCATGAATTGAATGGTGGCCAATTCTGAAATTCTAAATTGTGCACAAGCCTGACTCCAATAACTGGCTGAGACAAGGACAATGCTGTCAGAGCACCGGCAATCTGCCTCAGAGTGTAAACATTTTAGAAACAAGCTGCATTTATTTGCACACACATGTTTTCCCACACATATTTTTTTTGTTTTGTTTGTTTTTGGAGGTTATCTCAACTCCAACTTTCCGTTTATTATATCCTTGTTTTCATAAACAAGTTGGGCAAGAAGTAACAGCTGTTCTTGTGTCCAGTTTGGTCTTCTTTTACATTTGCATGTATTACTATCAGCCATGATTATTCTACTCTGTTACAGTTTTTCTGAATCTTTGATCACTTTTTTTTTAAACCATCACATTTTCCACAAGTTAATATGATGCTTTAGAGTCCTAATGAAAAGTTTGTAATATACTTTGATTAAAAATTCTCAATGGTAGTGTAAAAAAACACAAATTTTACCTGGTAAAAAATGGCTCTGTTCTCAGCAAGCGATATCAGTACCTGGCCCTTTAAATCATATGAACCTCTGCTCACCCTGCCCCTCAGTTCTGTGGGGCATGTCATTACAATGCACATGGGGTGTTGCCTAGACAACAGTTGAGTGTTTATTTGGGGAAATAATGGTTTCGCGAGGCTTTGAAAACACATCCGTGCGAGTTGGAGCCGGAACAAGATGACACCCGCGAAGAAGTTCGGCTTAAACAAGGCGTTTCTGAATGGTTAGTAAACTTAATGTCACTTTGATATATATTTTTGTATGTACTGGCAGGATAGTGTACTGATAGAGATACAAACGCGTTGTGTTTACTGAGGTATAGCTGACTGAACAAGAGCAAATAAGTGATCGATTAACATAACTTACCCCGTCGTAATATTGAAATACATAAATGTGAGTGTTATCTTTACTCGTATGCAGTTGCTGGCTGTAAACACTGTTTTGCAGACATTGCGTTAAAGTTACCATTCTTAATGCAGTTATAACTGATCCAAATCGATTTAAAATAATTGTACATGACTTCATAATCATTAACAGACACCGTTTTTAATCATGTAGCGTTACAAAGCTAAGCTTAATGTAGTTTTACGAAAACTTACACAGTTTGTAAATAGACAGTCACCTTAACGCATTGTTCATTATAAACGTGCAGTTATGAATTATATTGAGACGGATTTACATAGAGAAAATGACATAACCATGTTCTCTGAGAGTGTAAGTTACACTTTTCATTCATCGTGAAACATGCTAACTTTAGCACATTATTAGAAAAGGCGATTAGCAAAGATTCATAGAAAAAGAAATTACACTCACTTCTTCTGGTGAAGATGAGACAGGAATACGAATAGTTGATACAGATCCATTTTTCAGCAGCAGCTTCTCATATAATGGTGAGAAATGATTTGCGTAAACATAAACCTATTTAAGTAGATCGGCGGCACATTCCCTTCAAAAATAAAATTCAGCCACTGTGTCCTCAGTGGCTCAGATGTTGGTAGTAAATTATGACTGCTGTGTTTACTGTTACACCCATCAACTGTACTCCACACCCGCTTAGGTGACATTCTGCTCCACCGTCGAAACAATGGCTGACAGTTTACTTCTCACTCGAGGCGGGTCTATGCTAAAACACTACTGTCTACCATCCACAACGCCACAAGGACAGGCATCTGAAAACGGCTCGATATGAGAAGGGGAAAATTATTTTACTAAATAAAAAAAAAACTACTGGGCGGATCTTTGTCATTCTAGGGTGGTTGTGCACACACACTCCTAACACACATTTCAGTTCAAACAGCTTGTAAAAGTGCATGTGGCACTGGATGACCCCTTTAAGCCTTAAATACAAATCCAAATGTTCAAACTAAATTCACAGAACCCCTGACACTTCTGGCAAAATCAAACAATCACTTCAAAATCATTTCACCTGTATTTAAAATCAAACAAAGCTTTCAAATCATACACACATTAGTCAATACTATACACACTACAGATCATTCATTAAATACTACATCAAAAAATGGAGAACACAGTGTCCAGTGCATGTCATGTTACAAAAAAGAATGTTTACTGTGTATAGTAATTATTTTGCAAGAAAAAAGATACATAAACACACACTCAAAACACATACACAGACTCGTAAGAAATCACACCTAAGTTTGGTGAATATGTCCAAAAAAAGGGAAAAATACACACACATATATATATGTGTGTGTGTGTAGTGTGTACATGTTTTTTTACAGTAAAAGCCAGAGTAAAAGTTCTTCCTACTAGACTCAACCTTTCTATCTGGTTTCCTACAACTCAGGTTCCTTATTGTTTGCATCACACTACAGAACAGATTACTGAAACATTGCCACATATCTTGAATGGCTGTCATGCTTACAAGGGAATGTACATAGCGCGCCATGATAGAATAGTGGACCATAGAGTGAAAGATATGCTAAAGCATTTACTACCTTTAGTGAAAACATACAAACATTCTTGTGTAAAATCATCTATATTTCAGTGTCTTAATAGTAACTCTAAAACCTTTTTAACATTTGTCTGCAAATACACCAGATGTTGTTATGATTTTAGGTTGTTGTGAATTGTTGGCCTTCTGGAAAGTATGTTCATTTATGGTATATGTACTCAGTACTTGGTAGGGGCTCCTTTTGCTTTAATTACCACATCAATTTGGCATGGCATGGAGTTGATCAGTCTGTGGCACTGCTGAGGTGGTATGGAAGCCCAGGTTTCTTTGACAGTGGCCTTCAGCTCATCTGCATTTTTTGGTCTCTTGCTTCTCATTTTCCTCTTGACAATACCACTTCTCTATGGGGTCCAGGTCTGGTGAGTTTGCTGGCCAGTCAAGCACACCGATACCATGATCATTTAACCAACATTTGGAAGTGTGGGCAGGTGCCAAATCTTGCTGGAAAATGAAATCAGCAACTTTTAAAAGCTGATCAGCAGAAGAAAGCATGAAGTGCTCTAAAATTTCTTGGTAAACGGGTGCGGTGACCAACACAGTAGACCAACACCAGCAGATGACATTGCACCCCAAATCATCTCAGACTGTGGAAACATAACACTGGACTTCAAGCAACTTGGGCTATAAGCTGCTCCATCCTTCCTCCAGACTCTAGGACCTTGGTTTCCAAATGAAATACAAAACTTGCTCTCATCTGAAAAGATTTCTTCTTCTCCTTAGCCCAGGTAAGACGCCTCTGATGTTGTCTGTGGTTCAGGAGTGGCTTAACAAGAGGAATACGACAACTGTAGCCAAATTCCTTGACACGTCTGTGTGTGGTGGCTCTTGATGCCTTGACCCCAGCCTCAGTCAATTCCTTGTGAAGTTCACCCAAATTCTTGAATCGATTTTGCTTGACAAGCCTCTCAAGGCTGCGGTTCTCTCGGTTGTTTGTGCATCTTTTTCTTCCACTCTTTTTCCTTCCACTCAACTTTCTGTTAACATGCTTGGATACAGCACTCTGTGAACAGCCAGCTTCTTTGGCAATGAAAGTTTGTGGCTTACCCTCCTTGTGAAGGGCGTCAATGATTGTCTTCTGGAGAACGGTCAGTCTTCCCCATGATTGTGTAGCATTGTGAACCAAACTGAGAGACCATTTTGAAGGCTCAGGAAACCTTTGGAGGTGTTTTGAGTTGATTAGCTGATTGGTATGTCACCATATTTTAATTTGTTGAGATAGTGAATTGGTGTTTTTTTGTTAAATGTGAGCCAAATCATCACAATTAAAAGAACCAAAGACTTAAATTACTTCAGTCTGTGTGTATTAAATTTTTTCACATTTGCTAAAACACTAAACCCCATTCTCTGAACCAAATTCTGAATAGTAAACCAATTTGTCAAATAAATCACTCTTTCTGCAAAACCTTGAACCACTTTAGGCAGTTTAGACACTGTTTGCAGATCTCATGCACTCTCATGCAAAACTCTAAACACATTCTCACTCACTAAGACATAATTTGCTCTGTGATGAACTTGTGATGCAAAACCCTAAACACAAGAAAGCAAAAGTTAAGCACAACTGCAACACAGCTGTCATCATTTACACACAATAATTCAAAATTCTTCACACTTGTTTCTAAATATTAAAATATACAAAACACAAGCCAGTTCAAAGTGCACAGATGGCACGGGTGCATCCGTCAATCTGAGAGGTACAGAAGAGTGTGAATACAAGGTGGTGGAAGAGGAGGATGAGGAAGAGCAAAACCAAAACCAAAAACAATCTTTTCAGATAAAATTAGAGCTACTGTAATAGACAATGTTCTTGTGCATGGAATGACAGAAACAGAACAAAGAGTTGGAGAAGAATGGAAGATGCTGTTTGCTGATGTAGTTGAAGTCCTCTGGCTCTGGTCTAGCTCTAAGACTTGATCCTTTTGTACAAGATGATGGATAGTAAGATGATATACTGTATATAGTAATATCTTTCCTTTTTTTATATATTCACCAAACTTAGATGTGATTTTTTTCAAGTATGTGTATGTGTTTTGAGTGTGTGTTTATATATCTTTTTTCTTACAAAATAATTACTATATACAGTAAACATTCAGTAAATTACATGCACTGGACACTGTGTTCTCCATTTTTTGTCTAATGAATTATCTGTAGTGCATATAGTATTGACTAATGTGTGTATGATTTGAAAGCTTTGTTTGATTTTGTGTACAGGTAAAATGGTTTTGAAGCGATTGTTTGATTTTGCCAGAAGAGTCAGGTGTTCTGTGAATTTAGTTTGAACATCTGGAATTGTGTTTTGAGAAAATGAGTGATAGTTTCAAGAAATGTGTTTTAGCAATTCAGAAAAACTGTAACAGTAATAAAAATAACTTAGGGAATAAATTATCATTATTTTTTGTTTACCTTTCAACTTCACCTTGAGGGAAAAAATAAAACCAACAAATACTGTTTTAAATTTCCAGTTGCATGTTTAAGATCATTCATTTCTGATAATTTTTTCACAGTATTTTTCAAAACAAGCTCAAAACTGGGAAGTCAAACAAATTCATCCAAAATGTTTTTATGTATTTATTTGTTTCTTTTTATTATTTTAATATACATGTACATATACATTTAACATTAGATTTAAATGAGAATTCAGATGGATTGTAATTTGCAACAACAGAACAACTCGAAGTAATTATTTTTGATTTTTGACTGTGCGTCTTTTAAGGTGACATGAGGGCAGAACACCCACAAGTGACATTGGCAACCTCTAGCAATTTAATTTCTGTTAGTGTGAACACATTTCAAGGGTGTGACTTGAAAAATCATTTTCACTAATCTAAAACATTCAGCATAGTGACAAAAATTTACTAACAGCATAGTGACACTAAATTTATTTTCATAATTTCTCAGTGAGAAAGAGCATACAGCTTTTGTGCCACACTCTCCAGTCGGCCCCTGTACTCCAGGTTTCTATAGTTACACTGGGGGACTCCGTCCATTCCATACAGTAGACCCCAGCAGCAGCAAGCAATCACTGCAGTGCTGTCACTATCTCCTGTAAAGAGAAAAGTATGGACAGGCTTAGTCCAACAGAAATTAATAGTGTGTATGTATATTTTTAAAAATTGTTGCAGTACATTGAGGTTGAACTTTGTTTATTGTATGTTGCATTTAACCTGCACAGGATTAAGTGATGTGGAAAATGGATGGATAGATGGATGGATAAATCTTTGTTGCAAAACACAACTTTTGCTATTATGTGTCTTTGTTTGACCTATCGGTAAGCGGTTAGTTATTTAGCTATTTAACACTTTAATAGTTAGCTATTTAGGTTAGCGTTGGCTAGTTTTAACCAGAGATATTGACGATATTAACAGACATTAATGTATCATTATTGTATCATGTTTAAACAACATGTAAAACTGAATTTTGCATAATAGGTGCCCTTAAATTAAGCCATGCATATGAGCCGACATTCTCTTGATTTGTATTTATCTGAAAGTGCAGTTATTCTGATTAAATTAAATTCTGAGCAAAATATTTGTAATTATCAGTTTACCATAATTGGGCAGCCCTAATAATTATAGATGTAATTACAAAATGAATAACAGATTTAATTGCAAGCAGGTCTTTTTAAAATATAAACATATTGTTAATAAGTGAATTACATGAAAAAACTAATTTAAATGTTAATATATAGGGAAGAGCTGTGGGGAAGTTAAGCCACCCATTGTTTCTAGGCAACATTAAACAAAATTCGTGATGTGACTACAAACATATGAAGAGTTATCTATTGTACTGTGATGAAGCGAGGCTCGTTGAATAATTGGTAATGTATGTAACCCTCGTTCCCTGAAGGAAGGAACGTAGACATTACGTTGACTGACGTTAGGGGTCTCACTTGGGAGCCAGCATCACCTCTGAGCATTAGAAGAAAAGGCCAATGAACATTGGCAACTGGAATTTGCATACCAAGCCACTCCCCATACATATGGGTATATACGATGGTGGCATGCATCCACTCATTCAGGTTTGTCCTGAGGAGCCGGGACCCATCCTATGCATTCAGCACAGTTCAAGGTTGTGACAAGAGAAACGTAATGTCTTCAGGGAACGAGGGTTACATACATATCCAAAATGTTCCCTTTCAGTCAGTCACGTTTAATATTACGTACAGTGTCATTATTGCAAGTATTCATATTATTTCCACACTTACACCTACATGTCGAGATGTATAGTTTATCCCAGCCCTATTTTTTTTTTACTACAAACTGTACTAAAATAGTTCATTCTAATCTCTAGTAAGATGACCTCCATGAAATCCTGCTCGACTCATGAGTTCCTCCCAGTCTGAGCCTGCTCCTAAGAGGGCATCCAGGGCGATCATTGGAGCATCATGACCACTTCGACCAGCCCAACCTGAAAGACTGAAGCTCTTATAGGTCTCATCTCGTTCTGCTGGCCCATACAGGTCAGGCCAAGTAACTGGTTCATTCCCCAGAGACAATCCTCTTAGATCTAAATACCTTGGAAGATAAGAAGAGAATGGAGAGATGAAAAATGGGTAAAACTTTACAATAAGGTTCCATTTGTAAGTGGGTTTAAAAAGCTGTTCATAAATGACTAATAATCTATTTACAAATGCATTATAAATAGCGCCACCCAGTGCGTTTACTTTTAGTTTGCATGCTTGGAACTTATCATGTATTCCTTACATTTGTGGGGAGCAAAGCAACATATAGCAAAATTCGAACAGTGTATTTTTCAAATAATAATAACAGATTGAATATTTGAAAAATCCATTATTTCATGTTTTGTCTCAGTGCATTTTAGAAAATGGTCTCAATTTCACAACAATCACTTATATTATGAGAAAGACTGAAAACTTTTGGAGAATTATGTTCTGCTGCTGAGAGGTGTGTTTCCCCTTAGTGTCTGGTAAGCAGTGTTGCCAACTCTTGCAAGCTAAATAAGCAAACCGCAATTTCAAAAACAAGCCCAAAACAAGCCCAATATTATTATATTTTTTATTATCATAACTATTATTTATTATCAATTGTTTATTATCAGTAAATGAGCCTACAACATAGTAAACTGAAACCTGAAACTGAGTTTCAAAAGCAAAACAGAAGTTATTTTACAAAAATCATGAAATTGCAACAACGCATTGCACAGTCATTAGGATAACAGGGGTAGTAAGATGTGGTTTAGGCTGAAATAAACATATACGACATATCAGCATCCATCTGTATATAGTAAACATAAACATTCACCTCAGAAACAACTTGCGTTAATTAGAATTACGATGTGATATAATGGCGCTAAACATATGCATGTGAATTACACGTGCATTGCTTCTCCACATTCTATATGAACTAAACTACAACATGAACTGATGACAAAAATCAGACATACAGTGATAACATTATCGCAATATGGCGGGTAAAGAAAGATAAATTAATTTACATTCATGCACGCACATTTATCACTCAATGAAGATAGCGGAGAGCAAAGAATGAAACAAAGTAAACTGGAACCTCTCCGTCGGAAATACCGTCAGTGCTCTGTACACGCACAACTCACATGCCCAATAACAAGACTACCCTTACAAAACGAATAAGGAATTTAGTACATAGATAATTAAATAAATTAGCACGATAGTATCGTGTATCGGCGATCTCACAGGCTGGCGATAGGACGATATGAAAACTGAGCATATCGCCCAACACTGTCAAACTGCACAATTTAGAGTTTCATGCTAGAACTTTGTATGTATCTCTTTCATCAGACTTTATTAGAGAGTGTTATCAAGTATGTTTATTTTTTTTTTTTTTTACATCTTTCTGTAAAATCCAAATCAAAGATACTGTACATTGTTCGCGCTGCTATGAAAATGATAGGACTGTAAGACTATCCCGGTATTCAGAATCTGTACGAGCAATGTAAATTGAATGAGGCAAAAAGGATCCTAAGTGACCCATCTCATGTACTCTATCCCTGTTATGAACTATTACCCTCTGGAAGAAGGTATAGAATCCCCCGGTGTAAGCAGAACAGATTTAGGAACTCTTTTATACAGTACCACTGTCAATTAGACTGTTGAATACTGATCACTGATGTTTACAGTATGCCTTTCTGTGCCTGTGTAAGTGGTTGATGTGTATAGTTGTAACAGGGACGGTCGGAGACGAGCAGATCCATTCGCAGCATTTATTAGATAAGGCAAAACAAAACAAACACACAGGGGCAGGCAGAAATCGTAGTCAAAACACAGGCAGAAAGGTCGGGGCTGGCAGCGAGAATCAAACACGGGAGGGAGTCCAGGAATCAAACACGGGAAAACAAACACGGGAAGAAACGCTCAGAAATGCAGCCGGGGCAATACAAGACTTCGCGAAGAAGCTGAGTGTGAGAGTGGCTTAAATGCAGTCCTAGAAATGAGGTGCAGGTGTCAGCGGTAATCAGTGCAGTGAGAAACAAGGAGCAGGTGAATGCAGTGATTAGTGCAGTGGCTTGTGGGGAATGAAGTCCATGATGTGTAGTGCAAGAGTTTATGATGACAGGACGACTCAATTCATGACAGAGACCCCCCCAAGGAGCGGCTTCCAGACGCTCTAACCACATAATGAAACCGGAGGGTGGTGGAGCAGAGGCGGAACAGGGGGAGGGATGGAGGGCCAGGTCCATGTGGGGGTAATGGAGCTATGGACTGAGGCGGGACCGGCGGAGGGAGAAGCCATGGTGGAGGAAGGGTTGGCTCCTCCATGGGGCCGACCGACGGAGGTGGAGCCGGTGGAGCCCGAGGCGGAACCGGAGAGTCGATGGTCCTGGGCGACACAGAGGATCCGGAGGGCCAAGGCGGAACCCAAGGCTCTGGCGACCAAGGCGGAGATGGAGGTCCGGAGGTACACGGCGGAGCCGGAGCGACAGAGGACCGAGGCTGTGCCCGCGGGAGGGAGAAGGTCCACAGAGCCGGTAGGACGGAGCGACGAGGCGCAGCCGGAGGAGTAGAGTCCAGAGGCGAAGGTGGGGCGACGACCGACCAGGGCGGAGCCGGAGGGACGATAGAGCCCGGTGGAGCTGGTGGACCGACGGCCGACAGCGGAGACGAGGGAGCAGAGAGCCGGGGTGGAGCCGCAGGGTCGGAGGGCCGAGGCAGAGTCCAGGACTCTGAGGCTGGAGGCGATGGTGAGGGATCCTCCAGCCAGGACACAGATGGAGAATGGCAGACCCACGGTAACTCCTCTGCACCAAAGGTGGGTTGAAGGTGAGCCGAGGGACTGTCAGGAGACAGAGGTGGTGGGACTGGAGCAGTAGAGAGGGTGGGTGGGAAATTAGACAGTCCATACATGGCCTCCGTGGCCAGAACAGGGAAGACAGGAGTCTCAGGAAGGCTGGGCGGAACCAGCATAGGCTCTGGACGGCTGGGCGGAACCAGCATAGGCTCTGGAAGGCTGGGTGGAACCAGCGGAGGCTCTGGAAGGCTGGGCGGAACCAGCGGAGGCTCTGGAAGGCCGGGCGGAACCAGCGGAGGCTCTGGGAGGCCGGGCGGAACCAGCGGAGACTCTGGGAGGCCGGGCGGAACCAGCGGAGACTCTGGGAGGCCGGGCGGAACCAGCGGTGACTCTGGGAGGCCGGGCGGAACCAGCTGAGACTCTGGGAGGCCGGGCGGCACCAGCGGAGACTCTGGGAGGCCGGGCGGCACCAGCGGAGACTCTGGGAGGCCGGGCGGCACCAGCGGAGACTCTGGGAGGCCGGGCGGAACCAGCGGAGACTCTGGGAGGCTGGACGGAGCCATCTTGGCCGGGGAATCAGGCTTGGCGGCCATCTTGGCCGGGAACTCAGGAACGGCGGCCATCTTGGCCGGGGACTCAGGAACGGCGGTCATCTTGGCCATCAATTGGTCATCTTGGTCATCAATTCAATAAAGTCCATTGCATACTCCTCAACAGACCGCTCACCTTGTTTGAGACGCATGATCTGTACTGTTGAATTCGTGCTGGAACCGGATGACACCATACTAGCTGCTGGATCCTTGTAGTGGTGAAGTCTTCTGTCACAAGGACGGTCTGAGACGAGCGGATCCATTTGCAGCATTTTATTTAGTACAGACAAAACAAAACAAACACACAGGGGCAGGCAGAAATCGTAGTCAAAACACAGGCAGAAAGGTCGGGGCTGGCAGCGAGAATCAAACACGGGAGGGAGTCCAGGAATCAAACATGGGAAAACAAACACGGGAAGAAACGCTCAGAAATGCAACCGGGGCAATACTAGACTTCGCGAAGAAGCTGAGTGTGAGAGTGGCTTAAATGCAGTCCTAGAAATGAGGTGTAGGTGTGAGCGGTAATCAGTGCAGTGAGAAACAAGGAGCAGGTGAATGCAGTGATTAGTGCAGTGGCTTGTGGGGCATGAAGTCCATGATGTGTAGTGCAAGAGTTTATGATGACAGGACGACTCAATTCGTGACAATAGTGTATATGAATATTGTTTTTCATTTCTAATGTATCAGGTTTTGTCAAAATGCTGGCAGTCGAGGCTGTCACAGATTTCCCTGTTGGGGACAATAAAGTATATTTCATTTAATTTTTTTCAAAATTTAATGATACCCAGCTCTAGGTATTAGACACTTCCTGTTTCTCATTTCTCACCATCATTTCTTTGCCATGACTAAACTATTCTAAATATCAAAAATCCTTTTGCAATTTATCATCCCCAGTGTCTTGAGGTCAAGCTGAACGAGTTTGGGGGCAATCAGATGAAAACCCTACGAGGAGTATCTCAAATTCCACAGTATGCACTTTTAACAACCCTAAATAGCTCACTTCATGTTGGGCGGATCATTTGACATGCAGTACTAAAGTTGTTTGGCTCATTGAGATCTATATGTGTACCAAGTTTCACATGTACATGTGCAAGTATGTATTTATTATTAGCCGAAAGAGCTCTTAAATCTATTCTGTACAAATACTGTGTAAGATTCTATAGTGCATTGGACTCACTACACTATAACGCAACATTTATGAAACAATACTGTGAAGTTTCAAGCCTGAAGCAGTCTGATTTTGCCTGACGTACTGTGGCTAAATAAAGTGTTTAAAAAATATAAGATAAAATCCAAAGTAGTGTGGTTTTGTCTGATGTACTGTGACAGTGTTACATTTTAAAGAGTTTAATCTAGTGAAATTTAAGGACACTAGTTTAATCTAGTGAAATTTAAGGGCCAACGGAGCATGGCCATGTCCGAAACAGTGTAAAAATTTAGTTCAGAAGCCTGACAGTGTGGCTGTATTACCCAATTGCATTCAAAGCACAAGCGCTGTGAATAATTAGACTTAAGAACAGGTATCTTAAAGTAACTAGGCAATGTTCAGTCAGTAAAGGAACAAAGCCTATTAAATTGCTGAAGGTGATTTAGTAAGACTTTAAGAATAGAAGAAGTGATTGTAAATGTTTGTTTAAAGTGACAACTACACAGTTAAAACATGCCCAATTCAATTCAATGCATTATATTTTGCAGCATATTCTTAAACAATTTTGGAGCTGAATAAAGACATTGCCGTCATTAAAAAGGCAGCTATAAAAGTCACTGTTGAGCAGTAAACAGGCATTTGAAGGTACTGGTGTCTCTGGAGTTCCAAGAACCCAGAGAACATGCAGACTCAAAGTAGTGCATAAAGCTGAATTTCAGTCACCTCTAACCAAAGCTCACAAAAGAAATGTTTACTAAAAACAAATAAGGAGGTTATTTAAAAAAACACTTTCTTTGGAAAACTAAATTCTAAATGTTTATTTTACTGAAATGCTACTCATTTGCTACCTAATGATTTGAAACAGTGTATTGCAGCAAAGTGAAGCAGCAAACTTCATCATTCATCTTGAAGATCCTGTTTCCCCAAAAATCAACCGCAGAGAACTTTACAAAGCTAACATCCAAGAAAGAGATATCAACACTAAAAAAATAAAAATAAAAAAAAACCTGGACAGCTGGAGCATCAAGCTGTTATTGGAAATTTTAAACTGTTTCTACTAGCCAACTCTAAATTTCTAAATATGGACTTCAAAGCATGCTATAATGCATTAAATGTTAATAATTAATAATGACTAATAATAAAATATATAACTGTTTTTTTTTGTGTAAACACTTTAAAAATAAATCAAACAGTCTGATATTCAGATGCTTTGAGGTGGTGGGCAGAATAAAAAATGTAACATTGTGTTACTGTATAAATACTTACAGACCTAACATTATATGTATTCAGATCAAAATTGTCCAATAAAATCTCTGTGATAATACAACAGTCTACCATTATATTCAGATTTTTACCATTTCCATTTTTCAGTAAAGTAGTCCCAGTCATTCTCAGCCTCTGTAACAGCATATCCTGCAGACTTAACAAATGTTTTTGCAACAAGACAAGCCTCCTCCAATAAACCCAGACCCCAGGTTGTAATTGGTCTTCGCTGGACTGCATAAGAGGTGAACAAGGCTGAAGCCACAGCTCCAAGGAAACCGGTTGGATGAGGATGGGTCATTCTTCCAGTCTCCACAGCAACCTCAACCAATGAGGACAGCTGATCTGGACGAGGATATCTTTGAAGCAAAGACAATTAGATGTACCCACTAGTACTACCAAATATCTGTGAAAATACAAAAAGGAGCATGTTTCACCCTCACCTAAGGCCAATGCACATAGACCTCATGGCTGCTCCACAACCTGTGGCTTCTGGATTGTATGGCACCCTGTAACCCCCTTCAGTGCCTGGGCGCAACTGTGCAGTACCTTATGGGAGAGAAGTAAAAACAAGATATAAATATAGCTGCAAGCAGCGATGACGGGCCCGAGCCGTCAGCGCAATCGCCATCCCGATAGCATCAGGAAAATGGTGCCCAGCAGGCACATGCATTCACAGTAACCTTCTGGCAGTTTGGATTTAAAGGTTACAGCAATGAAAGGGTTACACTTTAAGATCAACACACAGACACACACACAGAAGGAGAGAACAATATATAAAATGTTGGCAACACTTTACCATGCAGTTTCATTTGTTAACACTGGCTATATTAGTTAACATGAACAATGATTAAAATAGCATTTATTAATGTTAATTAATATTAGCTAAAAAGTATTCATACATGGATTAACATGAATATTTTAACAAATATTTACAATATATATATATTAATAAATGCTATAGAAATATATTGTTCATTGTTAGTTTGTTAGTTAATGCATTAACTAATGTTAACCTAAGACACTTTATTTTAAACTGTTACCAACACTTTTTATGATCTACAGTCATTTTATTTTATTTTATTTTATTGATTTAATGATTGAAGCATTTGTGAAATAATTATATACAAATATATTACCAGTAAAGTACATATGAACTAATTTTATGTATTTGTTTCTTATTCCAATTAATTGAACTGAGCAGTAAATGGTCAGACTGTTGCTACTGCTATCAAAAACATAATTTTACTGTTATGCATACTGCTATTAATTAGTCTGAATTTCTATGGATACTGCTGCTATACTCTGTGAAAGTATTAGAATTACTGTATAAAACCAGCTGAATAAACAAGTAATTTCCAAATTTAAAAGTACCCCACTATTATACTGCAATATACATGGGGTACTGATCTGAACTGAATTATTATTAGTAGTACGATCTTTATATTTCTGCGGGAGCGGCCACTGCTGTGGCACAAGGGAGGGGCTCCGGTGGGAGTGGGCACTGCTGTGGCATAAGGAAGGGGCTCCAGCGGGAGTGGGCACTGCTGCGGCAGTGGGGAACTATGGATGAGGTGGCAGTGAGGAGATGTGGAGGGGGCTTGAACGGGAACTGCAGCGGCAGTGGGGAGATGTGGCAGGGGCTCCAGTGGGAGCGGGGGGTGGTTCCAATGCCAGAGCATTCGCAGGAATTGGTAGGGGCGTGGCTGAGGCTAGTGAGAAGGGAGAGGGGCCTGGGGGGGCGGGGGGGGGGGGGGAGATGGCTGCCGGAACTACTGGCAGAGGTAAGAAAAAAGGCTGTGGATGGGTCTGCACCACTAGCGGAGACAGCCTTATGCTAGCGTCTGCTATGGAAGCTGGAGGAAAAGGAAAAGGGGTTACTAGTAGCGTCAGGAAAAGACTGAGATGTGTGGGCCTGTGTTGCAAGTGAAGGCAGCCTCACGCTTGCCTTAGCTGTTGCAGGTCATGGGAAGGGAGTGGGGTTTGTGATATCCTGAAGAGCCTATGTAGTCTGCACCGCTAGTGGAGGCAGACTCAATCTAGCGTCTGCTATAAGAGCTGGAGACAACTGAAAAAAGAAAAAGGGGTTAAAAGTAATAGGAGGTTTTTAGGGTTTTGAACATTCTGTAACATGAATATATGATGTGATATTGTCAATGTTATTTGTTTCTTTGGGCAAACAATAAAAAAGTAACAGGAGGAAAAAACATGTGAGGGCCTGTGTTGCAAGTGGAAGCAACTTCACGTTTGCTTCAGCTGCTGTAGCTGTAGGCCATGACGTTTGTGACATTCAGGGAAAAATGGCTGAAAGCCTTGCACTAGTGTCTGCTTTGGGAGCTGGAGGCTGCTGAAAAGGAAAAGGGATTAGGGGTAGTAGAAGTCTGAGATGTGAGGGCCTGCGTTTGAATGGAGGGAAGAGCGTTGTGGTTTTCACTCGCTCCAAGAGTGATTTTAAAAGAGCATAAATCTGTAAGAAATGCAGCGATCCGTAGGAAAAATAACTGCACACAGACTGAAGTAGTTTAAGTCTTTGGTTCTTTTAATTCTGATGATTTGGCTCACATTTAACAAAAACCCACCAATTCACTATCTCAACAAATTAGAATATGGTTGACATGCTAATCAGCGAATAAAATCAAAACACCTGCAAAGGTTTCCTGAGTCTTCAAAATAGTCTCTCAGTTTGTTTTACTAGGCTACACAACCATGAGGAAACTGCTGATCTGACATTTGTCCAGAAGACAATCATTGACACCCTTCACAAGGAAGGTAAGCCACAAACATTCACTGCCAAAAGCTGGCTGTTCACAGAGTGCTGAATCCAAGCATGTTAACAGAAAGTTGAGTGGAAGGAGAAAGTGTGGAAGAAAAAGATTCACAACCAACTGAGAGAACCGCAGCCTTGAGAAGCAAAAATCAATTCAAAAATTTGGGTGAACTTCACTAGGAATGGACTGAGGCTGGGGTCAAGGCATCAAGAGCCACCACACACAGACAAGGAATTTGGCTACAGTTGTCATAATCCTCTTGTTAAGCCACTCCTGAACCACAGACAACGTCAGATGCGTCTTACCTAGGCAAAGACGCAAAAGAAATGGACTGCTGCCCAGTGGTCCAAAGTCCTCTTTTTTCAGATGAAAGCAAGTTTTGTATTTCATTTGGAAACCAAGGTCCTAGAGTCTGGGGGAAGGGTGGAGAAGCTCCAAGGTGATCTGTGCTCCCGTCACATGTCACAACTAGCCCGCCATCTCCAACTTCAGACTTGGTGTCTGCAGCATGTGAAATCGCTGCTCACTATTCACTTTCCGGGCCACCTGAATCGTGAGGCCTCACGACAGGTCACATTCCACAGAGAACGGAGACTCCATCCACCGATGGTCCAGCTGATATGGAAACGGTTCGGTGAGGCCCACGGTGATCTGTTTGCCTTTCATAAATTGACCCATTGCGCTCTGTGGTACTCCATGACTGACACTCCTCTCGGTACAGATGCACTATCGCACAGCTGGCCCAGGGGTCTATGCAAAAATGCGTTTCCCCCAGTGGACCTCATTGCACAGACTTTGTGCAAAGTCAGGGAGGAACAGCATTAAATCCTCATGGTCGCCCCCTACTGGCCCAACACTATTAGCATCAACCCTTTCCTGGTGGATTCCCCTGAGGAAGGACCTTCTTTCTCAGGGGCAGGGCACAATTTGCCACCTGTGTCCAGATCTCTGGAACCTCCACGTCTGGTCCCTGGATGGGATGAGCTGGAGTTCAGAGACCAGCTGTGATAGACACAATTACTCAGGCGAGAGCTTCTTCTACGAGACAGCTCTGCGCTGTGAAGTGGCACATGTTTACTAGGTGGTGCGCCTTCTGTGAGAGGACCACAGAGATGTTGCCTTGGGACAGTGCTTTCCTTTTTACAACAAGGCTTAGAAAAGCGCCTGTCTGCTTCCATGCTTAAAGTTAACGTGGCTGCTTAATATGTGCCCAAAGTTCCCACTACTACCTTCAAGGACCAAATGGTGAATTTGCAAGCATTTCCCTATAAGGAGGGAAACTCAGCCTTGTCTCTGTTATGTTCGGTTCACACCTTGCACATTTATTTGGAACGGACGCAGGATTTCAGGCAATCTGAACAGTTCTTTGTCTGCTTTCGAGGACAGCAGAAGGAGAACGCTGTCTCTGAGCAGAGAATGGCTGACTGGATTGTGGAGGCCATTCTCAGGGTGTACCAGGCCTAGGATGTGCCGTGTCCACTAGGCATTAGAGTTCATTCAAACTCGGGGTGTTGCTACATTTCAGCACTAGCTCACGGTGCATCACTAGCAGACATATGTAGAGATGCGGGCTGGGCTACACCCAACACCTTTGCAAGGTTCTTTAACCTCTGCATGGAACCGGTTTCGTCTCGAGTGTTCGGTAACAACAGGTAAAATCTTGACAAACTGGGTGGGTGTAGTGTTTGCGCAGCACCTGTCCCCTGACCATGTGATAAAGTGCACTCTTTTGTCTAGTTAACTCTATTTAACATGATAGTGGGGTTCGGTAGAACTCATTACTAAGCCCATTACTCAAGCTGCTGCCCCCTTCAGGTGAGCCCTTGTAACGTGGCTAGTGGTACGTATGTTGTGGATGCCCTGACAGTGTCCTCATACGATGTGTTCCCACTGTTCAGTTCCCCTATGAGTGAACTCAGTGTCTTTCCCTCAACAGAACAGGCTCTGTCTTTGGTCACTCAGGGATAGGTCTAGGGGAGTCCCTAGGTCTATTTCCACACGTTACCTCCCTTTGGGCTGGGTGTGGTTCCGTAGCATTCCTCTCCCTGGGAGGAAGAGAATGTTTCCCAATGTTATTAACCATATATTAATTTACCCTTGGACATTGGAAGGTTATAAGTTGGTATCACTGCTCTGGTAGTTGGCATACTCACACTTGCCCCCACGAGGTCTGTTGCCTCTGTCCCTAGTATAGGGACCCCCATAGGTTGTCAAACGTCACACATCGTAGTGAACGACAGAATGGTTACATATGGTAACCCTTGTTCTCTGATGGAGGGAACGGAGACGTGTTGAACTGTATTTTAGTTATTTTTACTTTATATCTAAATAACCAAACTGCAGTTTGATTTAGATTAATTGGAATGCACAATGAAAAAAACATGATTTTCTGTTATCTGTTATTGTTTATAAATAAATAAAAAATAAATATTTATAAATAAACTCTTCAAATAATATTTTACATAAATAGTAGTATTTACTAGTCTTTGGTAATGGGAAATGGTGTGTTATTGATGGTGATTTTGGGTAGATGGTTACTCATGTTATCAATAGTTGTTGCATACCTATAATACTTGATGGTCCTGGCTTCCTCCCTTCCATGTCTTTCATTCCCTCCACATATCGGAAAGCAACCTCATGCAGTAGCTCCTCGCCTGCTTTTCCTGCAAGGTAATGACAGCCCAAAATATTAGTTGCATTTTTAGAAAAATCAGTATCACAATTATGTTAACTGAAATTCAATTAACAGTTAACAGTTACCCAATCTAAACCCCCGACTGGATGGACCAACCTGTTGTTAGAGCCTCAGCAGTTGCCAAGTGAAGCACGGTGTCATCACTAACTGGCCAATCAGGAAGCTCCACAAAGATATTTTTCAGCCCTCCTAATTCTTGCAGTTCCTAGTATATTATAATAGATTAGGTTAATTTCACACAAACTCATCTTAAAAAGGTAGTCTACAGTTTCCCGCTGTCTTAACCACAACAATAAATAACTGTAATAAACTTGATGACATCTGATTTGTGTAGACTGTGTGTAACATTTCAAGACTGGGCTACTGTAATTCTCTACTTGCAGACCTTTTAGCCAGTGTAACTAAGCCTCTGCAGATAATTCAGAATGTGCCAGTACGTCTGTTCTTCAATCAGCCAAAGAGAACACACCTCCTGATCTTACTCCATTGGCTCCCAGTTGTGGCCAGAATCAAATTCCACCCTACCCTAATCCACTACTACAAGTATATTGTGGTGAACAGCACATTCAAAGGCCCAAGTTTTATGGTGGGAACACTCTGACCACAACAGTGGACAAAATTCTGTGACATTTCGATTGGATCGTCATGGACTAACAGAAACAAACTGCCCAATGCCATCAGACAGAGATGCTAAGACAATGGGCAGGCACCTCTTAGAAGGCAAGATGAAGACCTCTGGTATCAAATCTGGGAAGAACAGGACTTTTCATATGCAGTTTCTGCCCTTCATCCATATAGAGTCTAATTTCTAATGTTTTGGTCTTAGACATGAAAATTCCTTAGGACAGATCATAAAGGGAGATCATTTTTCTTCTTGCAAGATGGCGCCGCGGATGGCAGCCTCTGTGCTTAGCTCTCCAGTTGTTTTAGTGTTTTTGTTTGTTTTTCCTGTTTTTTGTTTTGCAAACACGATCAGTTTTACCAGGGATGAACTGCTGAACATTCGGCAGAACACACCACATAATATCCTACCAGTTTTTGATTATTCGGACGTTTTGCTGAACATAGTAGTTGGCGGAGCAGCAGCGTTGAGACGCTTTCGGACGCGCAAGTGGGGGAAGCGCGCCGGCACGCTCGTGAAGCTTCGTCAGCGTGGATTCAGGCTGTCTCTGCCAGGCATACATCTGGCGAATCTCCGCTCTCTACCCAACAAAACGGATTAACTCTTTCTGCTCTCCAGGACAAATAAGGATTTTTCACATTCTGCTGCTCTGTGTTTCACGGAAACCTGGCTGAACGCGGCTATACCAGACAGCGCGATTCATCTGCCGGGATATCAGCTGTTCAGAGGAGACCGTGACACAGTATCGACGGGGAAATCACGCGGCGGCGGGACGTGCTTTTACATCAATGAGAGGTGGTGTACAGATGTAACAGTGTTAAAGAAGCTGTTCTGATCTAGAAGCGCTTTTCATTAACTGTAAGCCGTTCTATTCGCCGCGAGAGTTTTGCTCGTTCATTCTCGTGAGCGTCTACATTCCACCGCAAGCGCACGTAAACCTGGCGTTGCAGAAACTCGCTGATCAGATCACAGAGACAGAACAACAACACCCGGACTCTGTTTTAATCATTCTTGGGGATTTTAATAAAGCAAATCTCTCACGTGAACTGCCAAAATACAGACAGCATGTTACATGTCCGACCAGAGACAGTAATATATTGGACCACTGTTACACCACAATTAAAGGAGCATATCACTCTGTCCCACGGGCAGCTTTGGGACTATCTGATCACTGTCTGGTTCATCTTATACCAACCTACAGGCAAAAACTTAAATCTGCTAAACCTGTAGTTAAGACTGTAAAAAGATGGACCAACTAAACAGAACAGGTCTTACAATCCTGTTTCTATTTGACTGATTGGAGTGTTTTTGAAGCTGCTGCCACCGATCTGGACGAGCTCACAGAGACTGTTACTTCATATATCAGTTTCTGTGAGGATTTATGCATTCCTACCAGAACCTATTTAACATACAACAATGACAAGCCATGGTTTACAGAAAAACTCAGACATCTTCGTCAGGCCAAAGAGGATGCCTACAGAAAAGGGGATAGAGTCTTGTACAACCAGACCAGGAACACACTGAATAAAGAGATTAGAGTGGCTAAAAAGACCTATGCAAAAAGGTTAGAAGATCAGTTCACTTCAAATGATCCAAGTTCAGTGTGGAAAGGCCTGAAAACAATCACAAACTACAGGACACCACCCCCGTGCACTGAGGCGACTCAACGACTTGCTGAAGACCTGAATGAGTTTTACTGTAGATTTGAAACCCCCCAAACCTGTTCTGACGATCTCTTCACACAACCATTACCACCTCCAACAACCCCCCTCTCCCCCCCTCCTTCACTTCTAATCAGCGAAAATGAGGTGCGCCAGGTCTTCAGGAAGAACAAAAGAAGAAAGGCACCAGGACCAGACGGTGTGACACCAGCCTGTCTGAAAACCTGTGCTGACGAGCTGGCCCCCATCTTTTCACAGATCTTTAACAGGTCTCTGGAGCTGTGTGAAGTCCCTCACTGCCTAAAACGTTCAACTATTATTCCTGTCCCAAAGAAATCCAAGATAGCAGGACTTAACGACTACAGACCTGTGGCGCTAACATCTGTCGTCATGAAGTCGTTGGAAAAACTGGTTCTGGCTTATCTGAAGGACATCACCGGACCCTTACTGGACCCCCTGCAGTTTGCTTACCGAGCAAACAGGTCAGTGGATGATGCAGTGAACATTGGCTTGCACTTCATCCTGCAGCATCTGGACAGACCAGGGACTTATGTGAGGATCCTGTTTGTGGACTTCAGTTCGGCCTTCAACACCATCATTCCTCCACTCCTCCACACCAAACTAAACCAACTTTCTGTTCCTAGCCCTATCTGTCAATGGATCACCAGCTTTCTGACAGATAGGCAACAGCTGGTGAGACTGGGGAAATTCACATCAAGCAGCCGCACCACCAACACCGGCGCCCCTCAAGGTTGTGTTCTCTCCCCACTGCTCTTCTCCCTCTACACCAACGACTGCACCTCTAAAGACCCCTCTGTCAAGCTCCTGAAGTTTGCAGACGACACCACGGTTATCGGCCTCATTCAGGATGGTGACGAGTCTGCCTACAGACAGGAGGTAAAAGAGCTGGCTGTCTGGTGCAGTCACAACAACCTGGAGCTGAACAAGCTCAAAACTGTAGAGATGATAGTGGACTTCAGGAGGAACCCCCCTGCACTTTCCTCACTCACCATCATGGACAGCACTGTGGCTACAGTGGAGACATTCAAATTCCTGGGATGTTTCATGTCCCAGGACCTGAAGTGGGACACTCACATCAACTCCATTGTAAAAAAGGCCCAACAGAGGTTGTACTTCCTTCGCCAGCTGAAGAAGTTCAACCTACCACAGGAGTTGCACAGTTCTACTCAGCCATCATCGAGTCTGTTTTGTGCACATCAATAACTGTCTGGTTTGGCTCAGCTACAAAATCAGACATCAGAAGATTGCAGAGAATGGTTCGGTCTGCTGAGAGGATTATTGGTGCTCCCTTGCCCACCCTTCAAGAACTGTACACATCCAGAATGAGGAAAAGAGCTCAGAAAATCACTTTGGACCCCTCACATCCAAGCCATCCCCTCTTTGAACTCTTACCATCCGGCCGGCGCTACAGAGCCCCAAAGATCAGGACTACCAGACGCGTGAACAGTTTTTTCCCCAGGCAATCCACCTTATGAACAGTTAAAATGTTCCTCCCATTGTGCAAAAATGTGTGGAATAATCTGACTTTATCTACTGCTACCACCTCCACCCTAACACATCCCTGTATTCCATCCTATCACCTATAGCACAACTGTACATACATATTTATTGTCAATTTTTTACAAATTATTATTATTATTTTCTATTTTTATTTTTGGTCTATTTATGCTTACATATGTGTATTTTTTCTTATTCTCTTATTTTTATTGTATGTGCGTCTCTGTGTACTGGAAGCTAATAACACTGAAACAAATTCCTTGTATGCGCAAGCATACTTGGCAATAAAGCTCTTTCTGATTCTGATTCTGATAAAGATCCATCCAAATCCATTTATAACTGTTTTAAAACATTAAAACTGATGCAAACTACAACACACACGTTATACTTATTTAGAGAAATACACAGAGCTGTGTGTAGTGCAACATCTTACACAAATTCAGCTGTGATTAAACCTTTTAAAATCACTGTATAATCAGACTTTAAAAATATTGGTTAAAAAATAATCCAAAATCACCATTGCAGGATCTTGGAGAAACATAACCTTTCGAGTTACGATAGATTTTAAACTTTTCTCAAATGTATGTCTTGTATGTATTCTTAAATGGTTTGGCTCCTCGTGTACTCTGGAATTTTGTTTATTTTCATTCTAAGCACTCTGCAATAGCTACTAGACTAACATCTATAAGGGATTTTATTGCACCCTTTCGTCGTTGTTGTATCAGTTTTCTCTGTGACAATAAAATGACATTTAGTGGTGTACATCTATTGGGGTCATTTCATGTCAAATCAACCAAAATTCAAAATTCCAAAACTTCAGTCTCAGTACTATGATTCAGTCTAAATTCTGACTGGAATTCCTCACAGATACCATTTTTCTGTAAGAAGGAACATAATTGTGAGTATACTACCTTTTCTAGTATCTTTGGCAGAAAAGGGAGATTCGAGATTGGTCTGTAATGAATTAATTCATTGGGGTCAAGTTGTGTTTTTTTAAATGAGAGGCTTAATTACAGCTAGTTTGAAGTTTTTGGAGACATCCTAATGTCAATGACAAATTAATACTATTCAGAAGAGGATCTATGATTTCGGGAAACACATTTTTTAGTAGCTTAGATGGAATATGGTCTAACATACATGTTGTTGGTTTAGACGATTTAACAAGTTTATACAATTCTTCCTCTCCTATAGTATAGAACGAGTAGAATTGTTCCTCAGGAACATCTATAGCGCAATGAGGTGACACTGTAGCTGTTCTTAGTTTTGTTTTTCTCCAGCTGCGCTCCATTTTCCGGGCTGCTCTCTTTAGGGTGCGAGGTGTCGGACTGTTTTCCTTAAGCGTATCTAACCTTATCTAAAGTGCTAGAAAAGATAGAGTCCATAGTTTCTGTTACACCATCAAGTTTTTCTGAGCTATTAGATATTTAGAATTTAGAAAATTTAGGAAGATTACTTATAAAGCAGTGTTTGTAGTAGAAGTGATGGTTCTCCCATACTTGTATCAAGGAGTTGAATTTACAGTTTTAGCTATCTGTATTATACACAAGACTAGGAAATTATCCCGGATGTCATCGCTTTGCTGCAGAATTTCAACGCTACTAACATCAATTCCATGTGACAGTATTAAATCTAGAGTATGATTTTGACAATGAGTAGGTCCTGACACGTGTTGTCTAACCCCAATAGAGTTCAGAACAGCGTGTGCGCAGCACGTAGGCAGAGCAGAAGCAGTGCGCAGCCATTTTGCTTTCACACCGGCAGCGTTTGCACATTCTTTCCCTAAATTGGAGGACAACTAACCAGGCAAACAACGAACTACAGACAGTCAGTTGAACCCAAGCAGCAACTTAAGATAAACATAATAAATTCTATGGTAATTATGTTGTATCCATTTTCATATATTTCATATATTTAATACATTTAATTTTTCATTGGAAGAAATTACTTTAGATTGAAACCTTTTGCACTTGTTCCAAATGGCAAAGAAATAACTTTTACTAGGGTACATCCAGTAAAAAAAAATTTATTAAATAATCTTACCAAATATTACAACAATGTCATGTCAGTCAGAGCCTGTTCAGTTTTGGAACTAATCTAAGCGCAAAATAATACATTTCATCATCCCGTCTAGGCACTATTGGTTGTGCCGGTGCAGTGGGTTGTGTTATTATGTACAATAACTGTTGCTCAGTAGTAGTTGGGGAAATTGTCCTTCTCAGTGTCTGTCTGTGTTGTTGGCTGTCCGTCATCAGTGCTTGAACCCTAGGATGTATGGGGGGTGGAGGTGGGGGTTGGCTCTTTGATCTGTTGTTTGAGGTGTGTAGGTACTAGGCACTGGTGAGGGGGGAGCTGATCTTTCACCTGCCAGTAAGGCTGTAGCAGACCTCTTTATAGCAGGAACAGGGCTGACAGGTGTATTGAATTCAGACAACTCTGGCTCCACATCCTCCTCAGTCACAGTCATGTCTAGAGGTGCCAGCTCACTCTGCAAAGTGTTTCTGGAACTACAAATTTATTAATATAATTAATGTATAGTTAATGGTATTAATACATTGGTATCAAAAACAATTATTGTAACTAACTAACTTAAATAACATTTTGTACTAATTGTCCATAAAACAAACAAAAAAAAATATATGAAGGTAAAATATGAGGTCAACAATGACATACTGTCTAGACTGCATGTATGGCAGCAGAAATGAAATTACTCTCTCATTCTTCCATTCCCTGACCACTGGGCAAATTATTTTTTTTGCGTCTTGTTTCTGACAAAAGAGTCTCTCAGTGCCTTCCATCGTCCCTTGCAGTGCACCTGTAGAGCTATAGAACAGCAAATGATAGCATCACAGTTCCCCAGGCCAACAGAGGACATGTGGAGAGCCATAGCTTTGAAATTTTGGGAAAAATGGAACTTCCTGAACTGCCTAGGTGCTATCGATGGGAAACATATTACCATTGTGTCGCCTGCTCATTCTGGGAGCTTGTTTTTTAATTACAAGCAGAGTTTCTCAATAGTCCTTCTAGCACTCACAGATGCAGACTACAGATTTACATTTGTCCAGGTTGGAGACTTTGGCAGAACAAGTGATGGTGGTGTATACAGTGGTTCTGCTCTCTGAGGAGCCATGGAGGTCAACACTTTGTCTGTCCCTGCAGACTGTCCTTTTCCAGGATCTGGTATACAAGTCCCAATGCCATACACCATGGTGGGTGATGATGTATTCCCACTAAAACCGTACTTGATGAGACCTTTTCCAGGGAACAGAAATCCACACTGGAGAAGAATCTTCAATTACAGACTCTCAAGGGCAAGGATGGTTGTGGAGTGTGCCTTTGCCATTCTGTTTTCCACACAAGGATGAATGTAAAGCCAGACAATGCCGACTGTAGCATGCATCCTTCACAACTACCTCACAAACCCATCAGAAAATCAGCGATGGCTTGATGAGGCAGAAGAAAGAGGGGAGGTACTACCATCTGTTAGAAACATGGGTGCAGAAAAGCTTACGATGTGCGTGAGTGTGAGTGTCACGGCAAGACAACATGTGTAGTGCTTACTAGCAAGCAAATGTACCAAAGTGGACATTATTGAAAACAATAAACTTTATACGCCACCTTCTACAATTCTACTAAAATAGTTAATATCCTACCTTCCTGCTCAACTTGAACCCTGCATTTATTTGTGTATATATATATATATATATATATATATATATGTATGTATCACCTATTTCTCTTATTTGTGCTTACTGTGTGTACATTACAAATTGTAAATAAATGCTTGCATTAAGGTCATTTCTTTAATAAGTACAGTAATGCAAAAAACGGATTGGTGTTATGTAGCTGAGGCCAAAGACAAAATGCTTTGTGGTGAACATTACATTGTAGTACAGGACAGTGCTTTTGAAGTTGTGGTCAACCTTAAACTTGAAGTACTTTCTTATATACATGTATAGAATAAATTACTTGTTAATATTTTGATACCAGAAATATACGATAATCCATAACTGTCTACATATCAAAGTTCTTCATAGAAACGTATTTTAAATGATCAATTATTAAAAATTAAGTCAAAAATGTAAAGTACAGTCACGTACATCACAGATGTCAATATTACGTGCTATATTGTGTTTACCTATCTATAGCCCCACTTCGCTCGCGGGCCAGCGTAAACTTGTAACAAAAAAAAATAATAATACTTACTATCTACACCAAGAGCTACTGCAACTTCCTCCCATGCTTTTTCCTTTGCCTGCAAGTCATACAGCAAATGTTGAGGATAATAAATGACTGTATGTTTCTCAACTTCCACGATGAAACGAGTGTCGTCCATGATGGTCTTCTTGGCAGTTGCACTCTGAAAACTACCCGCCTGTGACACTTGTGTTTGTTTACCAGTGTCATCATGATGTCAGCATGACATCAGCATGACCTGTTCTTATGGCAACATGTAGTTGTAATAATAAATATAGGCTATATATATGGGCTAATATAATAATTACAATTAACCAGTAACGTCAGAAAAAAATACAGTATAAATTAATTAAACTTGTTTTGGAAGTTCGGTGAAAAAAATATTTGTTATCTTGTTAATTACATAATATTGTGTTTACAACATGGTACATATCATCAATGTTCCTTTTGGGGTAAAACTGCTACTTTTTCCTGTGTATTTTGGCCATAATCAATACATTGCCACTGAAAGCGAGTGTTAGTAGTGACGCAAAAATAGACGAAACGATTGCTGCACTGACGCTTCTAATCCTGCTACGCGTTGCTGCGCCGCCACTGCGGGTGGTGTGAATGCTCTCATTTGTTAACATGGGCCACGAAAAAAAATACGCACTGCTTACGTCCTGCTTAGGCGTGCAGTGTGAAACTGGCATAAGGCATCTTTTTCATTATCAACATAGATGTTTAAAATCTGCAGCCAACACTAACTCAGACAGAAATTCTGCAAATTCTTTAATAAAGCCTGGCTGCCTGTATACAGTAGCCAGTACAAACGACACGGGGGACTTATCATTAACACTTGTTTCTGTGGATAATGTTATATGAAGCACAATTACTTCAAATTAGTTATACTTAAAGCCTGTTCTCTAAGAAACACTGAAAATATTGCTATATATTGTAGAAACATCTTGGGAGGTAGACTTATTTAAAATAATGTAATCATCTGGTTTAAGCCAGGTTTCTGTCAAACAGAGCACGTCTAGGTTATGATCAGCAATCATATCATTTATAAAAAGTAATTTTGTAGAAAGGCACCTGATATTCAATAAGCCAAGCTTTATCATTTGTTTCTCTGTATTATATATATTTTTTATTTGTTGAACATCAATTAAATTGTTACTCTTATATTGGTTTGTACGTTTTTTGTATTTTCTACTCCAGAGAACAGACACAGTCTCTATAGTATGATATCTAGGTGAAAGGGTCTCTATGTGCTGAGAATTGACTGATTTCTGTGACGTGAGGCGGCTAGCAGACGGTCGGTTTTGCCCTAGTTAGTCAAGTGCAAACTCTAAGAGTATGTGCCATATTTCTATAGAGAACAGCAGCACCACCCCTGGAGGAATAAAGACCATCTCTTTTCAGCAGGTCAGGTCTGCCCCAAAAACTCATCCAATTGTCTATGAAACCTATGTTATTCTGTGGGCACCACTTAGACATCCAGCCATTGAGTGATGGCAGTCTGCTATGTATCTCATCACCACGGTAAACAGGGAGGGGACCAAAGCATATTACAGTGCCTGACATCGTACTTGCAAGTTCACACACCTCTTTAACATTATTTTTAATGTTAACAATGTCAAACGTGCTGTTGGGAAATGTCTGCACCTGTTGCTGCTATATTTTTTTGTTAATTTAACCACAGTATTGAACAAATACCTAGGGTTATGTTTGTTTTCTTCTAAGAGAGACGAAAAGTAATCCGATCTGGCAGTTTTTAATGCTTTTCTATAAGATAAGTTACATTCACGCCAAGCAGTACGAAAAACCTTTAGTTTTGTTTTCCTCCAGCTGCGTTCCATTTTTCGTGCTTTTCTCTTTAGGGCGCGAGTGTGATCGTTATACCACGGTGTTACACTGTTTTTCTTAATCTTTTTTAAGCGCACTGGAGCAACTGTATCTAAAGTGCTAGAAAAGAGAGAGTCCATAGTTTCTATTACATCATCAAGTTTTTCTGAGCTATTGGATATGCTGTCACGATACACAGATCAGCTGTGTTCTCATGTCTCGTGATCTGTGTACTGTTGTGTTGTACGTCATGCTCGCTCATCAGCTGCCAATCAGTCCCCACAGGTGCCGCTCATCATCTCAGTGTATATAAACTCACCGTTGTCTCTCTTCCTCTGTCAGATGATTGTTCCCCGGACCTTGGCTGTGTTTGTGTTCTATGAGTTCTAGTCTTCGTTGGATGTTGTTCGTGTCTTCGTGTTCTTCTCGTATTGGATTATTCACGCTTCATCACTGGACTCACCCGCTCTGGATTACTCAACACTGCACATCATCGACCATCTAGCCCCTGCCCCACCCATCCGAGAGATATCATCCATCCTGCACCTGTTTGTTTGTATTCTTCTGTGTCAAGTCAAGTCACCTTTATTTATATAGCGCCTTTTACAATACAGATTGTGTCAAAGCAACTGCACAGTATTTAAACAGCACAATAGTGTGTAAGTAACGCATTATTGTAACAATCAATTTTCAGTTAAAAGCAGTTCATCAATGAATTCAGTGATATCATCGTCAGTTCAGTTCAAATAGTGTACGATATCGCTGGAAAGTGTCCCCAACTAAGCAAGCCAGAGGCGACAGCGGCAAGGAACCAAAACTCCACAGGTGACAGAAATGGAGAAAAAAACCTTGGGAGAAACCAGGCTCAGTCGGGGGACCAGTTCTCCTCTGGCCAGACCAAACAACAGTTTGTACCAATGTCTGATTGTAGAGAACTCATCAGGATCCTGTGGTGTAGTGCCGATGGCCGTCAAGGTTGGCGAGGTCTTTATTGGTGATCCGCCTTGGAGCTCATCTGGTTGACATCCACGGCTATTGAAGTCATCTCTAGGTGGTGATCCATGATCTAAGCTGGGTACGGACTGGATCCGGGGGACTGGAGTGACCATCTGATCCGGATACAGGCTGGATCTGGTGGCTACGGTGACCTCGGAATAAGAATGAAACAGACTAATATTAGCGTAGATGCCATTCTTTTTACGATGCAACGAGTGCATCAGGTGTTATGGGAGGTGTTTTCGGTTCCGGTTGACCTAATTAATGCAGCCTAACAATCCTTTAACGGATTTGAATTATAGAAATGTGTTAATGATTTTATGTGTAAGCCAGGTTAAAGAGATGTGTCTTTAATCTAGATTTAAACTGACAGAGTGTGTCTGCCTCCCGAACAGTGTTAGGTAGATTGTTCCAGAGTTTAGGCGCTAGATAAGAAAATGATCTGCCGCCGGCAGTTGATTTTGATATTCTAGGTATTATCAAATTGCCAGAATTTTGAGAACGCAGCGGACGTGAAGGACGATAATACGATAGGAGCTCGTTCAAGTACTGAGGAGCTAAACCATTGAGGGCTTTATAAGTAATTAGCAAGATTTTAAAATCTATACGATGTTTAATAGGGAGCCAATGCAGTGTTGACAGAACCGGGCTAATATGGTCATACTTTCTGGTTCTAGTAAGAACTCTAGCTGCTGCATTTTGGACCAGCTGGAGTTTGTTTATTAAGCGTGCAGAACAACCACCCAATAAAGCATTACAATAATCTATCCTTGAGGTCATGAACGCATGAATTAATGTTTCAGCATTTGACATTGATAGCATAGGTCGTAATTTCGATATATTTTTAAGATGGAAAAATGCGGTTTTGCAGATGCTAGAAATGTGGCTTTCAAAGGAGAGATTGCTATCGAATAGGACGCCTAGGTTCCTAACTGATGACGACGAATTTACAGAGCAGCCATCTAGTATTAGACTGTGTTTTAGGTCATTACTTGTGGAGGTTTTAGGTCCAATAATTAATACCTCTGTTTTTTCAGAATTTAACAGTAAGAAGTTATTCGCCATCCAGTTTTTAATATCAGCTATGCATTCTGTTAGTTTTTCGAATGGATATGTTTTTCCGGGCTGCGAAGAAATATAGAGCTGAGTATCATCAGCGTAACAATGAAAGCTAACACCATGTTTCCTGATGATATCTCCCAAGGGTAACATGTAAAGCGTAAAAAGTAATGGCCCTAGCACTGAGCCTTGAGGTACTCCATACTGCACTTGCGATCTAAATGATACCTCTTCATTTATTGCCACAAACTGATGACGGTCAGATAAGTACGATTTGAACCATGCCAGTGCACTACCACTAATGCCTACATAATTTTCAAGTCTATTTAAAAGAATGTTGTGGTCAATAGTATCAAATGCGGCACTAAGATCCAGTAGCACTAATAGAGAGATGCAACCACGATCGCTTGACAATAGCAGGTCATTTGTTACTCTAATTAGAGCAGTCTCAGTACTATGATATGGTCTAAAACCTGACTGGAAATCCTCGCAGATACCATTTTTCTCTAAGAAGGAGCATAATTGTGAGGATACTACCTTTTCTAGTACCTTTGACAGAAAAGGGAGATTCGAAATTGGTCTGTAGTTAATTAATTCATAGGGGTCAAGTTGTGGTTTTTTAATGAGTGGCTTAATAACAGCTATTTTGAAGGTTTTGGGGACATATCCTAATGATAGTGACGAATTAATAATATTCAGAAGAGGATCTATGACTTCTGGAAGTACCTCCTTTAGTAGCTTAGATGGAATAGGGTCTAACATACATGTTGTGGGTTTAGATGATTTAACAAGTTTATACAATTCCTCCTCTCCTATAATAGAGAATGAATGGAATTGTTCCTCAGGAGATCTACAACGCACTATCTGATGCGATACTGTAGCGGGCGGCTGTATGGTTACAATTTTATCTCTAATAGTGTCTATCTTGGAGGTAAAGTACGTCATAAAGTCATTACTGCTGTGCTTTTGGGAAATGTCTAAACCTGTTGCTGCTATATTTTTAGTTAATTTAACCACAGTATTGAACAAATACCTAGGGTTATGTTTGTTTTCTTCTAAGAGAGATGAAAAGTAATCCGATCTGGCAGTTTTTAATGCTTTCCTATAAGATAAATTACATTCACGCCAAGCAATACGAAAAACCTCTAGTTTTGTTTTCCTCCAGCTGCGTTCCATTTTTCGTGCTTTTCTCTTTAGGGCGCGGGTATGATCGTTATACCACGGTGTTAGACTGTTTTTCTTAATCTTTTTTAGGCGCACTGGAGCAACTGTATCTAAAGTGCTAGAAAAGAGAGAGTCCATAGTTTCTATTACATCATCAAGTTTTTCTGAGCTATTGGATATGCTGAGGAATTCAGATAAGTCAGGAAGATTACTTACAAAGCGGTCTTTTGTAGTAGAAGTGATGGTTCTACCGTATTTGTAGCAAGGAATTGAATTAACAGTTTTAGCTATCTGGATTGTACAAGAGACTAGATAATGATCTGAGATATCATCGCTTTGCTGCAGAATTTCAACGCCATTAATATCAATTCCATGTGACAGTATTAAATCTAGAGTATGATTTCGGCAATGAGTAGGACCTGACACGTGTTGTCTAACCCCAATCGAGTTCAAAATATCTATAAATGCTGTTCCTAATGCATCTTTTTCATTATCAACATGGATGTTAAAATCACCCACTATTAAGACTTTATCTGCGGCCAGCACTAATTCGGATAGAAAATCAGCAAATTCTTTAATAAAGTCTGTATGGTGCCCTGGTGGCCTGTATACAGTAGCTAACACAAACGTCACAGGGGATTTATCATTAGTACTTGTTTCTCTGGATAATGCTATATGAAGCACCATAACTTCAAACGAGTTATAATTGAAGCCCGTTCTCTGAGAGACATTGAGAATACTGCTATAAATAGTAGAAACACCTCCTCCTTTACCTTTTAGACGCGGTTCATGTTTATAACAGTAATCTTGGGGGGTGGACTCGTTTAAAATAATGTAATCGTCTGGTTTTAGCCAGGTTTCTGTCAAACAGAGCACATCTAGGTTATGATCAGTGATCATATCATTTACAAAAAGTGCTTTCGTAGAAAGGGACCTGATATTCAATAAGCCAAGCTTTATCAATTGTTTCTCTGTATTATATATATTTTTTATTTGTTGAACATTAATTAAATTGTTGGTCCTGATTTGATTCAGGCGTTTTTTGTATTTTCTAGCTCGGGGAACAGACACAGTCTCTATAGAGTGATATCTAGGTGAAAGGGTCTCTATGTGCAGAGAATTAACTGATTTCTGTGACGTGAGGCGGCTAGCAGACGGTCGGTTTAGCCAGTCTGTCTGCTTCCTGACCTGGGCCCCAGTGAGTCAAGTGCAAACTCTAAGACTATGTGCCATATTTCTAGATAGAAGAGATGCTCCACATCCGGAGGGATGAAGACCATCTCTTTTCAACAGGTCAGGTCTGCCCCAAAAGCTTGTCCAATTGTCTATGAAACCTATGTTATTTCGTGGGCACCACTTTGACATCCAGCCATGGAGTGACCACAGTCTACTGTGAATCTCATCACCACGGTAAGCCGGGAGGGGACCAGAGCATATTACAGTGTCTGACATCGTACTTGCAAGATCACACACCTCTTTAACATTATTTTTAGTGATCTCCGACTGGCGAAGTCGAACATCATTAGCGCCGACGTGAATAACAATCTTACTGAATTTACGTTTAGCATTAGCCAGCACTTTTAAATTTGCCAAGATGTCAGGCGCTCTGGCTCCCGGTAAACATTGGACTATGTTGGCTGGTGTCTCTATTTTCACGTTCCGTACAATAGAATCGCCAATTACTAGAGCACTTTCATCAGGTTTCTCAGTGGGTGCTTCACTGAGTGGGGAGAACCTGTTTGATGTTCTGATCGGAACGGAAGAGCGGTGTTTTGACCCGCGACTATGCCGCCTCACAGTCACCCAATTGCCCTGCTGCATGGGCGTTGTTACCGGAACCGAACAATGTACAGGGCTTTCTGAGCTAGTCACATCCAAAACCGTATCTAAGGCCCTCACATTCTTACTATCCTCCATTAAAGTTTGGATGCGTGACTCTAGTTCTGAAATCTTCTCTGTCAGCTCTGTGCATTTCAATAAACTGTCATTTCGCCCTGCATTTGCTTCCTCTCCATTCATCTTGTCACAGAATCATCTGACGCATCATGGAAGCAGCAGGCTCTTCCCAACCCACCATGGCAGACTTCATGCAAGCCTGCATCTCTCGGATGGACAGCCAAGAGCAAACGATGGGTTCAGCGATCCGAGCTCTCGTGGGGCAGGTGTCCGAGCTCACTCAGCGCATGCAACAGATGCAACCTCCCGCTGCGCCGCCCGCACCGCCCACGCCATCGACTTCCCCACCACCATCCAGCGCGTCCAGTACATCGGAGCCCCGCCTTCCCACTCCGGAACTCTACAGCGGTGAGCCGAACCACTGCCGTGCTTTCCTCACTAGGTGTTCTATGCACTTCGCATTACAGCCGCGCACCTTCGCTAGTGAGGAAAGCAAGGTAGCGTTCGCGCTCACCCTGCTGTCTGGGAGGGCGGCATTGTGGGGAACGGCGGTGTGGGAGAATCAAGATCCCTGTTGTGCCTCGTTTGCTGCACTCGCCGCCGAGATGAAAAGGGTGTTTGACCGCGCGGTCGCAGGAAGAGAGGCCGCGCGCGTCTTGGCGGATCTCAGACAGGGGGAGAGATCCGTCTCAGAGTATTCCATCGACTTTCGCACCCTGGCGGCGGAGTGTCAGTGGAACGAGGAGGCGCAGTGGGATATGTTCCTGCATGGGCTGGCTGATCGCGTCCAGCGTGAGATCTACGTCCTGGACCTACCCGCTTCCCTCAACGGCCTTATCGACCTGGCACTGCGGGTAGACGCTCGACTCTCCCGAGCCGAGCGGCGGTGTTTACCCGCTCGGTTCCCCCCTGGGGAGGGAACTACACCTCGAGCCAGCGGCGGTGACGCGGTCAGCCCCACCTACGATCACGAGCCTATGCAGGTGGGTCGAGCTCGGCTTTCTCGGGAGGAGAAGGAGAGGCGGAGGTCCCAGGGCCTTTGCCTTTACTGTGGAGCCGCGGGACACTTTGCTTACAACTGCCCGGTAAAAGGCATCTCCGCTACGAAGACCTCATCCAGCGCGACCTCCACGCTCCTTCCGATTAGGCTCAGATGGTCAAACCAAGACCATCACTGCACTGCACTGTTGGACTCTGGGGCCGAAGGTAATTTTTTGGATCATAGTTTTGCTCGTCAGTTTTCTGTGCCACTCCTCCCCCTCACCAACACCATCAGTGTCCACGCACTCAATGGCCAGACTCTTCCAGACATCACACTCATTACTGAACCTGTCACTCTCACTGTGTCTGGCAATCACAGTGAGAGTATATCTTTTTACGTCCTGGACTCTCCCCATTCACCCATTGTTTTAGGTTACCCCTGGCTCATCAAACACAACCCCCGGATTGATTGGCAGCTGAAGTCGGTAACTGAGTGGAGCAATAAGTGTCATGAGTCTTGTCTTGTGTCTGCTTGTTCGTCTGTCTCTAGTTCTGTGTTACAGGAGAAGGCGGTGGAGCTGTGTAACGTGCCCACGGAGTACCTCGACCTGAAGGAAGTGTTCAGTAAGTCTCGGGCTGCTTCTCTCCCTCCTCACCGTCCCTACGACTGTGCTATAGAGTTACTGCCAGGGACGTCTCCGCCTAAAGGCAAGTTATATTCACTCTCAGTTCCAGAGAGAGAGGCTATGGAGAAATATATTTCTGATTCTCTAGCAGCGGGGTTCATTCGACCCTCCTCTTCACCAGCGGGGGCGGGGTTCTTTTTTGTGGGGAAGAAGGACGGTTCTCTGCGACCTTGTATTGATTACCGAGGGCTGAATAATATTACGGTAAAGAATACTTATCCTTTGCCGTTAATATCTTCAGCCTTCGAGAGGTTGCAGGGAGCGTCAGTCTTCACGAAATTGGATTTAAGGAATGCTTATCATTTGGTCCGCATCAGGAGGGGAGATGAATGGAAGACTGCCTTTAATACCCCCAGGGGGCACTTTGAATACTTGGTCATGCCCTTCGGTTTGTCCAACTCCCCAGGTGTCTTTCAGGCACTCGTCAATGACGTGTTGAGAGATATGGTCGATCAGTTCATATATGTCTACCTGGACGACATATTGATTTTTTCTTCTTCTCTCCAGGAACATGTTCAACACGTCAGACGAGTGCTTCAGAGGCTGCTAGAGAATGGGCTTTTTGTCAAGGCGGAGAAATGCGTTTTTCATGCACAGTCTGTTCCTTTCCTAGGGTACATCGTGTCGTCTGAGGGTATGCGCATGGATCCCGAGAAGGTTAAGGCTGTGGTGGATTGGCCAAGCCCAGATTCCCGTAAGGCCCTACAGAGGTTTCTGGGGTTTGCCAATTTCTACCGGCGTTTCATTCGCAACTTCAGCCAACTAGCCGCACCTCTGACTGCCTTGACCTCCCCCAGAACGACGTTCAGGTGGTCAGACGCAGCCGAGGCTGCGTTTGCCAAACTCAAAAGCCGCTTTGTTTCGGCTCCCATCCTAGTTACCCCTGATCCATCACGTCAGTTTGTGGTGGAGGTCGATGCGTCAGAGGTAGGGGTAGGTGCGGTGCTTTCACAGCGCTCATCCGCAGACGACAAGATGCATCCCTGCGCGTTTTTTTCACATCGTATGTCGCCAGCTGAAGCAAATTATGATATTGGTAACAGAGAGTTGTTGGCAGTCAAGTTGGCATTGGAGGAATGGCGTCACTGGTTGGAAGGGTCGGGGGTACCTTTTATCGTTTGGACCGATCATAAGAACCTAGAATATATTAGAACTGCGAAACGATTGAACTCTAGGCAGGCGCGGTGGGCTCTTTTTTTCGGACGTTTTGACTTTACACTCTCGTACCGCCCGGGTTCCAAAAATATCAAACCCGATTCTTTGTCACGTATTTTTGACCGTTCCGATCGCCCGTCCACTCCCGAGGGTATTTTTCCTGAGACACTTATTGTCTCGACCCTCAATTGGGAGGTCGAATCGAAGGTTAAAACAGCCTTACAAGGGGTAACGCCTCCGGTCGGTTGCCCACCTAACCGTTTGTTTGTGCCAGAGAGTCTTCGGTCCGAAGTTATCCAGTGGGGTCATTGTTCCAATATTGCTTGTCATCCAGGGGTAAGTCGCACCTTACATTTGGTTAAACAAAGATTTTGGTGGCCACTTATGGCTCGTGATGTTCGCAGTTTTGTTTTGGCTTGCTCAGTTTGCGCCACTGGTAAGACTTCTAACAGACCTCCAGATGGGCTCCTCCAACCGCTGCCTATCCCTTCGAGACCCTGGTCCCACATTGCGCTAGATTTTGTTACCGCCCTCCCACCCTCCCAGGGTAACACGGTAGTTTTGACCGTGGTGGACCGGTTCTCGAAGGCGGTTCATTTCATTCCCTTGCCCAAATTACCTTCAGCCAAGGAGACAGCGGTAACGGTCGTTGACCACGTCTTTCGGCTACATGGCCTCCCGACAGACGTGGTCTCCGACAGGGGACCCCAATTTGTGTCCAAATTTTGGCGAGAGTTTTGTAAACTTCTGGGGGCCACTGTTAGTCTCTCTTCGGGGTTCCATCCTCAAAGCAATGGTCAAACTGAGAGAGCCAACCAAGATTTGGAGAGAACGTTACGATGTATGGTCGCCAGAAATCCTTCCTCCTGGAGCCAACAACTTTCTATGGTGGAGTACGCCCACAATTCGTTGCCAGTATCATCTACGGGCCTATCCCCATTTGAATGTAGCATAGGGTACCAGCCACCAATTTTTCCCAGTCTGGAATCCGAAGTCGCGGTTCCCTCCGCCCACGCCTTCGTCCAGAAGTGCCATCGCACTTGGACCAGAGCCCGTGAGACTCTGGTCCAGGTGGGAGCGCGCACTAAGGCCAAAGCCGATCGCCACCGGTCTAGGCCTCCCGTATACGTCGTTGGTTCCAAAGTGTGGCTTTCAACCAAGAACATTCCTCTGCGTTCCGTCTCGAATAAACTTGCTCCCAAATTTATTGGCCCGTTTGCTGTCACCAAAATCATTAGTCCGGTGGCAGTCCGCCTCAAACTCCCTCCAGTGTACAGGAGAATTCATCCCGTGTTTCATGTTTCCAAAATTAAGCCTGTGTTTTTTGCACGTATAAATCCGCCTACCCCGGTTCCTCCACCGCCGCGTCTCGTAGATGGGGAACCTACTTATTCGGTTAATCGTATTCTGGACTCTAGGCGGAGGGGACGCGGATTTCAGTATTTGGTGGACTGGGAAGGTTACGGTCCGGAGGAGAGAAGTTGGGTTCCTGCCAGAGACATCCTGGATCACTCCCTCATTGATGATTACAATCGACAGGTAAAGGAGTCTGGGAACGTCAGGCGACGTTCCTAGAGGAGGGGGTACTGTCACGATACACAGATCAGCTGTGTTCTCATGTCTCGTGATCTGTGTACTGTTGTGTTGTACGTCATGCTCGCTCATCAGCTGCCAATCAGTCCCCACAGGTGCCACTCATCATCTCAGTGTATATAAACTCACCGTTGTCTCTCTTCCTCTGTCAGATGATTGTTCCCCGGACCTTGGCTGTGTTTGTGTTCTATGAGTTCTAGTCTTCGTTGGATGTTGTTCGTGTCTTCGTGTTCTTCTCGTATTGGATTATTCACGCTTCATCACTGGACTCACTCACTCTGGATTACTCAACACTGCACATCATCGACCATCTAGCCCCTGCCCCACCCATCCGAGAGATATCATCCATCCTGCACCTGTTTGTTTGTATTCTTCTGTGCATTTCAATAAACTGTCATTTCGCCCTGCATTTGCTTCCTCTCCATTCATCTTGTCACATATGCTGAGGAATTTAGATAAGTCAGGAAGATTACTTACAAAGCAGTCTTTTGTAGTAGAAGTGATGGTTCTACCGTACTTGTAGCAAGGAGTTGAATTAACAGTTTTAGCTATCTGGAGTATACAAGAGACTAGATAATGATCTGAGATATCATCGCTTTGCTGCAGAATTTCAACACCATTAACATCAATTCCATGTGACAGTATTAAATCTAGAGTATGATTTCGGCAATGAGTAGGACCTGACACGTGTTGTTTAACCCCAATAGAGTTCAAAATATCTATAAATGCTGTTCCTAATGCATCTTTTTCATTATCAATATGGACGTTAAAATCACCCACTATTAAGACTTTATCTGCGGCCAACACTAACTCGGATAGAAAATCAGCAAATTCTTTAATAAAGTCTGTATGGTGCCCTGGTGGCCTGTAAACAGTAGCTAGTACAAACGTCACAGGGGATTTATCATTAGCACTTGTTTCTCTGGATAATGCTATATGAAGCACCATTATTTCAAACGAGTTGTATTTGAAGCCGGTTCTCTGAAAGACATTGAGAATATTGCTATAAATAGTAGAAACACCTCCCCCTTTACCTTTTAGACGCGGTTCATGTTTATAACAGTAATCTTGGGGGGTTGACTCGTTTAAAATAATGTAATCGTCTGGTTTTAGCCAGGTTTCTGTCAAACAGAGCACATCTAGGTTATGATCAGTGATCATATCATTTACAAAAAGTGCTTTCGTAGAAAGGGACCTGATATTCAATAAGCCAAGCTTTATCAATTGTTTCTCTGTATTATATATATTTTTTATTTGTTGAACATCAATTAAATTGTTAGTCTTGATTTGATTAAGGCGTTTTTTGTATTTTCTAGCTCGGGGAACAGACACAGTCTCTATAGTGTGATATCTAGGTGAAAGGGTCTCTATGTGCTGAGAATTAACTGATTTCTGTGACGTGAGACAGCTAGCAGACGGTCAGTTTAGCCAGTCTGTCTGCTTCCTGACCTGGGCCCCAGGTAGTCAAGTGCAAACTCTAAGACTATGTGCCATATTTCTAGATAGAAGAGATGCTCCACATCCGGAGGGATGAAGACCATCTCTTTTCAACAGGTCGGGTCTGCCCCAAAAGCTTGTCCAATTGTCTATGAAACCTATGTTATTCCGCGGGCACCACTTTGACATCCAGTCGGTTAACGATGACAATCTACTATGTATCTCTTCACCACGGTAAGCAGGGAGGGGACCAGAGCATATTACAGTGTCTGACATCGTACTTGCAAGTTCACACACCTCTTTAACATTATTTTTAGTGATCTCCGAGTGGCGAAGTCGAACATCATTAACATCATTAGTACCGAAGTGAATAACAATCTTACTGAATTTACGTTTAACATTAGCCAGCACTTTTAAATTTGCCAAGATGTCAGGCGCTATGGCTCCCGGTAAACACTGGACTATGGTGGCTGGAGTCTCTATTTTCACGTTCCGTATAATAGAATCGCCAATTACCAGAGCACTTTCATCAGATTTCTCAGTGGGTGCTTCACTGAGTGGGGAGAACCTGTTTGATGTTCTGATCGGAACGGAAGAGCAGTGTTTTGACCCACGACTATGCCGTCTTTCTGAGCTAGTCGCATCCAAAACCGTATCTAAGGCCCTCACATTCTTACTATCATCTATTAAAGTTTGGATGCGTGACTCCAGTTCTGAAATCTTCTCTGTCAGCCTGACTATATTCCTGCATTTATCACATTTATAAGGCTCACTGCTGACAGAGATAGATAAGCTATACATGTGGCAAGCAATGCAGACAACAATTGTAGGTGCAGAAGCCATTACTTACCACTGTTGTTTGATGAATTCCTGAAGAACAGATCAGGGGGAGATAAAACAGAACGGAACGGCTAAAGGAGTACTAACGCAAGCTAACCGGCTAACGCAATGCTAAAAATAGTAAACAAGAGTTAAAAGCACGAATGGAGTGCGAGTGGCAAATAAAACGGCTAATGGAATGCTAACGCGCTGCACTCGCGATTATAGAATAAGGCGAACGATCAAATTAGTCAGATTAGTTTGATGGATAAAATCAGAAATTAAGTTAAGCTATATCTATCAATTTAAAACGGCAGAATCAACAATAAGATAGAGAATCCAACAGAAAAACAAAGCTGCATGGAGCTACAAACACAGACCACTCTGCAGCAAGGCAAACAGGAAGCAGGGAAACAGCGAAACAGCGACACCCACCAACAACGGAGCGAGAGAGAGAGAGAAAAAAAGTAGATGCAACTAGAAACGTGAATGGAAGCGCGAAAGGCAAGCTAACACGCTGCACTCGCGGTTATAGAATAAAAGCGAACATTCAGCGTGAGTGAAAGAAAAAAGGAAAACGGTAGTAGACGCGAATAAAAATGTGTATGAGAACACGAAAGGCAACCTAACTGGCTAACGAAATGCTAATACACTGCCCTCGCGGTTATAGAATAAAAGCGAACAGTCAGATTAGTTTGATGGATAATATCAGAATTTTGGTGGGAATTAACCCAGCCGGCATTTCAACGTTGATTCACCATTGAAACAACGTCAGGTACCATGGTTGGATCAACGGTGAAAAACCTTTCGGATTTGCAAAAATTTTCAACGTTGATATTGTGACATCTTTTCAACGTGGAAATAACAACGTTGATTCACCGTTGAAATCGCGACTTTGTTTCACCCTATTACCTTTCGGGTTATGGTCATCTGTCGTCTGTCGACTGTCGACGTTGAATCAACGGTGAATAACCTTTTGGATTTGCAAAAAATTTTAACGTTGATATTATGACGTTGATTCACCATTGAAATCGCGACTTTGTTTCACCGTGAATACACAGCAACGGTGAATACACAACCGTACATTCAATTACAACCAGTTTGCATTTAGATCAACACTGTACGTACATATTAGTTAAAAATCAAATGACTAGCAGCAATGGGTTTACTATCAACTTCAATAAAATAACACATGATAAATATTATAAAACAAGTTTTATTTTGGAAACATACACTGTATAAATCAAAATAAAAACCTGTCAAAAACATTTTCCAAAAACAATACAAATACATTAAATCTGCTCACGTTATTGTAGCCCAGTTTGTGATGAATACAAAGTAATCAGACTTTAGACATTATACAAGTCAGAAGTTTTCTCACAGTAAAATTTTAAATCAATCCAATCCAAAGTACAGAAAAATTGAATAAAATGTATTTTTACTATTTAAAATGTTTTTCATTTGAAGATTTGAAAATGTAATTTAATCCTGTGATGTCAAAGCAGAATTTTTATCATCATTACTCATGATCAAGTCACATTAACCTTCAGAAATCATTCTAATATTCTGATTTGCTGCTCAAAAAATATTATGTTGGAAACAGCTCAGTAGAATTCTGTCAGTTTGCTTTGATGAACTGAAAATAAAACAATTTATCTGATATAGAAATCTTTGGTAATATTATAAATGTCTTTATCATCACTTTTGATCAATGTAAATTTTGAAAAGTATGGTATATAATTTTACAAATGCTTTTTATTTCAAGTAAATGCTAATCTTTGGATCTTACTATTCATTAAAGAATCCTGAAAAAAAAAAATAATCTACTGCTTAAATATTGATAATAATAAATGTTTCTTGAACAGCATATTAGAATGATTTATAAAAGATCATGTGACACTGATGACTGGAGTAATGATGCTGAGAATTTAGCTTTGATCACAAAAATAAATTACATTTTAAAATATTTTAAATTATATTAAATATTATTTTAAATAATACAAATATTATAAAGCAGAAGGAAATTATTTAATAAAAAAAAATCTTTAAAAAAAAAAAAACTTTTACATGTTTTATGGGGACATTCCATAGGCGTAATGGTTTTCACACTGTACAAACCGTATTTTCTATCGCCCTATACCTACCCTACACCTAAACCTAGCCCTCACAGGAGATTGTGCATACTTTTACTTCCTCAAAAAAACTCATTGTGCATGATTTATAAGCCTGTTTCCTCATGGGGACCTGAGAAATGTCCCCACAAGGTCAAAATCTACTGGTATTCCTATCCTTGTGGGGACATTTGGTCCCCACAACGTGATGAATACCAGGTACACACACACACACACACACACTGGTTTACATGTTTTATGGGGACATTCCATAGGCGTAATGGTTTTTATACTGTACAAACCGTATTTTCTATCGCCCTAACCCTACCCTACACCTAAACCTAGCCCTCACAGGAGATTGTGCATACTTTTACTTACTCAAAAAAACTCATTGTGCATGATTTATAAGCCTGTTTCCTCATGGGGACCTGAGAAATGTCCCCACAAGGTCAAAATCTACTGGTATTCCTATCCACAATGTGATGAATACCAGGTACACACACACACACACACACACACACACACACACACACACACACACAAACACACACACACAAATGTCAGGGTACGTTTAAACTTTTCCAAATCCCTAGACCCCAGAAGGTTAAAGACTCAAAGTTTTTGTACAATAACATGCATATTTTGCGCTGCACTTGCAAGAGAAACATTTTTTGACTAAAACCACTTGATCTCTTATTTGGTGGTTAACTATAGTTCTGTGAAAACAGGTTTACAGATGTGTCTCATTATAAGAGATGTGTAAATTTGTGCAGTGGAAATGGGTAAAAGACTTTGAGAATGGAACCTGCAACAGAAACCATGTCAGTGGTGAAGGAGTAAAAAGCAGTCGCCTTAAAATTCTTTACGCAGGAAATACCTTAAATGAAATGTATTAGTTATTTTAAGTCAAAATGTTTCTTCAAATTCTGATAAAAACAACAGTCTTGTGCATATAGCATGACTGTGCTTCTGGTGATCTTTGAAAGAGTCCCAGCTCTGGGTCCTTTCTAATGCTGTCCCCTCCTCTGTCTCCCACTTGTGTGCTTTCTGTACTGTCCTGCATACACAAAAACACCAAAATTAAATTATATAAAATACCAACCTTGATACCGTTGAATATCTTTAACTGAAAACACTTAATACAAAACAAATCTTGTACAATATTTTTACTTTACAGTCCAATAACAGTGGAGTTGGAAACAAAGTGCACAACACTTAATTGAACACATTTTGATGTATTCAGATTAAAGTTTTAAACAACATGGTTTTAATCACGATTTTAACTAAACGGTGTACTTAGTGAAACAAGTAAAATCATATTGAGTACATTTGTATTGCATTAAATAAACTTATAACAAAACATCAATGAATCTCTACCAGAAGTGACAGTGCAAAGTAGCAGATGAACAATTCCTTACCAAACTGCCAATAAGCTGGATCCTTAATGACTCTACAAGGAGAAAGAATAAATGGTTTTCTGAAATTTTCTTAAAAAGCTGTTTTTTGCTTTATACCATTCCTTTAAACAATCTTAATACATTTGAATTAAAGACATTTGCCGTTATATGATATTCAGAAAAGAAAGATAAAGTATGTCATCTTTAGGACTGTTATTATAGGATTAAAATGTTAACACACCTGCAGTAATGCATGGCGTTTATATCGAACAATGTGAATCTCTAAAAGACAGACATTAACAAATACTAACAACATGCAACAACACCAGATATATACGACCAGATGAGCTAATATTGCTAGCGTGCTAAATGCGATTAGCATCTAAATTTTGCCGTCTGTAATAAAAAAGCACACACTCAAGTATTACAAACACACACTGAAGTATTTAACTTCTGCAGTTTACATGTCCTTTACCAATTTGTAAACTCGTGTACTATTTTTGAAAGGTAATAACAAATACTTATTGTCTTACCTGATTTAGCCAGTGCTGTATGTTTTCAGGGACTCGCAGCTCACGTCTATTTCCTCTGTGTTCCGGTTTTTGTTCTCCGTTGGGATCTCACAATTCAAATTCGCTCAAAATAAAAATATTACAGGAAAATATAAAATAATTCGGGACCAACTGAATAATTTAGGTGAGCAGCAGCTCTCATACAGTCTATGCAGCTCACAGCCTAACTAGAAAATGCGGTAACGGTCGAAATGTTTTAAATTACAAAGGCGCGTGCAGTTTCACCTGTCAGTTTCCTGAATGACAGCCAGATGAACCAATCATGATCAAAGCAGTAAGGTAAAACAACCAATATGAATTGTTTCAGCATGTGGTAGCGAAATGTATTTAGTTTTATTGTTGGTGATAATTATATTTTAACATATACACTTATATTTTACAATAAATTTCATGAAATAATAATGTCCATGATCATTTAAAAGGCAAACATTTCTTTGTATGCTGAAGACATTTGTCACGGATTGGCCAGGTTCTTCCACCACCATCACTCAACGATCACAATCACCGGAGTTCTAACTAGTCTCACCTGCACCTAATCAACCACGCTGCTACATAAACACACCACACACACCACTCATTGTCCGGGCTCGTTTATACGAAGTGGACTCATAGTGCTTCTCTCAGCGAAAGCTACTATTAGAAACTTACCTGTTGCTACTTACCTGTATTACGTCTTTTCCCATCTCTGTCCAGATCCAGTCTTCAGCGGCGTGCGAGCCGTAAGCCTGTCAGCCCTTCAAACGGCGCGTGTGTGTGCCGTAAGTCTCCTGATCCTCTGCCACAGCGAGAGTGGCATTCTGGAATCCTCCTCCCGTCGTTCATGCAAGGGAAAGCATCATTACTCACCCACGGATTCCATTTACGGACTATTCATCTTTGAACTCTGTTACTTACCCATTTCTCCATCCGGAACCACGTATCACACTCTGATGTTGAAATAAACCATTCTTACCGTTACTTACCCTGTTGTCCGTCTGCTTCCCTAACAGTAAGCCCGGACCAATACAGTGAACAGTAGGAGTGCTCAGGATCCCTTCCAGGAGCTGGTGGATTCCCTGAGGAAGGTGTTATCAGTTTCCCACACCATTCCACCTTCCGCACCTCCGGCACCATCACCACCGAGCACTTCTTCGACTACCATGAATTCCAGTCCCATGGCTCGACCGGCGCCCTACTCTGGCGGGGTGGAGGAGTGCAGTGGATTTTTGTTAAAATGCTCATTGATTTTCACCATGCAACCTGCTTTATACCCCACAGATCAGTCCAAGATCGCTTTCATTGTCTCCCTGCTCACCGGACCAGCTCTCCAATGGGCCGATACGATCCTGACTCAAGCCGGACCGGCCACTCGTTCTGTCCACGCATTCACCTCCCACTTTAAAGAAGTGTTTGGCCAATCGGATGGTGGTATATCAGCCAGTGAGCAGCTCTATCATCTCTCTCAAGGGACGATGTCCACTCAAGAATATGCACTTCGTTTTCGTACCTTAGCGGCCGCTAGTGAATGGAACGAGCGGTCGTTACTGACCACCTACCGGCTCGGTCTAGAACCTTCTCTACGTCTACAACTAGCTGCGTTGGATGACACTATGGGGCTTGAAAGATTCATCCAACAATCCCTCAGATGTTCAGATCGGATGCGATCCTACCAATCTCACACTGACTTCAGGAATACTGCACTCCTCCATCCATCTGTACCCGCCAACCCTCCAGAACCAGAACCCATGATCCTCGAATCTGGTAGACTCTCTGCAGCTGAACGACAGAGGAGGCTGACCCGGGGTCTCTGCTTGTACTGTGGAGCCAGTGGGCATGTTCGACTAAACTGCCCACTCCGTCCTATTAGAGCTACGGTGAGTGTCATCCGTTCGGATGAAGAAAGTATGAACCCTCTCACAATCTATGTTCAGTTAACCACCACTACCTCCTCTGTTTCAGTGCCCGTGCTCATCGACTCCGGGTCAGCAGGAAATTTCATCTCGGGGGCCCTCTGTCGTAAGCTCCAGCTCAGCACCAAGGCTTCGGCCAACGTCTTCCAGATTCAACCCATAACCAATGCCATCTCTGTACGACCATGTATTCAACGAAAGTGTGAACCCATCCAACTTCAAATCGGAGTCCTTCACAAAGAAGACATTCAGCTGCTGGTTCTGGAGGGTGCCCATATGGACATCATTCTGGGGCGCCCATTGCTGGTGAAGCATGATCCCATCATCTCTTGGGGCTCCGGCGAAGTGATGCGATGGGGAAATCGATGTTCTTCAGAGTGTTTCCCGGATCTTCCACGTCCCATTCCAAGACCTGTCCCAGTCTATGTAACTTCTGTTGAAAGTCCCGTGGAGAAACGATCCACAAGAATTCCTGACATCTACTCGTCATTCCAAGACATCTTCTGCCCCAAGAGAGCTTCCCAGCTACCACCTCATCGGCCATGGGACAGTGCGATTGACCTGATTCCCAATGCTCCTTTGCCCAGAGGTAAGATCTACCCGTTGTCACTTCCGGAGACCAAGCCCATGGAGGAATATATCCAGGAGGCTCTCAGTTTGGGATACATTCGTCACTCTACATCTCCCGCAGCGTCCAGCTTCTTTTTTGTGGCCAAGAAGGATGGAGGGCTGCGGCCATGCATTGATTACCGGACACTCAATCAAAGCACCATACCATTCAAATATCCCCTTCCTCTCGTCCCTGCGGCCCTTGATCAGCTTCGTACTGCTACCATCTTCACAAAGCTGGACCTCCGCAGCGCTTACAATCTGGTGAGAATACGTGAGGGGGACGAATGGAAGACCGCTTTCGTGACCCCTACCGGTCACTATGAGTATTTGGTTATGCCATACGGATTGGTCAACGCCCCCTCCGTATTCCAGAACTTCATACACGAAGTCCTCCGGGAGTTTCTCCATCACTTCGTAATCGTCTACATAGATGACATCCTGATTTACTCCCGGAGTGAGGCAGAACATCGTTACCACGTTACGGAGGTCCTCCACAAACTCAGGCATCACCAACTCTTCCTCAAAGCCGAAAAAAATGTTCCTTCCATCTCTCTTCAGTTCAGTTCCTAGGATACATCATTGACCAGCAAGGGGTCCGCATGGATGAGGGGAAGGTATCCGCTGTAACCAACTGGCCAGAACCAACCACCATCAAAGAACTTCAAAAATTTCTCGGCTTTGCAAATTTCTATCGACGATTCATCCAAGGTTATAATATCATCACCACTCCTCTCACCAATCTCCTCAGGGGTAAACCCAAAACCCTCATCTGGACTCCCGAAGCCGCCGCAGCCTTCCAGTCCCTCAAGACAGCCTTCACTAACGCACCTCTCCTCACACATCCGGATCCCGATCTCCCTTTCATAGTGGAGGTGGACGCCTCAACCTCGTTGGAGCCGTTCTTTCACAACTTCATGGAACGCCCAAACTACTCCATCCATGTGCCTACTTCTCCCGGAAGCTCAGCCCAGCGGAGAGGAATTATGACATCGGGAACCGAGAACTCCTGGCTATTAAACTAGCTTTGGAAGAGTGGCGACACTGGTTGGAGGGTGCGATCCATCCATTTCAGGTTATCACTGATCACAAAAACCTCCAATACCTCCGTGAAGCAAAACGACTCTGTCCCCGCCAAGCAAGATGGTCCTTGTTTTTCTCCAGATTTCAGTTTTCCATTTCCTATCGCCCTGGTCCCAAGAACATCCGAGCTGATGCATTATCCCGATTACATGATTCCCAAGACACTCGTGAAGTAACTACCACCATAATACCAAAGGACATCATCATCAACCCCACAGAATGGTCAGCTCCTCCAGCCGTCGCCACTCCTAACCACCGACCTCCGCCGGGCTGCCCTCCAGATCGACAGTTCATCCCTAGGATCCAACGGGTAGATCTTATTCACACCACCCATACCTCTCCGGGCACGGGACATCCCGGGGCCAACAACACTCTCTCGCTGCTATCTGAACGCTTCTGGTGGCCGGACATGGCAAGGGATGTGAGGAGGTATGTACAGGGTTGTAAGGAGTGCGCCATATCCAAAAGTCCCAGACACCTGCCTGCAGGGAAACTCCATCCCTTGCCAATTCCTAACCGCCCCTGGTCACATCTAGGAGTTGATTTCATGACTGATTTACCGCCATCGGATGGAAACACCTGCGTCTTCGTCATCGTGGATCGATTTTCCAAATTCTGCAGGTTGTTGCCGTTGAAGGGTCTTCCTACTGCACTCGAGACCGCAGAACTCCTCTTCAATCATGTCTTCCGTTATTTCGGCATCCCCGAAGACATTGTCTCGGACAGGGGACCCCAATTCATCTCAAGGGTTTGGAGATCGTTTTTCAAGCTCCTAGGTGTGGCCGTCAGCCTCTCCTCTGGCTACCATCCGCAGACCAACGGCCAGACGGAGAGGAAGATCCAGGAAGTGGGGCGGTTCCTCAGGACCTTCTGTCACGCTCATCAGAACTCCTGGAACCAGTTTCTGGGCTGGGCGGAGTACACCCAAAATTCACTGCGGCAAGCCACCACCGGCCTCACACCATTCCAGTGTATCCTCGGATTCCAACCCCCGCTATTTCCCTGGAATGGTGAACCATCTGAGGTTCCCGCAGTGGATTACTGGTTCCGGGAGAGCAAGAGAGTCTGGGACGAAGCTCACCACCATCTTCAGAGGGCAGTTCGCAGATCCAAGACAGTCGCCGACCGGGGAAGGATTCCAGCCCTGGTCTATGCCCCTGGAGACAAGGTTTGGCTCTCCACTCGTGACATTCGTCTGCGACTGCCCTCCAAAAAACTCAGTCCCAGGTTTGTTGGCCCCTTTACAATCCTGGAACAGGTCAATCCCGTCACCTACAGACTTCAATTACCACCACAATACAGAATTCATCCCACGTTCCACATTTCCTTATTAAAACCCTGTCACCCACCTCTTGTTCCCTCCACAGAACCTGGCCACGAAGAGGAACCCCCTCCCCCCTTGCTTCTGGAGGAAGGATCCATCTACGCCGTCCGAGAAATCCTGCAGTCCCGACGTCGTGGTGGTCAACTGGAATATTTAGTGGACTGGGAAGGCTACGGATCAGAGGAAAGATCATGGGTCCCAAGAGGCGACATCCTTGACCCAGCACTGATGGAGGACTTCCATTCCAACCACCCTGAGTACCCGGCACCTCGGGGAAGAGGTAGACCACCACGGCGCCGGAGATTTCGGCCCTCAGGAGCGGGCCCTGGGGAGGGGGGTAATGTCACGGATTGGCCAGGTTCTTCCACCACCATCACTCAACGATCACAATCACCGGAGTTCTAACTAGTCTCACCTGCACCTAATCAACCACGCTGCTACATAAACACACCACACACACCACTCATTGTCCGGGCTCGTTTATACGAAGCGGACTCATAGTGCTTCTCTCAGCGAAAGCCACTATTAGAAACTTACCTGTTGCTACTTACCTGTATTACGTCTTTTCCCATCTCTGTCCAGATCCAGTCTTCAGCGGCGTGCGAGCCGTAAGCCTGTCAGCCCTTCAAACGGTGTGTGTGTGTGTGTGTGTGTGCCTTAAGTCTCCTGATCCTCTGCCACAGCGAGAGTGGCATTCTGGAATCCTCCTCCCGTCGTTCCTGCAAGGAAAAGCATCATTACTCACCCACGGATTCCATTTACGGACTGTTCATCTTTGAACTCTGTTACTTACCCATTTCTCCATCCGGAACCATGTATCACACTCTGCTGTTGAAATAAACCATTCTTACCGTTACTTACCCTGTTGTCCATCTGCTTCCCTAACAACATGATCTTATTGATTTATAAGTTAACCTTGTTAATTATTATTATTATTACTATTGTTATTAATATTATAATTTAAACACTTGCTTTTGAAGGCATATATAACCGTTTAGCATTCAAAGTTTTATTAAAGTTGTTTTACCGTTGAAACAACAACCGACCTAATTTCAAATAAATTTCAACGTTGAATTTCGGTCATGTGTTGACTGATCTTCAACCATTTAGCATTCAACGTTACATCAACGTTGTTTCACTGTTGAAAAAACAACTGACCTTATTTCAACCAAATTTTAACGTTGAAGGTCGGTCATGTGTCAGCTGGGAAGCTACCCTGCTAAAAAAACAGCTAAAACCAGCCTAGGCTGGTTGGCTGATTTTAGCTGGTCATAGCTGTTGTCAGTTCATGCTCCATTTACAGGATGATAAAATGCCTCCTGCTAATGGGCACAGTGCAACCTACTCTCACTGAGCTCAGTTCACATGCCAGACAGTACAAAGGAGCAAACATACTGTCCCGGCACAATGTAGCTTCAGGAGAATAGAGACTACATCCCCAAGTGTTTTAAACAATTTGGTCTGTTCTCGGTATGGCATAGCTGAACCTATTTACCTCATAAGACAAATCTCACTGCCCATCACATTTCTTGAGGGAGAAGAATGTTCTGGCTCATGAATGGCCTAGCGCTTGCATGCCTTTCCTCCGATTATCCTCAATGGATTTGGTCAAGGGGCTGCTAATAGCAGCTGGATCAACTCGGGGAACCATGTCTGATTCCTTTAGAGTGAGGCCACCAGGAGGACCGAGCACCTGACTTCATTGATCTGCCTAATGACCTGGAGAAGTAGGGCAACCCAAGCTGTGGAGCCTTTATGTTTGCTCCCTCAACTGGAGTCAAAGGGAGTCTTTGCAGCTCCCTGTGAGGGTGACTAACAGCATTTTGGAGGCTAGAGCACCATTTTACAATTTAATTGGTTAGTCTTTTCTAACTGGTGTGCAGCACCATGCTTTTGTGATGTGTCGATATGTAATTTAATAACTCAGATTATAGGCTAATAAGCACCATGAAAACACCAGTCTAATCTTGACTGAAGTTTCATTAAGTAATAGTATTTTTTTTTAATAAACAGAAAACTAATTATAAATTGAAAATGTAAAATAATACAAAAAACATTATATTATATATATTATATATATAACAATGCTGTATTATAACAGTGAAGTATTTTGAGGCTTGGGTACCACAATGCTATTGTAGTATGTTATAACAGTGCAACACTATATGACACTTGGAAGGCAGACTAATAGACACGTGCAAATGATTTCCAGTGGTAGTTAATTGATAGTATGCCAAAGATTCTGCACATATAGGCCTAGCTGTTAAGTTAAAATATTCCTTCAAGAAATGTGCCAACATTTTTTTAACAATAACTATATTCTTTTATAATACAGATATATGTCTAACAATAAACTTACAAAAGTAAAAAAATAAACTAAAATTTTAATGCAAAGATATCTTAACAGAAAGAACTGTTGTATTGTTGTATGTCTGACCTGGTGAATGGCAGGGCCGGATTGGTTGTATTCCCACATCTGATTTCTGTAACCCAGAGCATCTCCCACACCACTGAGCAGCATGCCTGCTGTGTAATGATCCACAGTACTGCAAGAACATTCGTTCATTTTATCATTAATAGACATTCTAAATATTACATATTACTTTTGATACAGTGTTAGACAGTATGTTTACTTAAGTTTACCAATGATATTGGTAACATTATTTAAAAAAGGGCATTGTGGTATTACAGGTGTGGGCATTTGTGGCCTAATGGTTAGAGAGTCTGACTTGTAACCTGAAGGCTGTGGGATCGAGTCTCAGGTCCATTTTTTCCCCTTATTTAAATCATGTGTTACTACAATAAAACAATAATGTATTCTGTAATAGAATCAAAACAAAAAATGGTGAATGAGGCCCTGGTGAACATGGTCATCAAGGACTTCCAACCCTTTTTCACTGTGGAAGATGTAGGGTTTAAGGAGCTCCTGCATGTGTTGGATCCCAATTATGTTATCCCAACTTGAAAGGTATGTGATTAATAAAGTGTTTCATTATTATTTAAATAATTATAATTAAGAGTAACTGCATTTAGTTTTCATCCACAGGTTTTGAAGGCCATAGTTGATCATAAATACAAGGAGGCTAAGGGGAAGGCTAGAGAGCAGTTGCAGAAAATTACGGCTGTAACCCTTACCTCTGACTTGTGGACATCCCTACACGTGGATGCCTACTTAGCAGTAACTTGCCATTTTATAGATGACAATGTAGAAGAAGGATAAACCATTCCATAGCTTCGGCCATGCTCTGTCTCTTAGTTCTCCAGCTCTCTACAATCTAATACAAATCATTGAAATCACATATTGGACCATTACTTCAAGATCAAAAGTTGGTCAATATATGCATTTAGTCTTCACATTTTGAATATTGGACTTATGCGGCAAGTGAATTGGACTGTTTTCATCGTTTCAACTGTTTGAGAGGCTTCTGGGCCTGCTACTCCTATCTCAGTACATCTTGATAAGATTGTGAAATCATGCCTCCCAAAGGTAGTAAACAACCATCAGAAGATGATACAGTTGTAACTATGAGTGTGCTGACCCACATGATGGATCAGCAGAGAGAATTCTACAAGGAAATGTTACAACAACAACAGCTTCATTCAATTCATCAGCTTCATTCAAATGATCATGGATGGAAATGCAAAAAGGTTGGATGGTGTGATTAGAGATCTAAAGAACTAGAAACTAGTCTGCAGTTCACACAAGGCATCATGGATGAGATGAAAGTTAAGAATGACATTGATATAAAAATCAGATCATTTGAGAGCAGCATTTCAAAATCAAAGCAGGAATTGGAAGATCTGTTTGAGAAGCTGGACCACATTGAAAATCAGTCAAGGAGATCTAATCTACTGATTGATGGGACTGCAGAGGAAAAAGGCGAAACAATCAGTGGATTGGAAATGAAGATTCAACAAATGCTGTCTAATAACTTGGGTCTGGATAGTTCTACAATTGAGATGGAAAGGGTCCACCGGATTGGCCAATTCCATGAGGGAAGAAAGCCAAGAAAAATTGTTGTGAAGCTTCTTAGATTTAAAGATCGACAGCGCATCCTTTCCTCCACCAAGAAATTAAAGGGTACAAACATTTATATCAATGAAGACTTTTCTGATTTGGTGCAGCAGAGGAGACGTGAACTGCTGCCAAAACTGAAAGAGACAAGAGAGAAAGGTGAAAGAGTCAGCTTAAGGTATGATAAGCTTATAATTTGGCCGGCAAATGGACAAAAGCAAGCATCTGAATAACTGCTCTTGACCTTTACTAGATTTAAATCCTGATGTTTCTGTTTTGATGTTTTAATATGTCAAATTTACTTTCAAACTTGCCTAAGAAAGGTTTAGTTTTAGCTCATTTGAACATCTGTAGTCTCAGAAACAAGGTTCATGAAATCATAAACATCTGTTCTAATGGGATTCATGTACTAGCTTTATCAGAAACGCACCTAGACAGCAGTTTTGATAATTCACAGCTAGCAGTTGAGGGGTATAGACTAGAAAAGATAGAAATCAAAATTGCATTTTATATTATCGAGAATATTGCAGTTACTCCAAGGGAAGATTTGATGGGCAGCGATATTGAAATGATATGGTTACAGTTAAATATTCAGTTTAACAAACCCATTTTAGTGGACTGCCGTTATCGACCTCCTAGTTCAAATGTAGATTACTTCAAAAAGATATGTGATAACATTGAAAAGGCATCTGCTCAAACCAAAGATATCTTTCTTTTGGGGGATTTCAATATTGATTGGTTTTCCAAGAAGTGTTACTTACGTAGAAAGGTGATTACTATAACTAATGCTTCTAACCTCAAGAAGATTGTTACACAGCCCACAAAAATTTCTTTGAATGGTGAATTTAAATCAACATGTATTGACAACATTTTTACAAATGTATGTGAGTTGTGTTCACATGTCATCTCAGTTGGAGTAGGATGCAGTGATCATAATTTAATCATCACAACAAAGAAAACTAAATTGCCTAAATCTGGTGCAAGGATTGTCTATCGAAGGTCTTATAAAACGTTCGATCCTAATGCGTTTGTGGAAGATGTTAAAAGGTCCACTTAGTTGGCGGTTTGTGACGAGGAGGATGTTAATGCTTCTTTACGTATTTTTATGGATAGGTTTGTGAAAATAGTTGACAAACATGCACCAATTAGAAAAAGGTCGATAAAAAGTAATAATACTCCTTGGTTAGATGCTGAGCTAAAATTTATAATGAGGGAAAGGGATAATGCCAAAGCTGAAGCTCTAAAATCTAAAAGGGATAAGGATGAAAGGTATTATTGCAAGTTGAGAAATAAAGTGACAAAGTTAAATAGATTAAAAAAAGAAAATATATTTTAGCCAAAAGATTAGTAACTCATCAAATGATAGCAAGCAATTGTGAAAAGTTATAAATGAAATAATGTGTAAAAAACCAAAGTGTTCTAATATGTACTTGAAAACAGCAGCAGAAATAATCACTAAACCTTTGGATATAGCAAATTATTTGAATGACTTTTTTATAAAAAAAAAAAAAACCTGCAATTTAAGATCTAGTATGTCATCTTACCCTAACGATTCACCATGTAATAATGTGAAGAAAATTATGAGGAATAAATCTTGTTCATTGACATTTTGTACAGTTAAAGAGGAAATTGTTGAAAAGATGTTGCTCTCTCTCCCTGAGGAAAACAACTGCAGGTTGTTAGGATTATGTCTGTGTTTTGTCCTGTTCTGTCTTCCCAGTGTTTTTACCCTCTGTTTCTAGTCATAATGGTTTAATCCTTGTTCTCCCCCTTTTGGTTTAGTCCTTTTGGTTTAGTCTTGCCCATATTTGTATTTCCCCCTCGTCATCCTGTTATATCGTTTGTAACCACGCCCTGTCTTTTGTGTATTTAAGTCTGTGTCTGCTCACTCAGTGGCGGCTGGTGCTAAAAATTTTTAGGGGGGCGCACACAAAATGAATCACACTGTTAATACAGGCTTTATTATCAGTAAAGTAATCATTAAACATTTGTAATCATCCCAAAAAATATTAGCCATTTATATTACTGTAATCCAGAGATAAAGGCCATAATACTAATGTTATCCACACGAGGGAGCCACAGGATAAATCTCAAAGACAGAGAAAATAAATTGATTTGTAATAAAACATTGCATATAAATTAATTTTCATAAAGTTATATATAGTCCAATATAATAAGTAATTATAATGCTATTGACAATATATTTGTATGTCCAATTAAAGAAGGAACACTATATTATATATATCTATTTTAATATTGTGCTTATAATAATACTAACATAAACACTCACAATTTACTTGAAAAAAGACATCTACATAAACCCTTGCTTGTACCCCGACGATTGAGTTAAACTGCATTGTTACAGTTAACGTTACTTTCTGTGTAGTTGCCCACAACGCTTCGGTGACAGGACTTTGAAATAACAAACAATGAAAACAGTAAAAGGCATGACTTACATCGCATCTAGCAAGCAAACTCTATCCAAGCTTCATGATTCGTAAGTTTATTTTATTTATTTTTTCTTCATTTGAACGGCTTGTGAAAGATAAAATCAAATTTACTTTCATCTCGGAAAAGATATTGCACATATTTGACAGTCGAGAACGGTCCAATCACATGAGGACAAAATATATAAAAACAAGATTGATTGGCTAAGATCTAAAGTGGGAGGGTCTGGGGCGCTGTGCTCTGCGCCCCGAGGACAATCTGAAACAAGCCAATCAGAGCTCAGCCTCAAGTCACATGCGTTTCAAATATTTACAGACCTAATAGACACCCATTTGGCCGGCGTCCCGCATACACAAACAAACGAAAAACAGTTTAGATTTTTTTTATTTTTAACAGGTGCTAACATAACTACCAGTCGAATAGTATGTCAAAATAATGCAATTTCGTAATTATTTTGCAATATGTATTAAACTTATTTTAACATGTTAATAGTCTTCTTCCTTGGCTAACTTGAGGGGGGGCGGCGCCCCAGCGCCCCCTATGGACCAGCCACCACTGTGCTCACTACACTTTGTCCGTCGATAACGTTACATGTTCTCTGTTTATGCTCTTGGTTTGTTTGTTTGTTTATTCAGTGTTTCATTTAATAAACTTTAATATATTCATTTACTCCGGTTCTCCTCCTCCATCTCCACTCCTCAACCAGCCTGACTGTGACACAGGTATAGATCAACTGGATGGCAAAATTTTCAAAACTGTTGCTATATCAGTCACTATCTTTAATAGATCTGTGGGGTGTTTCCTGAAATTTGGAAGCAGTCTAAAATTATACCTTTAGTAAAAGATGATAGATTAGGCCTCACCGAATCAAATTGTAGACCAATTAACATTCTCCCTATAGTGAGCAAAATATTTGAAAGGTTACTTTTTAATCAAATGCTGCAGTACTTTGTATCAAATAATTTGCTTTCCAATTCACAGCATGCTTATAAGCCAGGACACTCCACAAACACTGCATTGGTACAAATGGTAGACCAGTGGCTAACTTTTATGGATGACAAAAAGCTTGTTGGTGCTGTGCTGCTGGATTTCACAGCAGCTTTTGATGTTATTGACCATGACATTTTGCTGTCTAAGCTAAAATGCTATGGGCTTTCACATCAGTCTGTGTCCTTGATATGCAGTTATCTCTCTGGTAGAAGTCAGCGGGTATTTTTTAATGGGAGCTTTTCTGATTATAAACAGTTGTCATGTGTTATTCCTCAGGGCAGCTGTTTGGGTCCATTGTTGTTTTCAGTGTTTGTTAATGACCTGTCACATGCCGTTTCAAGAGCAGATGTTGTACTTTATGCAGATGATGCTACAATGTTTTATGCATCACCTACAATAACTGAAATAAGTTGCACCTTGCAGAATAAACTTAATGCCATTACAAATTGGGTGAAACTTAACAAGTTAGCTCTCAATACATCTAAAACTAAATTAATAGTCTTTGGTACTAAACGCATGCTTGGCAAGCCTTGTAACTTAAATCTAATTATTGTTACATCTTTGGTAGAGCAGGTGAGTCAGACTAAACTCTTGGGTGTGAGGCTGGATAGTAAGCTCTCTTGGGCTGATCAGATTGGCCACATTGTGTCCAAGATGGCCAAAGGCATTGCTTTGTCCCGGAGATGTTCAGCATATTGTCCACCCTCAGTTATGAAAACAGTTGTCCAGTCTTTAGTTCTGTCACATCTGGGGTATTGCCCAGTAATTTGGTCAAGTGCTGCACAGGGACAATTGAAAAAATTACAAATTGTCCAGAATAGAGCAGCAAGAGTAGCCCTTGGTTGCCCTTTTCGCACCAGTGTGGATAAAATGCATACCTGTTTGGGCTGGCTAAGGGTGGAGGACAAACTTAATATAAGTCTTCTCTGTTATATGCACAATGCTCTATTTACAAATAATCCAAGATCTTTTGCAGATAAATTAGTTTTTAGTGGGTATTGTCACCAACATGTTACGTGTCAGGTGAGCTCAGGGGTGTTAGTGGTTCCATCTGTAAGGTCCAATTGTATGACAAGAACAGTTTTAGTTAGATCGTCATCTGCTTGGAATAAATTGGACTTAAGAACAAGGCATATATCCAATATATGTAATTTCAAAAGACTCTAAAACAGATGACAATTAATAGCATTACACCAGTTAATTTGTAACTGTTTGTAACACGGGACTCGTAGGAAGCGCGTAAGATCCAATTGCGAGCTTTATTACAGATCGTATTCGAGACAGGCATGGTCAATATCCAAACAAACAGTAACGGAGGCAAAACAATAGCGTAATCCACAAAAATACAGACACAGTCCAAAAACCAGAGAGGGCAGTCCGAAAAGTAACAAATAAACAAGGCAATGAAACAAGGCAAACACTATGGCAATGAAACAGAACAAAACAATGGCAAAACTATGACAAGAAACCAAACCGTGAAAATAACAAGAACAAGGCAAGAAAATCAGAGAAACACTTAGTAGAGTCCGCACAGCAAAACAATACTTCACGGGGCCTGTTTGGTGTAGGCCTCCTTAAATGGCCACCAAACAGGAAGTAACCAACGAGACAGCAGAGGGAGCAGCAACAGTCAGTGTGGGTAAAGGCTCCCTCTGCTGGCGTGGTGTTACACTGTTACAGGTACTAACATCTTCTAATGCTGTAAGTGCATGAATGTGTATATGTGGATAAATGCATACATGTGGTTATGTTATATGTATATTTATGTATGTTATATCTGAGCATTTTTAACTACACATGTTTCAGCACTTGTGTGGGCCCCTGGAAGACTAGCAACCACATTGTGGAAGCTAATGGGGATCCAAATAAATAAATAAATAAATGACACGCTCTGCACTGTTTTACTAGTTGTAGTTGCCAATATGGTAGCATTTGTACAATCATTAAATGTTAGGCATGCAATATGCATTGCACATGCACTGAATCTTATTGTGGGGAAGTCTTTTAATGACATCAGTAGCTTCAACGAAATTCAATCAAAATGTAGAAAATTTGTAACCAATTTCCAAACCAGCACTACAGCAAAAGAAAGACTGGCCCAAGTACAGGAGCAGATGGGGGAGACCAGTTCTGCTTTACATGTCCTTGCACCGTTCCACCAGGCTACGGTAGAGCTTTCTGTGGAGATAAGGGTGTCAGCCTCCAAAGTGATACCTATCATGAAGATGCTTAATCATTCTGTAACCAGTAAATTAATTTAGCAAGGCAGCTGGGTGACAGCCTGGTTTCAGAGGGTCAGGGAGTATGCAGCAATATCACGATTAAAATTCGAATGCACTACAAGTAATCAGAGAGTCTCCATTCTGCTTCCACCAATACACCCCCAGCTCAGCTTCCAGCCTCTTCAAAAGAAGGTCAATCTACAAACTAGGGATGCACTGATTCGACTTTTTCAGTCCCGATACCGATACCGATGCCTGGGCTTTGTATATCTTTCGATACCCGATACCGATCCGATACCGTTGTTGAATTAATAATAAACTGCATACCTTCCATGCTTATGCTCCAACTGCTCCAGTATGCGACACACCTGCTGCTAATGAATGACGTAGGATTATGACGGCAAATCAATGGCATTAATAAACGAGCGCACCACTGATGCTGTCGCGCGCAGTAAATCACATACGTGAGAGGAAAACAGATCTACGCGTGAGCAAACGGAAACCGCAAGCTCATTTCAAACCTGCGCCCGCACGACATATTCTCTGCGCGCAATACAAGCCCTCGCGCATGTGATCTTTCCCACATCCTCGCGCTAGATCTTCTCTCACCTGCTCGCACGAACACTTTTATTTTTGTCAGTCGTGGGGCAGGACTTGCTGGTTTAATTGTAATCTCAAACGCCATTGGTTACCTACTCTTTTCCGTGAGTCAGTCACGTTAATATAGCCTTAAAAGCTTAATGTTGCATGAAATTTTAAATATAACCTTTAACCATGACAATAACCGTAGAAAAGTGTCATTACAACCTATAAAAAGGGTTTATGTCCTGGGTTTATGGGTTATTAGTTATTATAGAAATTAATACATTGACTATATTAACAATATGCCATGCTGTCTACGCGAGTCTGTGCACGATGTAGACAGCATTCAAAATAAGTTAATCATGAATAAATATTACATAAAGTACATCAAATAAAATAAGCCTACAATAAACATTTTATGCATCCCACAGTCTTGTAAGTCCATTAACTGACCCTCTTTTTCTGTAATATTTGTATCATTCGTTTATATTCGTTATTTTTCCTTCATTTCGATCTCTTTGCTTAAAGTTTTGAATGTAAATGATACTGTAAATTATCGACATGCCAGTAAAGTTTTAATTATGCTATATGACTGGGATTTTTACTGGAATGCAGTTTAAAGGTTGAATTTCACATTTTATTTAGTCTAATTAATAGACTAGCCTATATAAATATAGTATTAATATAGTATTTTCATTGATTTTATTTGATATAATTTAGGTAATATTTATTAATGATAAACTTCTTTCGAATGCTGTCTACATCGGGCACAGACAGCATTCACATAGACAGCATCCCCTGTTGTTAATATAATCATTTAATAATGTATTAATTTCTATAATAATTAATATAATAATTTCTAAACTCAAAATAAAATATTTATGCCGATAAAGTTTGGACTTTGTGATTGTATTTATGCCAGTGTGTGACGATAAATTATTTATAAATGAAACGTGAATAATTCACTCTTCAATAAAACACCATATTTATAGGTTAGTTATTAATTAGACGAAATAAAATAGAATATATGCGAAATTCAATCATATAGCATAATTAAAACTTTACTGGCATGTCGATCATTTACAGTATCATTTACATTCAAAATTTTAAGTAAAGAGATCGAAATGAAGGAAAAAATAACGAATATAAACGAATGATACAAATATTACAGAAAAAGAGGGTCAGTTAATGGACTTACAAGACTGTGGGATGCATAAAATGTTTATTGTAGGCTTATTTTATTTGATGTACTTTATGTAATATTTATTCATGATTAACTTATTTTGAATGCTGTCTACATCGCGCACAGACTCGCGTAGACAGCATGGCATATTGTTAACATAATCATTTAATATTGTATTAATTTCTATAATAACTAATAACCCATAAACCCTTTTTATAGGTTGTAATGACACTTTTCTACGGTTATTGTCATGGTTAAAGGTTATATTTTAAATTGCATGCAACATTAAGATTTTAAGGCTATATTAACGTGACTGACTCCCGGAATAGAGTAGGTAATGGCGTTTGAGATTACAATTAAACCAGCAAGTCCTGCCCCACGACTGACAAAAATAAAAGTGTTCGCGCAAGCAGGTGAGAGAAGATCTAGTGCGAGGACGTGGGAAAGATCATGCGCGCACGAGGGCTTGTATTGCGCGCAGAGAATATGTCGCGGGCGCGCAGGTTTGAAATGAGATCACGGTTTCCGTTTGCTGGTGCGTAGATCTGTTTTCCTCTCGCTCGTTTATTAATGGCATTGATTTGCCGTCATATAGGATCTGCTGCGATCTATATTTACAGTCACTGGCTGAGACGGAGGAAGTAAAAAAAAAAAAGAGGAAAAAAACTGAATCGGCCTGTGGATCAGTTAATTCTTCCGATCCCCGATCCAGCTATTTTTTCAATATCGGGCCCGATATCCGATCCTAATATCGGATCGGTGCACTCCTACTACAAACAACTGTAAGTAGTACATTACTTTGTTGTGTGAATTTTCATATTAGTGCTTAGTACTGTGATCTATTGTTAATGGAGTTTTTTTGTATCACTATTAATAGGTGATCTTTGGCATCTGCTGGATAGCACGGATGATAACAGTAGAAGGAGCTACTGTTGAAGTGGACCAGTATTTATCGGAAGTGAATCTCACAAGACCTGAGAATCCACTAGTATATTGGACTTAACAAAAGCATCAGTATCCTCACTTATACTAGCTGGCATAGCATGTTCCCCTGCATCCTCTGTTTCTTGTGAAAGGACCTTTTCCAAGGCTGGAGAGGTTTTATCCAAAAAGAGCAGTCGTCTAAACCCCAACACACTTCAAAAACCTCTGTTCCTCAGTAAAAATCAGTAATATTATGCTCTATTGCAGTTTGCTATATTACACTTCTTCCCTCATTAGCACTGCACCCAACACGGTCTCACTTTTGAGGTTCATACTGTCATTATCCTGACAATTAATTAGTAATTAAAGGGGGACATATGATGTTGCTAAAAAAAACATTATTTTGTGTATTTGGTGCAATGCAATGTGTTTACGTGGTTTGAGGTTTAAAAAACACATTATTTTTCACATACTTTCTGAAACGCGTAGATTTTAAAAAGCTCATCACTCTAAAAAGTATGCCATGCCACGTAAACATAACACCATGTCTGTGATTACCATTTGTGATCGTAGAAACGACAAACAAGCGCTACTCTACCCTGCTTAAAACTCGAGTTTGAATAGCCAGTAGCAAATTCTTCAAATATGAAAACGTACCTACAGGCTGTGAGCCAGATGTGCCAGACTGTCCTTGCAAAGTTGGAATTGCCCCACTTTATAGTGTTCACAACCGCATTGTACACTACTCTTCCAGATTCAGGAAACAGTTCTCCATAAAATGGGCTTCACACACTTGAATAGTTGTAATGTACTGTTCTGGAGTATTGTTGTAAATACAAACACTGATTTCTAGTTGTGTACTCATTTGGAAGGTCAAACAAAGTACTTTCGCTTTTGCAACGAAACACAGCGTCTCCACAATAGGCATGGGATGATAACCGGTTTTAAGGTTTACTGCGGTTTGAAAAAGTCACGGTTTCAAAACCGCAAACAAAAAAAAGTTGTACCTTTCCTACGATATGTGCATTTTCTGTGTCGTCAAAGTGAAAGCACAGGACTCGCTACTAGGTTGTGTGTGTGCGTACCTGCAGCGAAAACAATGCAGCCCCTCCCCCAGCAGTTAGTGCTGCAGGCGCGTGTCTGTGATTGTGCACGTGCTCCGCAGTCAGTGAGACTTAGCAGTAATATAAGTTCAGGATGGCCGAAGGAGGTGAATCCCCACAACACAAAGTGGGGAATAGCTGACTATATGTACTAACCTTACGTTTCTGTGATTGAAAATTAGTACAACAATTAAGTTAAAGTGAAATCACGTCTTTGCTTTTAAGCCTTCTGCTACGTTAAAGGTGCAGTGTGTAGGTTTTTGCGGCATCTAGTGGCGAGGTTGTGAATTGCAGCAGTCCACCGCTCACCCCTCCCTTTACAGAACTAGGAAGACCATACAGGATTAAAATCTCACCTTTTTTGACAGCAACGAATAGTGAGATTTCTCTTAAAACGTAATTTAAGGAATTATATTTACTTAATCATTCAATAAAACTTTTATTGTGAATATTACTGTTACTTGTTCATCATTGTGTCAGTGTTTTTTTTCGCAAGCTGATAATTCTAAGTTAATAAGTTAAGTTAATAAAAACATAATGGTTCATTAAGGTCTTTATGCACACCTGAAAACATAGTTATTGCACCTCTGTCTAGAGATCATCTTAAATATTACACAGTGCACCTTTAACATTAAAAAAAAAAAACTCGCTGGCTCTCACATGTCTTTGAGTGTTTGTTTATTTTTGGAACTGTCACTAATGGTCATATTTTTGCTTTGATTAGTGATTGCATTTTTTCTATTAAGAAGGGTTTGTTTTTGAAAATGTTATTTTTTTTTTATTATTGTTGAGCTGCTGTCATGATCTGGGCTGTGGGGTTTCCCTCAGCCACCTGAGGTCGCTGTTTTCCCTTCCCTGCACTGCACTCTGATTCATCATGTCTGTTTTGTCATTAACACTGATTCACACACAGCTGTTCACTATCTGGACTCTGTATAAGAACACTCACTCTTCATTCCGTTTTCAGGTCTGCATTGTCTTGTCTCTAGTTATGTGTATTTTATGTTCTTGGAAATCCCTGGCCTTTGAATTCTTGATTTTGTTTTGTAGTGTTTCAGTTTGTGCCGTGTTGGCCTTTTGGTTTATGTTTATTTTGTTTGTTTAATTAAAACCCTTACCCTGCATTTGGACCCAGATCTCCTTACTCCAACGTGACAGAATGCAGACCTCACTGATGGGTCCAGCGGGGAGATTTTTTTTTGAGGAGGTGGCGTCCACCTGTCTGGGGGCAGTGACCACCAGCTCTGTTCCCGACACGGCGGGGATGTCGTTTGAGGCGGCGTCGGCCAAGAGATTTGAATTCATCTACGCCTGCTTGGCGGCGATGGACATCCGCAGTCCTGACGCGGCGGTGACCGCTCTCGCTGTTCCTGACGCGGCGGTGACCGCTCTCGCTGTTCCTGACGCGGCGGTGACCGCTCTCGCTGTTCCGGACGCGGCGCTGACCGCTGTCTCTGTTCCGGACGCGGCGGTGACCGCTCTCTCTGTTCCGGACGCGGCGGTGACCGCTCTCTCTGTTCCTGACGCGGCGGTGACCGTTATCTCTGTTCCGGACGCGGCGGTGACCGCTCTCTCTGTTCCGGACGCGGCGGTGACCGCTCTCTCTGTTCCTGACGCGGCGGTGACCGCTGTCTCTGTTCCGGACGCGGCGGTGACCGCGCTCTCTTTTCCGGACGCGGCGGTGACCGTTCTCTCTGTTCCTGACGCGGCGGTGACCGCTCTCTCTGTTCCGGACGCGACGCTGACCGCTCTCCCTGTTCCGGACGCGACGCTGACCGCTCTCCCTGTTCCGGACGCGGCGGTGACCGCTCTCTCTGTTCCGGACGCGGCGCTGACCGCTCTCCCTGTTCCGGACGCGGCGGTGACCGCTCTCTCTGTTCCGGACGCGGCGGTGACCGCGCTCTCTGTTCCGGACGCGGCGGTGACCGCGCTCTCTGTTCCGGACGCGGCGGTGACCGCTGTCTCTGTTCCGGACGCGGCGGTGACCGCTGTCTCTGTTCCGGACGCGGCGGTGACCGCTGTCTCTGTTCCGGACGCGGCGGTGACCGCTCTCTCTTTTCCGGACGCGGCGGTGACCGTGCCCTCTGTTCCGGACGCGGCGGTGACCGCTCTCTCTGTTCCGGACGCGGCGGTGACCGCTGTCTCTGTTCCGGACGCGGCGGTGACCGCTGTCTCTGTTCCGGACGCGGCGGTGACCGCTCTCTCTGTTCCGGACGCGGCGGTGACCGCTCTCTCTGTTCCGGACGCGACGCTGACCGCTCTCCCTGTTCCGGACGCGGCGGTGACCGCTCTCCCTGTTCCGGACGCGGCGGTGACCGCTCTCTCTGTTCCGGACGCGCCGGTGACCGCTCTCTCTGTTCCTGACGCGCCGGTGACCGCGCTCTCTGTTCCTGACGCGCCGGTGACCGCGCTCTCTGTTCCTGTTCCCCTGGCTGCAGGGCCAGCTCGCATTCCTCTGGCTGCGGGGCCCGCGGACGTTCCACTGGCGGCGAGGTCAGCTCACGTTCCTCTGGCGGCAGTGTCCACCTACGTTCCTCCGCTGCACGGGCCTGGCCCGCCATCCCTCCCCCTGAGACACCTTCCACCGTTCCTCCTCCCTCCAGATTTTTTGTTTTTGTTTTGGGAACGTCTGGAAGCCGTTCCCTTGAGAGGGGGTAATGTCATGATCTGGGCTGTGGGGTTTCCCTCAGCCACCTGAGGTCGCTGTTTTCCCTTCCCTGCACTGCACTCTGATTCATCATGTCTGTTTTGTCATTAACACTGATTCACACACAGCTGTTCACTATCTGGACTCTGTATAAGAACACTCACTCTTCATTCCGTTTTCAGGTCTGCATTGTCTTGTCTCTAGTTATGTGTATTTTATGTTCTTGGAAATCCCTGGCCTTTGAATTCTTGATTTTGTTTTGTAGTGTTTCAGTTTGTGCCGTGTTGGCCTTTTGGTTTATGTTTATTTTGTTTGTTTAATTAAAACCCTTACCCTGCATTTGGACCCAGATCTCCTTACTCCAACGTGACAGCTGCAGGCTTAGGCTCACACAAGCGACTGAAATTTTATTTAATTAAGAAGATTCAATTATTTATTTTAATTATTTTGCCTGATGTTCCATGTTACAAAATGTTCTATATGTTTCCTAAAATAAAATATACTGTGTTCAGTAAAAAAAAATAAAATTGTTTTTTTACCCAGACATTTAAATATAACATTGTAGAGCAGTAATTACAGTACCGTGATACCGTGATATTTTTATCCAAGGTTATCATACCGTCAGAATCTTATACCGGCCCATGCCTACTCCATAACATGGCGGCAGGTGCAACAATACTACATAATAAAAATTATGCCTTTTTCCTTTGCGTATACACTTCCCACACCGTGACAGAGCCGTTTTAGGAAGATGTGGCTGAGTCTTAACTTTTATAAAGTATATCTCTTTGGGTTTTAAGGCCGGGACACACCAAGCCGACGATCGGCCGTCTGGCCTCGTCGGGCAGTTGGTGGGCGTCGGTGAAGCGCGTCGGTTTGGTGTGTTCCGCATGTCGGCTCTCGTCGGCTTTCGTCGGGCTCGCGTCGGCCAAAGTTTGCCCGGCTAAGGCTGAGGATGGCTGAGGCTGAGGATGGCTGAGTAACGCGAGACTACGTCGAGAGGGCGAGATTCAACATGGCGCCACGCAGTCACTGAAAGACCTACTGTACTGACTGTTGCAACTGTACTAACTGTATTAACTATAGCAATAGCAATACTACGGATCATCACTTCACACCGACAACTACGGCAATACACCACCTGCACACTGGAAAATCTAACGGACTTAGAAGCATACATTGATCAATACTACAACCGCTACAAAATGGATAGTAACACCGCAACTCGGCAAAACGCTCCGAAACCAAGCAAACGGAAAAATACATCATCCATTTTGGACAGCGAGAAGTATGCGCGACAACTTGATTTTTTCCGGCATCCCCGAACAGCCATCAGACGACCCCGAAGCATTAATCAGAGATTTCATGAAAATGCAACTCAAATTTCAACCGGACACTATAAAACAAATCACGTTCCACAGAGCTCATCGTCTCGGATCACCTTCAAATAAATCACCTCGACCCATCATTGTCAAACTGGAACACTACAAACATAAACAACTAATCAAGAGCAGAGGCAAAGAGCTGAAAGGAACGAACTACGGAATAAATGATCAATTCCCACGGGAAATAAACGATCGGCGCAAAATCCTTTATCCTATCATGAAGAAACACAGACAGGACAATAAACATGCAAACATAATTGTGGATAAGCTTTACATCGAAGGACAACTATACCGTGACTCCAGGACCACTCCATGGCTCTTCTAACTCTCTGCTATATCCCACAATCAGTGACTATCAATAACTATGTACTGATAATATACAACCCCCCTCTCCCTCTCCCTCCTTTAAACATAATGGATCTTACTCCATTAATTATTATGTATTTGTTTGTTTTGTCCTGTAGCTTACTGTTTATGTGTTTATGTTTCACTTTATATTCTATACATACACAGACATTTATTTATAATGCATTAACTTTATGTCGATTATTATACCTCACTAAATATGTGTATATTTATCATTTTCTTTTCAAATATGACACATTAACTAATAATTATGCAAAAACTTAAAATAGTTTCCTGGAATGTGCGTGGTTTCCGGTGGTCCCAGGTAAAAATAATTAAAATAGTTAACCATCTAACAAAACTTAAGGCAGATATATCTTTCTTACAAGAAACACATATTTCAAACTCAGACCATGGAAATTTTACCTCAAATCAGCCTTACAACATATATTCATCAACTTACAACAGTAAACAACGAGGAGTTTCAATATTAATAAATAGAAATATTCCACTGACAGTTAATACATCCATTACTGATCCAGATGGGAGATTTATTATTATCAATGTATCCATTAACCATACTACATATACATTAGCTAATGTTTATGGACCAAATAATGATGACCCACCCTTTTTTCATAATTTCTTTTCATTACTACGTGACACAAGTAACATCATTATTGCTGGAGATTTCAACACTGTAATTGACCCACAAATGGACCGATTAAACTCAACAAATTGTTCAAGAATCCCCCATTCCACAAAAATAATAAAACAATATATGACTAATCTCGGACTTGGTGATAGTTGGAGAATAAATAAACCCTCCATCAGAAAATATACATATTTCCCCCCCCTTCATCAATCCCATTCCCGAATTGACCTTTTTCTCATTAGCAATTCACTTATCCAACATGTTTCAGAAACCACAATTTACCCAATCATAATCAGTGATCATGCTCCAGTCTCCCTTACATTAAACACTCCATCACACATTAAATGTTCTAACAGATGGCGCTTCAACATTTCTTTACTTCATGAATCTGAATTTGACAGTTTTATTAGGAGAGAGTGGGCCTTTTTTCTGGAAATGAATGACTCTCCAGAAATCTCACCATCATTACTATGGGAAACAGGTAAAACAGTGATCACAGGAAAAATAATATCATACTCGTCACATAGGAAAAAGCATCAACAACAACTGGAAAATAATTTAGAACAGAAAATTAAACATCTAACAGATACTTATCATTCTAACCCCAGTGAACAAATACAGAGTGAGCTGAGCAATCTTAAAGCAGAACTCAACAGTATTATAAACCAAAAAACACAGTTCATTATTCAACAACTTAAATATCAACAATATCAACATTCCAATAAAATGGGTAAATATCTGGCAAACCAGTTAAAGCGAAAAAAAGAAAAAACAATTATCTCATCCATACTTACTGAATCAAATGGAGCAACTCAGAACCCACAAGAAATTAACAATGTATTTCGAACTTTCTATCAAAAATTATACTCTTCTAATCAGAACCCAGACAAAACAGAAATAGACAACTTTTTACACGAAGTACAATTACCAACATTATCAAAAGAACAAGCAAATACATTAGATACACCACTTACTTCGGAAGAACTTTATGAAGCGTTAGACAAAATGCCAAATAACAAATCACCCGAACCCGATGGACTACCAGCTGAATTCTATAAACATTTCTGGCAAATTCTATCCCCATTATTTCTTAAAGTAGTCACAGAAATAAAATCCACATCTACAGATCTGGCCATTTAAAATGCGCGCGGGAAGTAAAGTGGTCTCGCGTGACACCGGTGTATTGTGAAGGATCCTAGAAAATGCTCTGACACAGGAAAGACATGTTCAGTAGGGAGCAGTCATGTAACGCACTGAACTGGAGCGGCAGCAAACATCGCTGCAAACTAAAAGACTCGTTTGTACGGTAACCTGGAGGGGACACCTTCGGTTCTCTTATGTTTGTCGTGGCCACAACATATGAACTCGTGGGAATGTCATATTACTTTTTGTCGTTGCCACAAGATATTAATTCTTGGGAATGTCATATTAACTCGTGGGAACGTCATATTATGTCGTGGCCACAAGATCATTTTGTCGAGGTAACGAAATCCTTATGTTTAATGCATAAACAAACCTGCGTGACCATAACCCAGGATTATCAGAGATAGGTTTATTAATTTTTTTTTTTTTGAGTTAAGAAATGATTATATTAATTGTTATAGAAATTAATACAATATTAAGTTATTATATTAACAATAGGCAATGCTGTATATGCGAATGCTGTCTGTGCGCGATGTAGACAGCATTCAAACGTTTATCCTGAATAAATATTAAATAAAGTACTTCAAATTAAATAGCCCTGCAAGAAACATTTTATGCATCCTAAAGTCTTATCCATTAATTGATCCTCTTTTTTTCTGTAATAAATTTATTATTCGTTTATATTCATTATTTTCTCCTTCATTTCGATTTTTACTGGAATGCAGTTTATAGGTTGAATTTAACATATATATGAATTTAACATATATATATATATATATTCATTTTTTTTGTCTAATTATAACCTATATAGTGTTTCATTGTGGAGTGAATCATTCACGTTCCATTTGTAAATCGTATGGTCACACACGGGCATTAATACAATCATAAAGTCAAAACTTTATTGGCATAATTGTCGTTTACAATATTTGCTAAATATATGGCAAATAGCATATACAGAAAGTTATTTAGGTTAAGCGATTCACAATAAAGAAAAAAGTAGATAGCTCTAAATCACTTATTATTATTTATTATTATTTTTATTATTAGGTTATTATTATTTCAATAACTGGTTAGGGCTATTTATTTTTAACGCCTGACAATTATGCCAATAAAGTTTTGACTTTTTGATTGTATTTATGCCCATGTGTGACGATAAATGAGTATGTTTTCATTTACAAATGAGGCTACGTGAATGATTCATTCCTCAGTAAAACAGTTTAGTATTTATATAGTCTAGTCTATTAATTAGACTAAACAAAATAAAATATGTTCAATTCAACCTTTAAACTACATTCCAGTAAAAATCAGTCATATAGCATATGTCAAGCATTTACAGAATCATTTACATGAACATTAAGTAAAGAGAGCCAAATTAAGGGGGGGGGGGGGAAACGAATATAAACGAAAATAAAAATATATACAATAATAACAGGCTTATATAATAATATTAGTAATAGTAATAATAATGATAATGATAATAATATTAATACAAACACAGAAAAAAGACTATCAGTTAATAGAAGGAATGTAGGCCTATTTTATGTGACGATCAAATTATTTCCAAATGAAACTACGTGAATAATTCACTCTTCAATGATTTGTCTATTAATTGCAATTTGCAATTGTGTTAAGTGCACTTTTGGGAAACGCACGTGAAACAATAACGAACGTTCGCAAAATGACTCGCAGAAAACGCTCTTAAGCGCTAAGATTAATCGTTATCGGGAAACGCAGCCCAGAATGTTATGTAAAGAGATCAAAATGAAGGTGAAAATAACGAATATAAACGAATAATACGGAAAAAAAGAGGATAAGTTAAAGGACAAGACTGTGTGGGATGCATGAAATGTGTCTTGTAGGGCTATTTAATTTGAAGTACATGTAATATTTATTCATGATACACTTGTGAATGCTGTCTAAATCGCGCACAGACAGCATTGGCATATACAGCATCGCATATAATTATTTAATATTGTATTAATTTCTATAACAATTAATATAATAATTTCTTAACTCAAAATAAAATATTAATAAACCTATCTCTGATAATCCTGGGTTACTATGGTCACGTAGGTTTGTTTATGCATTAAACTCGTGTTTATGCCACTGCTGTAAATTCCTCGAACCAGAATTTATTTATGGCATCAATTAAGTCAGACTTTGTAGTTGGTTTTGCTACTTTTCGAATATAATCTATCAGAGCATTCCACACCATTCAATGGGATTCATGTCGTGGGATTCGGCGGGAGTCTTAACCCAGTTTATACCCTGTTCAATGAGTCTGCCTGCAGCAGTGTGCTTCGGGTCATTGTCCTGGAAAAAACGGTGATGTGCTCCGATGTTTTCCCTAATGTATGGGGCAGCAGTTTCTGTTACAATAGCATTTTCAAAGAAAGACCGGTCCACCCCCATTCGCCTATTCATAAACATTTCGCTCCTTATACTGCCGCTGATGGCCTCATTAACTGCTACTTTTAAGATAACTGAAAAAAAAAATGATCGGAGCTGTTTAAACTGGAGAGGAATAAAAAAAACTTGTACTGACTGATCTTTAAACTTTTGTGTCGAAATTGACACGACTCATGGCTAGTGTTTGCATATTTCTTTCTATTGTGCAACCAGATTAGTGTTATATACTGTGCTGATAGTTCTGATAATTTTTTTTTTTATCGGACAATGCAACTTACTACCTTATTAACTCTAAATTCAAAGTAGCCTAAAATAGCTGGATCTTCCAGCCCAGTGGAGGATGCGTCTATCCCTCACTTTCAACTTTCTCAACTCCCGTTTACTCCACCGGCATCTAACAGCTGTCACAGTCTGGCTGGGTTGAGGAGTGGAGATGGAGGAGGAGAACCGGAGTAAATGAATAAATACAGTTTATTAAACAAAACACTTGAAAATGATACAAACAAACAAAAACCGGGAGCAAGAAACAGGCACATGTAACGTTAACGACGGACAGCTGAGGAGTGCTCAGACACAGACTTTATACACAGAAACATGGGCGTGGTCACAAACAAGATGACGAGGGGGAAATACAAATATGGGCAAGAACAAACCAAAAGGACTAAACCAAAAGGGGGAGAACAAGGACTAAACCAAATGACTATGAAACATAGGGGGGAAAACACTAGGAGAACAGAACAGGACAGGACAAAATACTAACAACAGCATTTTCACACCAGTGATACTAAATGTTCTTGCAAACTGTCTAAATTGTCTAATTGTCGGGAACTGCCAAAAATTGATGTGGAAGGCTTAGCACCTGACACCCCCCATGATTCATGTCATCTTGGCCTCGGTGTAGCTTTTATATGTAAATGATTACTGGAGTGGAGCTATACAAATGCAAACCAGGGGAAGGGGGTGGCTTGAGACTCTCTGATCTAGAGTTGGCTTACCTGTTTCTTTGTCTTACACCGTGTCTCAACACATAACACCGCGACATGCAATAAAATTATATTTTTCATGTTAAACAGTTTTTTAAACAGATATCATTTAATCCTGATATCTTAGTCCTTAGCACTTGTGATACTTTTGTATTCGTTGTCAGTCATATAATAAAAGCTTTATTGTTTTGAAAAATGAGCCTTCTGTTTATTTGTCTACATTATTTTCAATATTAGGATATAATACTAGGGTAGGCTATAGTACTTACATGGACATAAGGCCAAATCTAAATGGTTTCCTTTCCTTTCATTTTTTTTTTAAGAAAAAAAAAAACTGCATGGGCAGCGCGCCACCATAATGTACAGCACAAAAAACGCAAAAAGAAATCTAAAGAAAATACTACTACTACTAATAATACATAAAATAAATTTTTAACACTCCAAACTATAGTTTATATTTCTCCTCTTACACAAATCAATCAAATAAAGTGTATCTTAAATTGTATAAAATGGTATGAAAAATGCTGTTGGTTTAAAATGTTGAAATGTATAATGTATTTTGTAATTTTGTACTTGTTATTTTTTTTCTCTTTTGTTTTGTTAATTTATTATTCATTCAGAAAAATATATTTCACATATGGGCATATTTATTTCTTTTATATACAGCTTAGGTTTTCTCTGCGCACAAGCTCTGCGCATGATGTTCTGATGTTTATGCTGCTTTTTGCTTGTGTGAAATTAATCCCCGAAAACGAATTTAGCTGTTTTTAATGTGTCACAGCCACCAATCAGTTCAACTTTAAATGTATTTAACACAATCTTGTCGGTTAATAATAACTTGACGTCGGTTGTCGGTTGGGGACAATGCAGTCTAATAAAAGTTCATCAGGAAAAAAGAAAAGAAAACAACAATGAAACTGCTCCTGCTTATGAATAACTTTTTATTTGATGTTGAAGTATCTGAATAGTCTATAAGCTGTAACAAAGTGCTTTTCTAGTCCCGCTCCCACGAGGTTTTATTCCGCCTCCACCCGCTCCCGCTATATACTAACTATATATATACACCCTTAGAATATATATATATATATATACCCACTTAGAATAATTTTCTTCCCGACCCGACCGTTCACGCTAAATTTAATTCTCGTTTCCAGAATCTCACATTTAACCATTTGGAAACAACGTCGAGTATAAAACTTTTTTCGCAGTACATCCATTATATTTCCATGTTCCACTTTTAAGACGTATTATAGCCCTGCATTTTAGTCCGTCAAAGATCAAATGCGGGCTAAAATTATATTTTAGACATTCAGTGGTGATTTAAAAAAAAATTGCAGCACTGGGAGAAACACGAGACCAGGCTACCATGACTTTCAAGAGTGACTCGGACGGTCCTGTCAGCAGCACTGAGCGCACGTTCAGCACAGCTTGGAAGGGTTCCGTGTTTAAAGCTTACCACAAAACACTGAAAACCACAAAAGTAAATACCATGACTGTCTAATAGTAAGGAGATATTTTAATTATTTATTTAGAAACTACTGTTTTCTGAGTCAGTGATGATGCAGTTAACAGTCCTCCTCATATCCTCGTTGGACGTGCCTTTAGAGAGAAATGCATCCCTACGGACTAGCTACATAATAAAAACAGTTTTTGTTTTCTATTAGTTTTTTTTCGTTAAGTAGTAATTTAAGTCTTTCTACATCTACTTGGTCTTTAAGAAACAAAAAGCTTATATTTAATGAACAAAAATGCTCCAAACTTTTTTTTTCTAAATTAACTTAATAAAAAAGAAACGGAATTATAAATACTTTGCCGTTACATACAGAATGAATTACCGATTATGGCGCCAGATATTGAAACAACAGACATAAATACTGTCCAAATAGCCCTCTTTGTGCAGGGTTTGGCTACAGAATGTTGTTCCTTGCGCCACCTGGTGGATATTATATGAAGTGCAGCAACATTGTAAAAAAATCTGATAAAGCCCCTGCAGTAGGACGCGTGGCCACGCGTGCCGAATTGCAGGCTGCCGCGTGAAAATAGACGCATTTTTAATGGCCAGATCTGTACAATACCAACACATATGAGTACAGCTGTTATGACCCTTTTATTAAAACCACATAAAGACCCAATGCATCCTTCCAGTTATCGCCCACTCTCACTAATAAACACAGATTTAAAAATCATCACTAAAGCCCTAGCTACCAGAATAGAAACAGTCATTCCAACACTTATCCGTTATGATCAAACAGGTTTTTATTAAACACAGGAATGCTTCAGACAACATTCGTAGATTACTTAATTTAATTAACCTTGCTCAACAAAAACAAACCAAAACCATAATTGTATCACTTGATGCTGAGAAAGCATTTGACAAAGTAAATTGGACTTTTTTATTCAACATTTTGCAAAGATTTGGTTTTGGAGAGTCGTTCATACACTGGATAAAAGTATTATATACCTCACCAAGGGCCACAATAAGCACAAATGGAATCACATCAAAAAAATTCACACTACATAGAGGGACCAGACAGGGATGTCCACTCTCTCCTTCTTTATTTGCTATTTTTATAGAACCACTTGCAGCAGCAATAAGACAATGCAATAAAATTAAAGGAATACAAGACATCAACAAACAACACAAGCTATGTCTCTACGCAGATGATTTATTATTATGCTTACAAGATCCCCATAAATCATTAGAAGAAACCTTTAAAATAATTAATAACTTCTCCAAAATTTCAGATTATACAATAAACTGGGATAAATCAATTATCCTTCCACTTTCCGACGATGCCTGGGATTCTACAGCCCAAGATACCTCTCTTCCACTCCGTACCGGTAACATTACGTATTTGGGTATTAACATCTCCTCCAAGCTATCAGAGTTATTTAATCCATTACGTATTTGGGTATTAACATCTCCTCCAAGCTATCAGAGTTATTTAATCTTAACTACACACCCCTTTTAAAGAAAATTACAGATGATTTCAAACGCTGGACTAATCTCCCACTATCACTTATCGGTCGCATTGCAACAGTGAAAATGAAAACTTTACCACAAATCAACTATTTGTTCTCAATGCTTCCCACAACACCCACAGATAAATGGTTTAAAGCACTAGTCTCATTAACTTCAAATTTTTATTGGAAAAATAAAACACCAAAAATATCCCTGGCAAAATTGCAAAAAACAAAGTCACAAGGTGGACTAGAAGCCCCAAACTTTCAATACTACTTTCTGGCAAACCAACTACAATACCTAGTTAAATGGATTCACAAAAATAATTACAATAACTTATGGCTAGATCTGGAACAAAATCAATGTAACAATACTTCAGTAATGGATCTTGCCTTTTTACCCACTTCAATTAGGAAAATGCACTACTTTACCAATATTACAATCGCTTCGACTCTGACAGCTTGGTGGAAAATAAATAAAATGACTAATTCACTACTAACATCATGTAAATATACCCCAATTTGGCACAACCCTGATTTCCAACTTAACAATAAACCAGTCTACCTTCCATCATGGCAACAAAAAGGGATCACTCATCTTTGTCATTTATTTCAAGAAAACACATTGGTACCGTTTAAAAAATTAATCCAGAGGTATGGACTTGGGGAAGAACAGTTTTTGCAATACCAACAAATTAAGTCCATAATTAAATCCAAGATTAATATAAGAAATAACCCACTCAACCCGTCTCCATTAATGGAAGAAATAATAAATATCACCAGCTCCAAAAAATTAATTTCCAAACTTTACAAACTTATATTAAATAATAATACTTCAATAGTAACACCAATAAATAAATGGGAAAAAGATTTAACTTTCAGCCCCGATCTTGACCTCTGGAAAGAAATCTGTAATAATACATTTTCTATGACTACTAATACAAACCTTCAACTTATACAATATAAGATTCTTCACAGGACTCACATCACTCAGAGAAAACTGTTCAACATGGGTTTAAGGGACACTGATATTTGTTCACAGTGCACATTGGGAAATATAGATAACTATCTTCATGCTATATGGACCTGTCAGCCTGTTCACTCATTTTGGATTTCCATAACAAATAAATTTTCTGTTATCTTGGGCTGTAGAATCCCTCTATCTCCATCACTCTGCTTACTTGGTAACATCAAGTCGATAAACTCCCAATTAAATATAAAAATCCCCTTTTTATTTCTCTAACTATCGCCAAGAAAATTATTCTTCTTCACTGGAAATCTAAAAATAGCATACATATTAATCACTGGACTAATCTTCTTATAGAATACATCACATTAGAAAAGATTAGTTTCACCCAAAAGAATATATCCATTTTCACCAACATCTGGCATCCATTTCTGCAACATTTCAATATATTTCAACAACCTGGAACTGGACACACGCACAATCTCTAAACCACAACCTTGTAGAACTTTATAGAAGGTAATATTATATCATACTATACTGTCAATTATCGTTTGTATTATTATTATTATTATTATTATTATTATTATTATTATTATTATTATTATTATTATCATCATCATTACATTTTTTTTTTACCCTGTAAATGTAGCCAAGGTAACTTCAAATATAATTTTTTCATGTCTTTATTATATAATTTCTTATCTTCTTTTCCATTCTCATTTCCCTCTTTTTTTTCTCATTCTTTCTCTCTCTCTCTTCTTCTTCCCTTTCTTTCTCTCTCCTCTCTTTACCATTCTTGTAATTACTTTATTGTATTTTTATTTACTCCATTTTATTTTTTGTTACTTCAATTATTATTTAGGTTATTCTCATTTTCATTTGTTATTATTTCATTCATTTACTTATTTACTTTAAGGTTTCTTTTTTTTCTTCTCCTCCTCCCCCCACCCTTATACTCCTTGCCTTGCCTTGCCTAAATGGAGCAAGAGCCACAATGGAGTTTGCTGTGAGTGGACAGTCTAAATAAACTGGGCCATACACGTGACATCACACTGAACTCCTAAATAAACTGTCTCTCTCCTCAGGACTTGGGAAAGGTTTTGTAGGAGCACAGTCATCAAGTCAACTCTCCCCTCTATGAGGAAAGTGAAAGGAAGACTTAAATCATTATCAGGGTACAATATAGTATAATATGCCCCACTGCTCTACACCGGCATCTCCAGAATAGTAGATGGATACAACCCCCCCCCCCCCCCTTTTTTTTTTTTTGTTATTTATTAAAATTGATTTATTTATTATTATTATTTGTTTATTTTAATTATTATTATATTATTATTATTATATTTTATTTCCTCACCTTTTTTCCCTTCTCCCTTCCTCTTCCTCAGTGTTTTCCCTCACCTTATCAGTTTTTTTTCTTTCTTTCTCTCTTTCTCCTTTCCCCCTTTTTTTTTCTTTTCTTCTTTGTTCTCTTTTGCCTTACAATCAATTTAGTTGAATTATTATTGAATTATTTAGTTGAATTTAACTGAATTTTTATATTACCTGAATTATTTTCATTTATTTAAATCAATTTCTCTTATCTTTATGGATGTGTATCTGCATATATATATATATTAGTGGTGGGCCGTTATCGGCGTTAACGTGCTGCGTTAACGTGAAACTCTTATCGCGCGATAAAAAAAATATCGCCGTTAATCTATTCTCAAATTTGGGTTGGGAGCTGGATCTAAACAACGCAAGCTATGATGACTTTCACCTTGATAGTTTAACGCGGATGTATACCGAAAGACTGTAGAATATGGTCGCGCGTTTAAGTCTCCTCCGCCAAAACACAGACGGGGTCGCGTCGTCCTCCATTCATAAAAACCGAATCTACTATAGCGAAATGCCACGTAAATTCGTCGTTTTTTGGATTCATAAATCAAATGTTGGTCAGTCACTTAATTCAAATCGCGATATGGACTAGTGTATGTGAAAACTGAAATGCAAAAGACCGTTTTAATATGAATCCGATATGTTCCGTTTGCCTAGCTGTATGTATGCATTGCGGAGACGAGCTTTTACTACACGCATACTGAAACACACGTGACGCTCCCGGTAATTTTTGGCATTTTCATCTCACATGAACAGATAAACTCAATCTCCCAAACTGCTGTGAGTGTCACTTTTACCGTTTCATTTGAGAAAACTAGCATCATATCATACTGTAT